>NC_134788.1:22068827-22108827 GCF_046742065.1 Oratosquilla oratoria | reverse complement strand
ATGCAAGTGCCTGGGAAATAGTCATTGAGACAGTGATAACTAGTCAATATCTCTCTCTCTCTCTCTCTCTCTATATATATATATATATATATATATGACAGTGTCTGAAAAACAGCCAATGATTGAAAGAGTGCCTGAGAAATAGTCAGTGAGTGTGGGAGTGCCTGAGAAATAGTCAGTGAATGAGATAGTGCCTGAGAAATTAATTGTTTAAGACATTGCCTGGGAAATTATTGTCACTGACTGAGACGTGTCTGGGAAATAGTCCTTGCTTAATTAAGACAGTGCCTAAGTCAATAATTGAGAGCTCAGTGCCTGTGAAAGACTAAGGTACCTTAGAAGAAAGAATCAGAGGGAGAGTCTGTAAATGTAGGAGCCAAGGCCTGATATGAAAGAAGTACTGTACCTGTAGAGAGAAAGCATTGGACCGGAACATGCTGCTGGAATGAGGGAATGAACAAAGGATGGAAGTATCCGTCAGAATGAAATATATATACACAAACTGGTAGTCGGGGAGGGATGGAGGGGAAGAAAGCCAAATTAACCGGGTGCTGAAAAGTGCTGGGATACAATGAGTGCCTGGGTGGGCTGGGAGCTAACCGTTGGCATGCGCAGCAGCGTCGGAGGAGTACGGTGAGTTGGTGGGGAGATCGGCACCGCACAAGACTTCCTCATCCAGGCTGCTGCTTCGGTCGATGTACGGGAGCGGCCGGTGCACGCGGCTCATCACGGCTACAGGACACGGGCAGCAAGTCAGACTAAGTCAGGAGCAATCATGTGTGTGTCGACACATTACGTTTGTCAGACAGACACCGCTGGGCTTCTAGAGGTGTCTACAGTACTATGTGTGTGTGTGTGTGTGTGTGTGTGTGTGTGTGTGTGTGTGTGTGTGTGTGTGTGTCTGTCTGTGATGTATGTGTGATGTGTGTACGTGCGTGCAAATTACTACAAATCTATGTTTATGTACGAGTATGTACATCCAAGTAAATGTGTGCATGTCAACGTACAATACAATGTGCATGTCAACGTATAATACAATGTGCATGCATGAATATGTTTCATACAATGTGTGTGTGTGTGTGTGTGTGTGTGTGTGTGTGTGTGTGTGTGTGTGTGTGTGTGTGTGTGTGTGTGTGTACTTGGGAATCATCAGTGACTACCTGAAAAGGATGACAAATGTTCTGCAAAAGAAGCAAGAATGTGACGACTTGAATGCACGAGGGCCCAGCTACTCGGAAACCTCCTGAGGAGAATGTAGCATCAAGGGACAAACAAGCAAGAATAGAATTCTTTCTAAACAGGTCCTTTCCTTGTCTTTGGGTCCCTTCCCCGATTTCAAAACCACTGCATTAACCCAACTTAAACTAACCTCCTTTGACACACTCAAATATCATTGTACGTGGACTACAAGGACAACTACGACATAAAAATACTGCAGTATAGAATGACATTCCCCAAAGTGCAGTGGAATGACATTCCCCAAAGTGCAGTGGAAAAGCATCTGCAGGATCCTTAGCATGAGAGGGGACCCCACTGGGAAAGAATTCTATTTTGCTACAAAAATAGGCCTGTTATGCTGCAGAGGCCCTCTGGCATGGCTGACGCCTTCCTGTTCATCAACCAAGTGACTGGCATGTACATACATGCCAGTACACAAACAAAAACACACCCACATACACACATACACACACACACACACACACACACACACACACACACACACACACACACCTGGATAGTGTCCATAACAACCAAGTTGTATGTACAGTGGTCTTCGATTTCCCTAATATTTTTTAATCTGGAGGAACTCATTGCAGCTTGTGTTCTAGTTAATGCTAGATTTAAATCTTTGGACCTTGATCATTCAAGACTCAATGTTGTCCTGAATCTGCTTCCTTGAATAAAGTCATCAAATGCCTCATTGCAGCTTGTGATCTAGTTAACACTGGACTTGAATCTTTGGATCTTGATAATTCAAGACTCAACGTTGTCCTGAATCTGCTTCCTTGAATAAAGTCATCAAATGCCAAGATTAACAGGATTGGTAGTGTATAATAATACATTCTAGCATCTGTCCAACTTAAATACAATAAAACATTACTGGTTCTAAGTCAACATTTGGTCTGTATGAGCCCTGTATGAAATACTGACTGCACAAGTTTAATGCAGTCAATATTCTAGTGACTTTAGAGACATCCTAACAAACTAAAATCATTCAGTATTTTTTCTTTATTTATGTAATTGGAGACTTAAAAAAAAAAAAAAAATGATCACTTTGTCTTCTATGATCCCTATTTTCTACATCCCTTCCTAAATCTCCCCTTTATCACCTCCACAACTCCTTCAGTGCAATGTTGTTTGTTCCCGAGACAATCCAAGTTGTTTGCTTTATTCAATTCAGGGTCTCTATCTGCTGGAAGGAGGGAGTGACCAGTGTATCCCTACATTTTCTTAGATTCAATAAACATAAAACTGTACATTCAACTTGGAAAAACACTTTCAGCATTTGTTTCCACCTGCATTCCAAAGTTCACCTTTATGATAAAATAGGGCATTGTAGTTGCTTGAGAAAAAAGGGCTACCCACTGCATTATTGATGCACTATCTAGAGTTCTTTTAATTAAGAAATATTCTATTCAGCTTCCTGTAAGCGCAAGTGGTCTAGAACCAAGTCTAGAATCAGTGGGACCCTTGTTTGACCCTTAAATGTTTAAAATTGCCTCGTATTAGCCAAAGTACAAAAGACTTCCAGGTAGCATTAGGCGTTTGGTTAGAAGATGGTCCATTCTAACATTGCCCACCCTGACCAATCACAATGCCGCCATCTTGTAGTTCACAGGCAAACCATGAGGTTGTATACAAACTTTGGAGTACACATAGGTACATACGGCTGTCAGACCAGACACAAGTGTTACTTTTTTCAACTCCTTTAAGTAACATGGGTGCAGCATAGCCTGCCATACCTATTTGGACAATGGACAAACAGCAGGGTACCATATTCAAACATCAAGGTCAGTCAGATATAATTAATGATGGTTGACAAAAATAACAGCAATATAAGATGTATAGGCGGTTTTGTGTCACTTGGAAATTAGACCTTAATAACACCAATACCATGGGTGTGATTCATAAAGTTCTGGGCCTGAAAAGTCTATAGATTACTATAAATATGATTTACAAAATTATTCCTAATAACTTTCATAGCATCGAAAATGCAGTTTGGATCTTTGATCCATTGAAATAGAAAGGACAATTCGGTTCAAGTAAAATGCTTTATCAAAATAATAAATAGCTGTAATCATACCCCCTCCCCTTCCAAGAACAGAGCAATAATGGATAGCACAAAACAAAAAATTCATGTAATTTATTCTTGGTGTTTTCCCACATTTCAAGCAAATAACGAAGGGCATCAAAGTTTCATATTTTGTCAATTATTTTTGGGAGTGTTTTTGTGTTTAGTATAGTCTCCTCGAATCTCATTAAAGTTGTTAGCTTCTGCTTTTCTTTTGGTTCCTTTTGGTTGTGATTTTCTTTTATTTTCCTTTCTTTTTCTTTTTCTTTTTTCTATGGAGTAAACTTTTCTATAACTTTTAATGTTCCTGCATGTGACTGAATATTTTCCTGTCCCCAATTAACTTCTTCCTGATAGAAATTTTTCTCATGATTGAATGTGCTCTTCCCCTCATCACAAAAAAAAAAAAAAAAAAAACTCATCTCCAAATTAACATTTTCCTTTCCCTGAATGCATATTACCTTACTTAATCTTTTCTCGTCAACACCTACAGAAATGGAAAAAATACTCGTGGAGTTTATCAAGGGAGACCGGAATTTTATTCTACTCAAAGTTTCTACTATTGGAAAGTGGGAAAGAGGAGAAAAAGAGCAACCGTTTCAATTTAGGTGCAAGGGACCAATGATAGACGCTTGTAAGTAATGACAGACATTGGAGAAAATCATCCACCCATTGTCAGTCTTCAAAACCCATCAACATTCTCAGTGATGTCTAAAAGTACATCTCCGCGGGGCCTGCACTTGGCCTCTAGACTAGGCCTAAGATTTTCATCATCTTCAACTAATGTTTTCCTCCACTTTTTCACAGAGCTGACAACTGGTGACTGTCCCCTTTTCCAGTGACATAGAAACATGAACTCACTAACACAACACACACAAGTCCAACATTTCTCCACAGAGTGGCCTATGGGAGAACCCAGTCAAAGTTGCTGGCTGCTACGAGGAGACTGCTGCTTTCCGTTTAATGAAACTCACAGCAACAGTTGTTATTACCATTATTTAGTTACAACTTACAGACTGCATAAAACTTTAGATGGACCAGAAAGGTATAGTTTTAACAGCATAGGAATAAGTTGGGTGAATATGCAGGCTAATTTATGACAAAAGTAGTCACATCCAAAACTGGCTGTATGAAACTATGACAATATGGGTGCAAAATAAGAATAAAAGGAAGAAATTGTCATTTTAGTTAAGAAAATCTATACAACTGAGGAAGTATGTCAATGAGCAAGACTAGAATTATATAAAGCAGAGTTAGGGCATATATGAATTAGTTGTTCAAAATCAAAGCATAGGATCAACAATGGGTACCTTCATGAAGTGATCTGGGATTAACAATGCTCAAGAAAGGAAAGAAAACGTATTTTACATGATCACACTGTATAGATTGATCACAATAAAAAAAATTATTTACAGGCAAGGATGTCTCATTCATCTGCCAGTAGGCATAAGGGCAAGAATGCAAATAGTTGAAAAAAAAAAGAAGTAGAAGATAAAGGATGTTACAAAGTTCAGTTTTCCAAATAGAGTCAAGGACAAAATGAACAGATTGCTAGCAGTAGTAGTAGTGATTAGTCAAAGCTTAGGAGTTTGTAATGAACATGTCTACAGATCAATACTGCAGGGTAAGTACAACCAAGTGTAGTCATTTCCTACCATGCAAGCTTATAATATTCTCATACTAATAATGAAAATGTTGCTCTATTACAAAAGAGGATCATAATCAATCCCAACCCTTCTTTCTAACTCTACCTTGATGTCAATAAATCTACAGTATGCTAGCTGTTACTATGGCTGCCTCTAACTAATTATTAGATACTTCTGAATACACCATCATGTCAACATAAAATCTGAACACCACTTTGTAATGGTGAAGTAGGAATGAACAATATAACTATAAACAACTACAAAAATGATGAGTGGAAAAAGAATAAAAAAAATATTAAATCATTATATTAACTATGAAATGAAATAGATAATTATCATTAAATAATGTACAACTTATAAATATGATTAACCTATAACCATGAAAAGAAAAATATGTAATAAATGTAGGAATACATTATTTAAGAAATACAAACACATATTTTTCCTATCCCAAAACCAACTGAAGAAATGTGTGTGTGTGTGTGTGTATTTACCTAGTTGTATTTACCTAGTTGTATTTTACGGGAAGGGGAGCTATGCTCGTGGTGTCCCGTCTTCATATCTCATTTTATCTAAACTATTTTTAAATTCATGCATTGTTTTTGCACACACCACTTTCTCATCTAACTTGTTCCAACTGTCTATTACTCTGTGAGGAAAGCTGTTCTTTTTCACATTTCTTCTATAGCTGTCTTTCTTGATTTTCTATCCGTGCCCTCTTGTATTTCTATCATCCCATTTTATCAGATTCTCTCTATCAATAATTTCCATGCCCTTCATGATTCTGTAAATAGCTATCAAATCTCCTCTCTCTCTTCTTTGCTCTAGTGTCTGTAGTTCAAGTTTTGCTTGTCTCTCTTCATATGATAGTTTTGAGAGTGTTGGTGCCAATTTTGTAATTGCTCTTTGTATTCTTTCAAGTCTTTTTATACATTTTTTTTGTGCTTGGTGACCACATCGTTGCTGCATATTCCAATCTTGGTCTTATCAGAGTGATTAGAATTTTCTTCACCATTTCTTCATCCAGGTATGTAAATGCCACTTTGATTGTTCTTATTAAATTATAAGTTTCTCCAAAAATCTTGTGTGTGTGTGTATGTTTACATGTATTACTTGAAGTGAATATCCTGCAATAGCCTCACCACCCACATCAATGGTGATGAAATATGGAACAAAAAACCAAACATATTAATCGTTTCTGAAGATGTGAAGCTCAAAGTGAGAGAAGCAAAAGAATCATCCCATTCAAATCAAAATATCAAAACTAAAGACAAAAACACCATGATATATAACTCTATATCAAACTAAAAGAAGTGGACTGATGGTAAAGACGATTCATATTCTACAATAAATCTCATCCTGTGTACACTTCAGGAATTTATAATGAACCTACATTGTGCCCTCATTAAATAAAAACAACATTAGGATTTACACAAGAAAAAATCATGGGTAAAGTTTCTTTGAATATAAAAAGGTTCGTCTGAAATGTATGAAATGATAACCAATTCTTTTTAACCCTTTATGAAAACAAACACATCATTCATCCTTACCTAGTGACATTTCATTTTGTCATATGAAAGTATGTTCTGTAAAATATTCAGCTGTCAATTACTGTACATACACAAACAATTGCAAAAAGTGCATATTGCTGTAGATCTTTAACAAGATAACATTATGAACTTTTTTAATATTACCAGTCACCACTGTAGTCAGTCACCCAGGAAGATGAATTGTGTCAGTTGGATGTGGCATTGTTGGTGTGGTGCTTTGTAGTGTGAGGTGTCCTGTGTCCTCATTGTGATGGTTGCATCTTTGGACAGTTTGAATCTGTGGCCGGGCTGATTCTGTGTTAGTGCCATTGTAATGTTGGATGGTGTCCTGACAGCAGGCAGGCATGCCAGTGTGGTTTTTGTCAGGTGTAGGAGAGTTTTCTTTTCAGCGAGACTTTTGTCTGGGGGTTGCTGTTGGAGTACCAAGTTAGGCAATTTGACTTGAAGGGCTTGTTTAGTCATTTTAGTGTGTATGTGTATTTGTGTAGATGTTTTGTTTGGTATAAGTGGTAGGTTGTTATAGATATTTGAGTAGTATGCAGCTGGTGTAGTCTTTTTGTTGCACTCCATTGGTCTTGCTTGTAAGATGTGTGATGTTCAGGGTCCTGTTATTTTCATGTGGTGTTCTATAGGAGAACCTTGGTCTCTATACACAGGTGTCCAACATGGGTGGTTTTGATGCACCTGTTGTTACTCTCATTGTTCCATTTTTGTCAAGTTTAATAAAAGTTACTTGGGACCATACTGTCAAGCCCAGATTCAAACTGCCTAAGATGCAATCACCACACACAAGACGACACCTCATAGTACAATGTCCCACAATAACAATCCCGATTACAACGCAATAGGTCTTCCTTGAGTGACTTGTAAATCTACTTGAAGGTTATGGGTCTTCTGTAAGAAAGTCAACAGATTCATCAACTAATCACACATACTGATCAGTTTTTTTTTCTTTTCAATCTGTGCTTCTAGCTCAAGCCAAGTTTTGAAACCAATTCATCCACACTTTTATGTATCACCTACGGGGGTGTCTTCAGACATTATCTATCTAGTTACCAGTGATGGGCAGCTGTCTGTTTTTTGTGGGGGTCCTGCAACAAGATGGACGGCAGCAGAGCAGAGATGCCCATTTTCAAAACCCATCAACCATCTCATCTTTATCAGGCGATGCAGCCCTGATGGGCCGACGACACTCAGTCTCTGGACTGAGCCCAAGATCTCTCTTGACCAATTTTAAATGAATTTCTTCAATCTTTTCACAAATGGAGACCTGGCAACCAGTGACTGCTCCCCTCCTCCTACTACTTTCAGCCAGTGACACCAATACAACACATACAACAGCCCAAAGATTCTTTCCACAAAGATCTGTGGGAGGGTCCAAAAAGTGTTGCCAGCCACTGTGTGAGGCTGTGGGTTTTCCACTCGTTGAAACTTGAGGCAATAATTACTAATATTATTAACTTTACTACCTAAATTTCATTCTCTTTTTCTGCCTGCTGTATCATCTCTTTATATATACCTCTGTCTCAGTGTTGACCATTTTTTCTTTTGTTTTCTTTCTTATGAACTTATTTTGCTAGACCTTTTTTTTCTGCTAAATTATCTAGCTCAGGCAGCAGATCCCTATGCAATACTAGTTCCTAGTAACACTATTTCCTCTAGTTTGATTTCCCTTATAGTACAGACAGTTCACATATACCTACCAACAAATACCAGTAAAATGGATCTCGTTCATTAAGCTCTGACCCAATACTTTACAAAATTCAAACCATTCATTGTTCTCTCATCCTTGTCATTAAGTATTGGCCCTCTCTTAGCAATCTATTTCATCTATGTCTCTATCTGGAAAGCTGATTTTTTTTTCTTTTTTTTTTCCAAAATATTTTCTAACCATTTCTTGTTGCACCTTGTATTTCTGCTGTCCTGTCCACTGATAGCTAGCATATTCACCTTTGTTTATGACTTTCTTGCATTACATGCAATTACACATTAGTAATGTAATCCCTATGTTTTCTTCTATAATTCTCTAAGCCATTAGCAGGTCCTGTTGTACACCTGACCCCAATTCATCTTTTCTAATCTGTTCTAGCTCCCTAGTTTGAAATAATGTCCAAACTGTGATAAGGCAGATAACTCACTGTCTATAAATAATCTTGATTCCTTCATATAAATTTCTGTGGTGAATAACTTTCAAATGATTCATGACATTATTTATACCTACCTTTCTCAAAGGTAAGGACTTGTTTATATATTTTTACAAAAGTCTAATTTATACAAAAAATTCTGAAGAATACTATGGGGGAAATACTGTGCTATGAAAAGGCACATACTATAACAACAGCAATGTTTTACAGAGATATCAGGACTGGCAAAGTGCATGCTATATTTCAAAGAAATTATTTGAAATGACTATTCTACTCCAATATATACAATGGTGCAAAAATTACAATTGATCAATAAGCTCATATAGGCAGAATAATCTGGTTGGGGTAGAGCTAAATTTGAGTAAAATTGAATGAGACAGGCACAGTTACCTGGTTAGAGTAGAGCTATATTTCAGCAAAATTGAACAAGAGCTCTTTTCCAACTCAGACAAATACAAACTATCCAGAAACTACAATAATTCATCCCAAATCTACAAAAAAGCCGTGATTTATACTACATACCCTGAACAGTGATGACAAAAAAAAAAAAAAAAATGGGAATAAAGCTATAAGAAAATACGAAATCCAAGTGGAAAAGTTATGATATACCACTCGATTTATTCTTACATACCTGGGATTTTATCATGACACTCTTAAAGATGCCCTGTGACATTCAAAGTGTAGCTCTACATAAACTTTGCCTCATCACAGACCTGTAGTCCACAATCTTTAAGCAATTTATGTTAAAATTCTGTTAGGCTGGCTGTGGACATCTCAATCAAATAATAGAACATAGCTGCCTCGCACTTGCAGTCCTGCTACTAGAATGGATCACTTGCAGTCTTACTAAAATGTACTAAATGTTACACCCCTGCTAAAACTACAATACAAATATAGCTTTCCTCTTTTTATGGAGAAGACTTAAAATGCATAACACAACCCTTTATTCACACACAAGAGGCACTTCAATCAACAACACAAGTGGTATATTTTCTTGGATCTTGTGCAAGCTGATGCTAAATTGTTTCATTCAATCATGTGACTGAAAATCTCACTTCATTATATCCCCCCCTAAGTCAAAGATCAAAACATATAAACTGTTGATGTCAGCCAAAAAATAATGTATTAAAGTATGCTACTGTCTTGATTAAGTTTCAAGTGAGTGTGATTAGAAGAAAAATCAATCACACAGCTACCAATGCAATTGTTTTTCCATCTTATATTCAAATATCACTTCCACTATTGGTGATATACATATGCTTCAAGGCATGGTATATCATGGGACAGCATAAACAAGCTTAGCATGATACCATTACCATGCATTAGAGCTTACCCCTGTCGTCAATCTTCAAAAGATTCTTTCCAAGATAGATTCTAGAAAAAATATGTAAGAGATGAAAGAAATCAGATTTCAGTTCATCTCTGAAATGGGATGTTTCAAAATAAACTTCTTTTGAAAGGACAG
Organism: Oratosquilla oratoria; assembly: GCF_046742065.1. Taxonomy (NCBI): domain Eukaryota; kingdom Metazoa; phylum Arthropoda; class Malacostraca; order Stomatopoda; family Squillidae; genus Oratosquilla; species Oratosquilla oratoria. The sequence goes on along the minus strand of NC_134788.1, from coordinate 22,098,730 downwards.
CTTGGTTCAAATCAAGAAAACACAGCCATCAACTATGGACCATAACTACCTCTAAGATTATCTCATATTTGACAAAAAAAAAAAAAAAAAAATAATAATAATAATAATAAAAAAATAAAATAAAATAAAATGTATGGTGGCTGTCTCAGCACCAAACACACCGAGTCTCAGCATGCAAGTAAGTTCCTTATGCCAGCTTGGCTGCCAACAGCCCACAGGCCTAATGCTAAAGAGGCTTACTGTCATAGGTGTCCGAGTCAGCAGGCGTGGTAGGAAGGGAAGTGGACCTGCCAATGTTCCTGAGAGGTACACGTTTGACTGTAGGTGGTTCCCGGACGATGCCGGAGCTGTCCTCGATGACCTCCTTCTCGCAACGACCCGAGTAACGAAACCGTGACCCCCGGGAGAAGAAGGACCCACCAGTCACAACTACTCCATGTTTGTGTGAATTTTCTAGCCTGAAGTGAGGAAGGAAAATCCAAGTGTAACTGAAATTTGTCAACTAATACAACAACAAGTACTGAATGTTACAACACAAAAAAGAAGATAGAAAATAAATCATTTGTTGTCTTAAATTCCTCTGGCCAAAATCCACAACAACACCAGGATAGCTAGCATTGGTCTTTGTGCCTTCCAGTAAATTCTTCTGGGAAGAAACATTGGATTGCTGCCTGTTTTATGTCAGTATCAGACTACTTCTATGTCGATGGTTACAAGGAATGGAAAAGGAGCAGTAAGTTTTGTTAACGTTCATCATGTGAAAAAATTATAGCAAAATATATATATATACATATACCAAAGGCTTTTTTCTCCTATAAAAGGGAGGTGGCCAAAGTAGTCCAAAGGCATAAATCCACTCTCACCCATTTCATCCCCACATCCACTCCACTCCCATTCACCATCCCTCCCTCCCTCCCTCTCTCCCTCCCTCTTTTCTTGGGTGGTCCTCCTGGATGACAACAATCATCCCTGCATCTCACCCATTGCCCTGGTTAGAAGCAATGCAGTAAGACACAGCACATCCACAGTAAGGCTGCTTCATCTAATCAGCAACCTCCCTCTCTACCCTTCATGCAAAAAAAAAAAAAAAAAAAAAGAAGACAGGGAGAAATCCCTTCAGGCTGCTGCATCAAAATATCATTCACATAACCATTCCCTAACTCCCTATCCCCCACCCACTCTCTTCCGTGTATCACAGCATCATCCATGCACAAACATTCTCCACTCACCCCTATCTTCTGTCCTCTCCCTTCCATTCTCAACAGACATTCTCCTCTTTCCCAAAGCCTCTTTTACCCCATCCATCCATCTCATCCTTGGTTGCCCCCTCATGTTCACTCCTTCCACCTCTGCCTTCCACACCTCTTTTACTAGTCTTTCTTCACTTATTCTTTCCAGGTGTCTAAACCATCCCAATACTCTTTCATCAACCCTATTTCCCAACTCCCTTTCCAACCCCGTTCTCCTCCTCCTCGCCTCCTTGTTTCTTATTCTATCCAGCCCAGTAACCCCTACCATACTTCTCAGACATCTCATGTCAAATTGTCGTACCCTTGACCTTAGCCACAAGTATCAAATCCTTAATTAACCCACTCGGCCAGTAAGATCAACAAAGTGCCCTGACTGGTAACCTACCAGCCGAGGCAACATGGCACACAGATGGTAAACAACATCATTCACTCCCTTCCCACTGTTTACAAGGATCCATTACTTTTTTCATTTCATGAATATCTTATACTTCGGAATTGTGGAGCAAATAACCTTCACCCTTTCCTCATGCCCAGGGGTGCAGTACTACCGGAGCTGGGTGGAGTGCCGCTCTGGCACCTCGGCAAGTGGGTGGTTGGTGGCCATTGGGGTGGGAGAAGGGAGAAAGGATGAGGAGGAGAGGTTTGTGGGTGCTGGTTGTGGCAGCAGGAAAGTACTGTATTAGTATTACATTACTGATATGTTTATGATATGATATGGTTTAATGTCACAAACTCCCCCCTCTTGGGAGGCTAGGATGGTGCCCCTTACAGAGGGCTTTTTAGTGTGGAATTTAATGAACCATGCCTTTGGTCCTCCAACTTCGTTGGTGGCAAGGTTTGAACCGCCATTCCCTTGACCTTCGCCCGCACTCAGTCCCTGGGTTCGGCCCGAGATCTTTACCATGGGTCCATCACCGCACTCCTATAAAATGCAGGCCCTTTAGAAGGGGTCCCTCCCTGATGCTATAAGATTAATTAGAGTATGGGAACTCTGGTGAGTACATTTGGTTCATAATATGCATTAAGCTCGTGAGCTTAGTGGTCGAGTGACAAATGAATACAGTAGTCATCTGTCAATTTTCTAACACACCTCGTGGCATGGTGGTTAGAGTTCTCACTACCACTACGGAGGTCTGGGTTGTTCGACTCCCCCCCCCCCCACCCAGGACTGAAATTATTCCAGTATCACTGTGCTGGGGGTTCTTTCTCCAACTCACATGGGCGGGGAGTTGGGTGTGTGTGCACGTGTAAGGTCATAGAATTATCCATAGATTGGTCATACAAGTTCTGAGCTCTCATTAGGGAGGCTAATAACTGTCGATCATGAGTCATACATATGATCCAAGACCATGGTGAATCAAATGCGATCTTCACAACTTCTTTCTAATGGAGGGACCAATGACGGGTACCTGCTACAGTGGTCCTGCATGCATGGACACACGTGTACACACAAGGCAGCATACGCAAAAAACACACAAACATACAAATACTCATATACAGATACACAATACCCACATAGACACACTAGCACACACTCGTGGTGCAGTGGTTAGAGTTCCCAGCTGTCACTATGGCGGTCCGGGTTCGAAACCCGCCCAGGGCTGAAATAATTTCAGTATCGCTGCACTGCGAGTTGTTATTTCAACTCCCATGGCCAGGGAGTTGGGTGTGTATTTACCTAGTTGTAAATACACACCCAACTCCCTGTGTGTATGTGTGTGTGTGTGTGTGTGTGTGTGTGTGTGTGTGTGTGTGTGTGTGTGTGTGTGTGTGTAAGGTCACAGCATCACTCATAGGTTTGTCATATATGAGCTCTGATCTCTCTTCTGGGAGGAAAATAGCTGTCGATCACAAGTCTAACATGTGATCCAAGATAGACAGCAGAGAGAATCATCTCCTTGCTGCGCATTTTCTAAACCCAACAAACCCCTCGCCTTCACTTGGAGGTGTGGTGCGGTCAGAGCTGGGCACGTTCCTCGTTGTGTTCCTCGGTGCATTCCGCTTTAGTTTGGCCACAGTTACCACTCCCAAACTATTAAAGCAATATAGGTGCCAGTACAGTATGTGGCCTACGAACATTTTTCTTTTGTATAGTATGTGGCCTACCAGACTTTGACTTCTGTATGAACCTGTCTCTTAAGTTTTAATAATTTGGGAGCACTAACCCCATCTAAACTAAAGCGGAACGCACTGAGGAATGCACCTAGGAACATACAGAGGAACACAATACGGTGCAAATTTCACAAATTTAAGAGCAAACTAGGCACTGCGAGATACAAAGGCGGGACACCATGAGTGTAGCTCCCCTTCCCGTAAAATGCATCTAGGTAAATACAACTAGGTAAAGTACATACACACATACATACTTAAAAAGGATAGTTACAGAAGAGATCTGACAAAGAATAGCTTCCCACACAGGGTGATAAATATCTGGAACAAACTGAATGATAAAACAGCGAGTGCAAAAACTATACAAGAATCTAAGATCAAACTGGATGCTGAGAGATACAATAGCAAGTCACTAAGAGCATAGCTCTCTTCCCATAAAATACAAATAGGTAAATACAAATAGGTAAATACATCCAGCTCTGGGTGCAGTCTCAAGTGGCTGGCTTTCTTTCTCTGAAACGGGCTCAAAAATCTCTCTCTGTCAACCTCAACTTATTTCTTTCCCATCATCATATAAGGAGATCTGACTATTTCAAATCCAAAACAATATAGATAACTCCAAAGTTTCTCCCCTGAAAAAAGTATAATATTATTCCTATAGGAAAATCCCATTTTACCAATATGTATGAAGAGAAATACCCCTTCCACAAATTCCTCCTTATTAGGAGTTTTCAGTGGGAATGGTAACTAGTGACACCCGTACGGGCCAGTCATTATCTTTTTATTATTGGAGACACTGCGCTGGGAATAGAAATAAGCTTACATGGTTTTTTGTGTTATCCTCGGCATTTGTAATTGTTATTTTGAACTATGTGTTCTTTTCATTATCTGCACTTCATATATATTGATTCAATACCAAATAAATTACTGTTATTATTATTATTATTATTTATTATTATTATTACTACTGCCTCTGACCCAAGGCAGTGGGTGAGATAAAGGGATGACCCATCATCCAGGATGAGCCAAGATAAGAGGTAGGGATGGAGATGGATGAGGGTGGATGATGAGAGTGGAGTATGTGAGGATGGAATGGGTGAGAATGGATTTTATGCCTATGTTTTTTGGCTACTTCCCCTGTAAGAGGGAAAAAGCCTTTGGTATATATATATATATATATATATATATATATATATATATATATATATGCATATATATTTATATATATATATACATATATATATATGTTACAGGTGAAAAATGTAATCACACATTTGTCAATAACGTAGAAACCACTGTTGGAGTAGAAAAGACTGGAAACGGGGAATCTATATATTTCGATTGCAAACTGCAATCCTCTTTAGTAGATACAAATAAGAGAGAGGGCGTGCTGTTTAAGTAGCACCCTTAACAAAAGAAAGGGGAACATGGGAAGATATCTCTACCCTCTTCTCACTCCGTATGTGAGGTCAGGAGGCAAATGAGCTTTCACTAAGTTGGAGATGAAGAGTCCGGACATTATGTCCGGGGACCATTGCCCCTTTGAAATATTCATGTTGGGCTGAAATTCAATGATCGTAGATTCTACCATTTTTCTCCTGAACTCACATCTGGATTTATAAATAAGCTCAGCTCTGTCCCAATCTAAACAATGTTTAAATTGCTTAACATGTTGGAACACAGCTGAGCTATCTTGTGCATATTTAATGGAACGTTTATGTTCAATCATCCTGGTATTCAAATCCCTTCCAGTCTGTCCGATGTAAACTAAGTCACAACCTTTACACGGAATCGAATAAACCCCTTGGCTCTGTTCTTCTTTTAACCTTTGATGGACATTTACCACCTTTTTATTAATGGTGTTAGGGTAATAATTAATCATATTTAATTTGTCTTTGGGAAGAAACTTGGTCGAGGGAATGAATGATTCAGAAAAGGGAACGATTAAAGAGCTCTTACCCAATGAAAAATTAGAGGAAGTGGGGGTGGTGTTGAAAAAATTGGATCTCGCTCGGCTGAGGGCTTTGACCAAGAACCAATCCGGGTAAGCTAAATTACTAAGTTGAGATTTTATAATGTTAAATTCTCCTTCAAGAAACTGGGGGCTGCAAATTCTAAGAGCTCGAAGGAATAATCCTGAAGCGACGCTACTTTTTACTTTGTCTGGGTGACTGCTGAAAAAATGAAGATAACTACCAGAATGGGTTTCATGTCCGGACTCTTCATCTCCAACTTAGTTAAAGCTCATTTGCCTCCTGACCTCACATACGGAGCGAGAAGAGGGTAGAGATATCTTCCCATGTTCCCCTTTCTTTTGTTAAGGGTGCTACTTAAACAGCACGCCCTCTCTCTTATTTGTATCTACTGAAGAGGATTGCAGTTTGCAATCGAAATATATAGATTCCCCGTTTCCAGTCTTTTCTACTCCAACAGTGGTTTCTACGATATATGTATGTATGTATGTCTCATTGGAGACTAATCCCAATAAAAAAAAAGTAAATAAATACATACATATATACATATACCAAAGGCTTTTTTCCCTCTTACATGGGAGGTAGCCAAAAGACAGTGACATAGAAACCACTCCCACCCATTCCATCCCCTACATACTCCACTCCCCTCCACCCGCGTTGCTCCCTCTTATCTTGGCACCTCCTGGATGATGGGTCATCCCTGCATCTTGTCCACTACCCTGGGTCAAAAGCAGTGTTGCAAGACACAGCACATCCACAGCAAGGCTGCTTCATTAATTCAGCGACCCCCCCCTCTCTATCCCCTCATGCAGAAAAGGAGAAGATGGGGAGAAATCCCTTCATGCTGTGTCAAATTATTTCTCATACATACTCCTTCACCCCCCATTCCCCACCCACTTCCCCCTCATGCATCACAGCATCATCCATACACAACCATTCTCCATTCACCCCTATCTTCTGTCCTCTCCCATTCTTCCTCAACAGACATTCCCCTCTTTCCCAATGCCCCTTTTACCCCATCCATCCATCTCATCCTAGGATGCCCCCTCATGTTCACTCCTTCCACATCTGCCTTTCACACTTCTTTTACTAGTTTTTCTTCACTCATTCTTTCCATGTGTCTAAACCATCCTAGCACTCTTTTATCAACCCTATCTTCCATTTCCCTTTCCACCCCTGTTCTCCTCCTCACCTCCTCATTTCTCACTCTATCTAGCATATCATACTTCTCAGATATTTCATCTCAAACACATTCAAACTCCTCTCTTCCTCTCTTATGTTCCATGTTTCTGCCCCATACAGTGCTGTCGGCACAATCACCCCTTCATACAATCTCCTCTCAACAACATCCATTCCCAAATGTCTATTTCTCACTACACTTTTTAATCCAACAAGACATTTATTCACTTCCCTCAATCTACATTCTATCTCCACCCCGACTCCTCCCTTTCCTGCCACATTCACACCCAAATATCTAAAACTATCCCCTTCTTCCAGTCTCTCTCCCTTAATACTCACTTCCAGCCTGCTGCCACTCTCTCCCCTTGTACATCTCGTCACCTTACTTTTACCCACATAAAATTAAAATAAATAAATAAATCTATCACTCCATTGCGCTGACCTCCTTAACCTCTTCCATAGGATGATGATGCCTACATAGGCATCATGAGGCATGAGTGGGTATATAAGGATGCTGGTGTTGGCGTCTTGATTATAATTATTTTGTATTTGTCTTGATTATCATTATTTTGTATTTGTAGCTGAGTTACCCCTAAATTCTGTGAACTGGCTTGATCATGATTTCTGTATTTATTTATCATCACTCAGTGAAAGAGAATGAGCAATACAGCAGTGATTTTATTTTTCATGACACAAGTATTGTGATGCATTAATCATTGTACCTCAGTCAGGCATCTGATACTGCATGCAAGAATTTGATTCATATCTCTCTTTTAATAATTCTATTACTCCACCTCTGCAGCACAATACTGCTGTCCCTGTCAATAGAAGCGTTGGCTACTGCTGACAAATGGAGAATATAAAACCTACCAAATACTACTCCAGAACCCCTTCAACATGATGACACACTGCATTTCTCTTTTACCAAACACCATGTGTTAGGTCATGTTATTAAGGCCTCCTAAACATACATACAAGATAGAAATTTGATCCTTACATCCTCTAGCAACTAGAAAATCCCTCTGTTTATGTTATAAGAGCGAGTTTCTTGGCTCTTGCAGTCAGTTCTCTCTGGCTGGACAAAGTGGAAGAGTTATCCTTGTGCAATAATTAGCTCCTCTATCCTTGGGGTCAATATAACACCAGATATATGGAGTTATAGAGGTGGCAAAAGAGAGACTTACAGAAAGTATAGGAAGGAGGTTGAGTACAAGTTTATAAATTCTAAGAATTCATTTATTTAGTAGAGATCAGTCTCCAATGATATAAGAGTGCTGCATGATTCTGGCGCATAGGGTAATCATTAAAGTCCAGAATATGTTGGTTGCATGAAACTGACACGGTCAATACCCTACAAGGGTATTTGATAGCGAGCATCACTGCAAGGCTGGCACTGCCGGGTAATCAAACCTGGGACCTCCAGTGATTACACCTGACACAACATTTGGGGTTCCTATGACCTCCTTTAGATATAGAAATACATAAGCATATACATGAAACAAGTTGATAACTGTCAGTTGGCAACTGAGATCACTAACCTCTCTTTGAACAGATTTAGGTTTAAGAAGAAAATGGGCAAAAACTGCTTTACCAACAGAATGGTTAACAAAACCACAGACTTTGTGACCATGGAGTGAGTGAGTGAGTGCTGAAGCAATTGGCTCTTCTAAGAGAAGATGGGATAACTTTATGGATATTGAATTGCCTTGTGCAGGCCTTGTGGTCCCTTGCAGTCTCTTCTATTCTTATGTTCTTGTCAGCAATTATGTCACTGCCAACTGCTTAAACCTTGAAAGAGGTAATCTAGGCAGGGTACTCTCAACTACTAGATGTGTTATTGTTATTAGTCATGCAGCATTCTATGATTTATCATTAGAAACTAAAAGAAAAAAAAATGTATTAAAACTTAAAAAAAAAAAAAAAAAAACTTACGTGAAGAATAGGCGTTGCTCAACGGCGCATCTCCACAGGTGCCGACAAGACGATGCAGTCGGACATTTGAACCCAACAGTGTGTTTCTTCTGCAAAGAGGAAAATGAGTTACACCAGAGATTTTTCTTAACCTTTCTACAGTTCTAGACTCCCAGAAGACTGTTCTGTATGTCTCCATACCTGTTTCCCTTCACACACACACAAAAATACATCATCATCATCATCAGTACTATGAGACAGAAGGCATTATGATTGCAAAAGCTGTTATTAGTTTGGTTTTATTTTATGTAAGATGCAGCTAGAAACAGAACAAGAAAGCCATACATATAACTATGATGATGATATGGTTTATTGTCACAAACTCCACAACCACCAGATGGCTAGGATGGTGCCTTTGTAGTGTGGAATTTAATGAACCATAGTGCCCTTGGTTCAGCTTTGCTGGTGGCAGGGTTCCCCTTGAACTTTGCCAAAATTAACAATGCCCTAACCTGCCTGCTTGGTCAGCAAGCTTCCACACATAACTATACTATCTATATAATCATGTATCTATTTATCAATTTATCATCATCATCATCACCATTGTTATCATCATCATTTTTATTATTATCATTATCATAATTTAGTTCATGGGCAGCCCATATGCCTTTCTTGTACTGAAACATCCAGCGGGACCTACCCAACACTGACAAAGTCCTCAACCTGCCACAGGAGGGAAGTATTCCCTAAAAGGCCCTCCAAGGAACCTCTCTCTAATGATCGAAATCACTTTTTGTCTCGAGACTAATCCTCCGCCGAATGCAACTTTTGACATTGACTAAAATACATAATGATTATGCAAGATAGATGGCTGCTATATCTATCAATCCACAAAGATATCTTAAGTTGTCAAATTCCTTCCTAGTTTTTGCCTTTATGTCAAACTAACCTTAAAATGATACAAGTGTTTCACCTTGGAATGAACTTTGTCTTATATTGATTACATGAATAAGATTATCTGGTGGCAGTCAGAATAAAATAAAGCTACTATGGCAATGCTACTTTGATTTGTCTGAACCCTTTTTTGCTCCCCTATAAAAAAAAAAAAAAAAAAAAAAATCATAGCTCCTCATCATTGATGAGTAATCCCTATATCCCACCCACTGCTGTCCTGGGTCAGAGGGAATGTAGCAAAACACAGTACACCCACAGCAAGGTTGCATAACTTCATTGGCAAACCCCCCTCTCTGTCCCCTCATGCACAAAATGATAAGATAGGGAGAAATCCCTTCAGGTTGCATCAAAATATCATTGACACAAAAGCAACCCCCATGCCCCTGTCCTCCCTTCTTTGCATAACAGTATCATCTATATGCTTTCACTCTCCACTCATCCCTATCTCCTGCCTTCTCTCTTCCTTGCTCAACAGACATTCCCCTATTGTTCAACTCCCCCTTCACCCCATCCATCCATCCATCTCATCCTTGGTCATCCCCTCAAATTCACCCCCTCTATCTCTGCCTTCCACACCTTTTATTAATCTTTCATCACTCATCCTTTCCATATGTCTAAACCAACCCAATAATCTTTCATCAACCCTATCTGTCATCTCCTTTCCCACTCCTGCTCTCCTCCTCACTTCCTCGTTTCTCACTCTATCCAACCTTGTAACCCTTACCATACTTCTCACACATTTTATTTCAAACACATTCAAACTTTTCCTCTCTGGCTCCCTTAAGTTCCAAGTCTCCGCCCCATTTAAAGCTGTCGGGACAATCACCTCTTCATACAATCTCCTTTTTGCATCCATTCCCTGATGCCTATTTCTCATGACGTTTTTTAATTCCCCAAAGTATTTACTGGCTTTTCTCAGTCTACAACTTACCTCCACTTCTACTGCCACATGCGACCCCATATACCTAAAATTATTGACTTCCTATAGTCTCCCTCCTTTATGACTTACTTCCAACTTGCTGCCATCCTCTCCCTTTGTACATCTCATCACCTAGTTTTTACCCACATTTACCTTCAGCTTTTTCCTATCACATCCCTTCCAAAACTCCATCAATAACTGCCTTAATCCCCCCTTTGACTCTGCCACAAAGTGTCGTCAGCAGGCAACAACTAAGCTCACCTCTCACTTTTCTCCAATTTCTCCCAACAACTCGAATCCCCTGCTGCCCATTACCCTTGCATTTACCTCCCACACCACCCCATCCATGTACACACTGAACAGCCACAGCTACATGACACATCCCTGACACAGTCCCACATTTACCTCAAACCATTCACTATCTCCATTCCCATTCTGAAAATAGGCTCTACTACTCTTATAAAAGCTCCTGACTGTCCATGACAACTTTCCCCCAATCCCACATATCTGCAAAACCTCACACAGTGCCTTCCTGTCTACCCTGTCATAAGCTTTTTCCAAATCCATAAAGGTCCAAAAAACATCCTTATCTTTTTCTAAAGCTTTCTCACATATCCGTCTTACCACAAAAATCTGATCCACATAACCCCTACCTTTCCTAAACCCACACTGTTCCTCACCAATTACTTCCTCTGTTTCTCTCCTAATCTTCTCACTAAAACCCTCCCATAAGCTTTCCCAACCACACTCAACAAACTCATCCCTCTGAAACTACTACACTCCTATCTGTCCCCTTTTCCCTTGTAAAGCAAAACTATACAGGCACTCCTCCACTCCTGCACTCTACCTTCCCTTAGACATGCATTAAATCTCACTACTGTTACATGAGCTTCTTTGCTGACGATACCAAACTGTTAAGGAAAGTAGAAACTGATAAGGACTGTCAAGCACTGCAAGAAGATCTGAATAGGGTATGGAACTGGAGTCAGAAATGGGAAGTGGACTTTAATACTAACAAGTGTAGCATAATGGAGTTTGGAAAAAGCAAAAACACAATATCAGGAAAATATACAATTGGAACCAAAGAAGTAAAGAAAGTAGGATCCGAAAAAGATTTGGGAGTAATCATCACCAATGACTTGTCCTATGATAAACAGATTAACAAAATTGTCGGGGAGACTTACAACTTGCTAAGATCAATAAAAGTGCCATTTGCATACTTGGACCAAGACATGATAAAAAAAATATTGGTTACATTGATAAGGCCTAGACTAGAGTATGTGGCGACATTGTGGTCCCCCAGTACCAAAAAGAATATAAAGAAAATAGAAAGAATCCAAAGAGCAGCTATAAAAATGGCACCTGCACTTGCAAACCTATCATACGAGGAGAGATTGGCTAAACTGGAGTTACCGACACTGGAGCAAAGAAGAGAGGTGACCTACTGACCATCTACAGAATCATGAAAGGCACAGAGATACTTGATAGAGAGGACTTACTTGACTGGGAGAAGAGGAACACAAGAGGATATGGAAAGAAAATAAAAAAACGTAGCTATAGAAGAGAACTGAAGAAAAACAGTTTTCCACATAGAGTTTTGGACAATTGGAACAAACTGGATAATGAAATAGTATGTGCAAAAACCATTCATGAGTTTAAAAGCAAACTAGACACTGCAAGATACAATGGCTGGACACCACGAGCATAGCTCCCCTTCCCGCAAAATACAACTAGGTAAATACTAGCCAGACCACTATTATTGTACCTCCCTTCTTCAAACACTGCATGAGATCCATCTAACCCAGGTGCCTTACCTGCTCTCATAATTTTAATAACTACTTGCATCTCATCTTTTTTTATTTCTTCTCCAATTTTCCTCACCCATCACTATCACTTTCTTAGCACCTCCCACAGCTACTACCATTCCTCATCTACATTTAGCTGCTCCCTGAAATAATCATACTCTGCCCATCTTTCCCTTACCATCTCCTCTTCTGCTGACATCACTCCATCTGTACCTTTTACTTTGCTTCTCTACTTGAGAAGTAAGAAATGTGGACTGTCGCAAATTGGGTCATGAAAACAAAAAAAAATAGTAAGTCACCAGCCAGAGATCCCAGAGTCAAGATCTCATCCCACAGGTACATATTTACTGCAGACATGGGTGTCTGCAGGGGGAGTGGTGGAATTGCCCCTCCTCGGAATTTATATAATTTATGGAAAATTAACAAAATAAATAAATAAGATTAAATAGAATAAAATAAATGCAAGGAAAATACAAAATGTATACGTTTGTTAGATTTTTAAGTTAGAGAATATCAGTGTATGATTGATGAAAGTCAAAATGTAACTCATGTAGACCATGTAAATATACATACATATACCAAGGCTTTTTCCCCTTTACAAGGGAGGTAGCCAAAAAGGAAAAGGCATAAAATCATTCCCACCCATTCCATCCCTGAATACACTCCACACCCCTCCACCCTCCCTCTTATCTTAGCACCTCCTGGATGACGGGTCATCCCTGCACCTTGTCCACTGCCCTGGGTCAGAATCAGTGTCGCAAGACAAAGCACATCCACAGCAAGGCTGCTTCATTAAATTGGGGGACCCCCCCTCTCCGTCCCCCCATACATAAAAGGAGAAGACGGGGAGAAATCCCTTCGGGCTGCGTCAAAATGTAAATATATGTGACCAATTTAAAGTATCTTGATATATCCTTATATCGTTAACCATATATGTATAACATCTTTAATTTTGTCCTGCAGACGCCCCTAACTGCAGATATCCAAACTTACCTTTGTTCTTGCATCCTGAGCAGGTTCATGAAGCATGCAAGAGAAGACAGATGATGTTAATTAATCAAATACTTTCTAACTCTAACCTCAGTTAACTTCTAACTTTGAGGCTCCCTTTCTAGAAACCTGCAACACCCTGAATAGCGCTCTTAGTCAGGAACATTGCCCTGATCCAGGGATTGAGTGCCAGTCTACAGGGCTTCACATTTGGGGTTATCACACTGGGCTTCTGTGGGTTTCACCAACATTGACCATTGAGAGTTTGAGTCAAAACAACTTTGGTTACATTTTTTATTTTTCAAATCTCCAAGTATCAATTAATTATCTTTCCGTCAGATATAGCAAAGCTGAATGATGAACTAAGAGATTGTAAACCTATACGAATGTTAGACATACAACTGCTGAAATGTTCTTAGAAAAGTCTAGATTTCTGTAAGCGAAATTATATTTCAGTTATTCAAATGGAGGTTGGAGGTAGCATGTGGGGGTGGGGAGGAATATTCTAGTATGATAACCCCTATACACAGGTACATCCAGCTGTCATTGTTGTTGGTGTTGTCTTTGGTGTTATCTTTGGCATTGCTGCTGCTGCTGCTGTTTTAGTTGTTGTTGTTGTTGTTGTTTTTGCTGCTGCTGCTGTTGGTGTTGATGTTTTGTCGTCGCTGTCATCTTTGCTGCCATTATCGATATAATTCTTCTTTGTCTTTTTTTTCTTCTTCTTCTTCTACTTTTTGTTCTCATTCTTGTTCTTATTTTTGTTATTCTTGTTCTTGTTTGTTCACTGGAACTATATTGGGTACCTACTTTCTGTTGGTTACATCAGAGATCTTCCTGTCACCCATCTTCAAATGCCATCAATACTCACACCTCCATCTCAAGGTGCAGCCTTGGAGGGGCCGGTGCCTGATCTCCAGTACGAGCCAAAGATCTCTATCTCCTTTAATTATATAAATATATATTTTGACTCAAAGAAAACTATCAACCAATGACTGCTTCTTTCCCAAGCCTCTTCCTTCTACCAGCTGATGAAATAGAAATAAAATCATACTAACATGATAAAGAAAACATATCAGTTTCCTTCCAGAGAGATCTATGGGGGGAGGACCCAAGGATTGTTTCTTGGATGGCATGGATCTACAAGGTTCCACTCAATAAAACTCAAAGCAAGAGACATTTTTCTTCATGAAAACCACACATGTAGGTATATATTACAAACACACACACATATCTTATATATATATATATATATATATATATATATATATATATATATATATATATATATATATATATATATATATATATACCAAAGGCTCTTTTCCCCCTTATAAGGGAGGTAGCCAAAAAACAAAGGCATAAAAATCACTCCCACCCATTCCATCCCCATCATCACACTCCACTCCCCTCCACCCACTTCCCTCCCTCTCATCTTGGCACCTCCTAAATGACGGGTCATCCCTGCATCTTGCCCACTGCCCTGGGTCAGAAGCAGTGTCGCAAGACACAGCACATCCACAGCAAGGATGCTTCATTAAATCGGCGACCCCCTCTCTCCATCCCCTCACTCATGCAGAAAAGGAGAAGACGGGGAGAAATCCCGTTGGCTGCATCAAATTTTTCTCACACATACTCCCTCACCCCCCATCCCCCCACCCATTCCACCTCATGCACCACAACATCATCCATTCTCCATTCACCCCTGTCTTCAGCAAACAAAATACAAGACAAGAAAATAATTAAAAAAATACATACATATACCAAGGCTTTTTCCCCCTTCCAAGGGAGGTAGCCAAAAAGGAAAAGGCATAAAAACACTCCCACCCATTCCATCCCTAGATACACTCCACACCCCTCCCACCCTCCCTCTCATCTGAGCACCTCCTGGATGACGGGTCATCCCTGCACCCTGCCCACCGCCCTGGGTCAGAAGCAGTGTCGCAAGACACAGTACATCCACAGCGGTTGCTCCGTAGAACAGTGGTAGAACAGTGGTAACGTACGTAATTAAAAAAATACAGCACACAAAAATAAAATACAAGCAGAACAGATTGAATACCAAGACATTTTGCAGATCTTTCTGCATCCTTGATAGGTAGACTATGGTCAAAAACACCAAAGTTGTGGCAAAAGAAGAGGACCCACAGCGCCTGGCCATCCTGGAAGCCATCTGGATAAAGGAGCTACAACCTGCCATTGATAGGCTGGTAAATGACTTCGCCCTCCTCCCCAGCATGAAACCTGTCCAGAGGAGCCAGATGGTCAACCCCAAGAAATCAGAGTCTCCTCCTCCTCCACAGAGGGTTTCCATTCCCCGCCAAAGGGAAGAACGTACAGCCATATGTTTTTCTGAAAGTCTGAGAGACATATTGGCACTGAAACAGGGAGTGATCTCTCCGAGTACCCTTCTCGCTCACCCGCGATCTCTCCCAGTGTTCCGTGGTTCTACGAGGGACCTCCCCCAGTTACAACATGGTAACTTCTCCCTGTGCTTTTCATTCCATTTAAAACATGCTCCCTTTTCCTATATCTTCACTTCAACTGAGGATGCAGAAATATCTGTGAAATGTCTTGATGTTCAATTTGCTCTGCTTGTATTTTGTTTCTGTGTGCTGTATTTTTGTATTAATTTCTTGTATTTTGTTTGCTGTGTGCTATGTTTTTGTGTTCATTATACCGTTTGAGTTTCCCATGAATATTGGAAATTTTATTTACTCCATCTCCCCCCTACCAGAAATATACTTTGCTCAAGCTTGAGAGCTGATGGAAGAAGTTAATTGACTATTCTTTTGCTGTCATTTTTAACAGAATATGCCTTAGAGAGAATTTCCTGCCATGCTTCACCAATATATATATGTATATGTATATATATCTTTTTTATTATCATAATTATTATTATTTGTTCATATACCTCAGTGAAGATAAGGTGCACTATGAACATTTTGCCTTCGTAATTGAGCTTCTGCACGTCCGACCACCGGAAGTGATGCGTTCTGCGCGATCCTTGAAACGTGAGCACACCAGCATGGTTTAGTCCCAGGTATAATTGACTGCCACGATGATCCTGCAAAAATATATAAATCATTTAATTAATTCACGAAAAAGAAACACATAAATACATGAACATAGGGATCCCATATATAACTTACTGCCACAATGATCCTGCAATATATATATATATATATATATATATATATATATATATATATATATATATATATATATATACATACATATACCAAGGCTTTTTCCCCCTTATCAGGGAGGTAGCCAAAAAGGAAAAGGCACAAAATCACTCCCACCCATTCCATCCCCGAAAACACTCCACACCCCTCCACCCTCCCTCCCATCTTAGCACCTCCTAGATGACGGGTCATCCCTGCACCCTGTCCACTGCCCTGGGTCAGAAGCAGTGTCGGAAGACACAGCACATCCACAGCAAGGCCGCTTCATTAAATCGGCGACCCCCGCTCTCCGTCCCCCCATATAAAGGAGAGGACGGGGAGAAATCCCTTCGGGCTGCATCAAAATTTTGCTCACACACACTTCCCCACCCCCCATTCCCCCGTCCATTCCACCTCATGCATCACAACATTTTCCATATACAACCATTCTCCATTCACCCCTGTCTTCTGTCCTCTCCCGTCCTTCCTCAACAGACATTCCCCTCTTCCCCAAAGCCCCCTTCACCCCATCCATCCATCTCATCCTAGGACGTCCCCTCATGTTCACTCCCTCCACATCTGCCTTCCATACCTCCTTTACTAGTCTTTCTTCACTCATTCTTTCCATGTGTCCAAACCATCCCAATACTCTTTCATCAACCCTATCTCCCAGCTCCCTTTCTACCCCTGTTCTCCTCCTCACCTCCTCATTTCTCACTCTATCTAGCCTAGTAACCCCCATCATACTTCTCAGACACCTCATCTCAAACACATTCAAGCTCCTTCTCTCTTCCTCTCTTATGTTCCATGTTTCTGCTCCATACAGTGCTGTTGGCACAATCACTCCTTCATACAGTTTCCTCTTAACATCCATTCCCAAATTTCTATTCCTCATTACACTTTTTAATCCACCAAGGCATTTACTCGCTTCTTTCAATCTATATTCTACCTCCACCTTCACTCCACCTTTTCCTGCCACATTTGCACCCAAATATCTAAAACTATCCACTTCCTCCAGTTGCTCTCCCTTTAATGCTCACTTCCAGATTACTGCCACTTTCACCCCTTTCCACATATATATAATTTAATTAATTCTTGAAAAAGGAACAATCAAATGCATGAAAATAGGGACCCCAAATATAACTGACTGCCACAATGATCCTTCAGTGAATGAGTAAATAAATAAATTGATTAATAAAAAAAAAAAAGGGAAAATAAACAAATAAATGCATGAAAAAAGTTAATAGCAATTTAATTTTTTTTTTTTTACACATTTTATTTCATTTGTTTATTTATTTATTTATCTATTTATTATCATTCAAAGCAATTGTCTTATATCAGACAGGAACACCTTATTCATGAGCCACAAACCGCTCCCCCAATCCCAATCTCCCGCTGTTTCCTACTGTGGTTGTGTGTGAATGCCTCCATTGACTTACACTGTAATTGAACCGCGGCGATTGAAACGCCTAGTGTGAACAGGGCCAAGCCAGGGAACTTGACAAAGTTGCGAAAGTATTTCGTCAGCAGTCGTCAACGCTTCCATCTTTGGGGACAAAATCGCCGCGGTTCAATTGCAATGTAAATCAATGGAAAGGTGGGGAGAGTTGGGGGCGATTTTGTGTTTATGATGATGATATGGTTTTAGGACGGAAACAAAAAATCTATCAGGAGGCTAGCACTGTGCCCCTTACAAAAGATGTTGTAGCGTGGAAATTATTGACTCATGCCCTTGATTCAACTTCGCCGGTGGCAGAGTTCAAGCCGCCACCCCCCTCGACCTTTGCGTAACGACACCCTAACCAGTGAGCCTCCACAGGATAAATTTAAGGAGGACTTAAAAGTTATTAGTATTCTCTCTCTCTCTCTCTCTTGCTCTCTCTCTCTCTTGCTCTCTCTTGCTCTCTCTCTCTCTTGCTCTCTCTCTCTTTTGCTCTCTCTCTCTCTCTCTCTTTCTCTCTCAATTCTCACCTATGAGATACTGACAAATGGCCATTGCTTTTTCATTTAATTTCTTTTTATTTGGTTTTATTCTATTTTATTTTGTTTCGTTTTCTTTCATTTGATATGTTATTCTATTCTATAATATGTTATACCCGTAATCAATAAAATTTCATTTTGTGTTACATTAGATCATTTCGTATGCACATGCTACCTAACTTAATTTTCTTCCAATCTTATTCCATTTTACTTTATTTGATTCTATTTACCATTCCATCATATTTTCTTTAAAAAATAGATACATGAATATGTAATAAAACCACTTGAGAAATAAGATTAAAAGTGACTGAACGTTTTCGTCTATTTAAGACATTTTCAAAGGTGCTGAGTAAGGAAACAGTGTTTCTTTTATGTGTGCATATATATATATATATATATATATATATATATATATATACGATGGTATATATATATATATATATATATATATATATATATATATATATGTATATATATATATCTATATATATAGTCACTGTTTCCATACTCTGTACCTTTGGAAATGTCTTAAATAGATGAAATCCTTCGCTCACCTTTCATTTTATTTTCCAAGTGGTTCTATTACACATTTTGTGAATCACGTGTTTTTGTGATTTATTCGCATACATGAATAAATACATTCCATCGTATTTTCTTAGAAAATAAAATAAAATACCCACTGGTTCCACTGCAAAAAATAGTGCATAACAAATAAGTAAAAAATGAATAAATAAATGAATAAATATGAAAAAAAATTATGAACAAATAAATGAATATTCAAATAGACAAACATATAAATAAAATTGATAAATTAGATAAATAAATAAACAGATAATTAGATATATAAACAGATAAATTAATAAAAATACAAGTAAATAAATAAACAAAAAATAATTTAGTAAATAAACAAAATAATAAGTAAATAAACATATTAGTACATCTATGAATAGATGAATATATAAAGAAATGAATTAGTAAATAAATGGAATAATAAACAAATAAATAAATTAAGAAATTAGTACACTGATGAACAGATACACAAATATATACAGGAATGAATAAATAAATAAACAAATAAAAATAAACATATAAATAAATAAATAAAACAAATAAACATACAAATAAATAAACACATAAATAAATAAACATATAATAAATAATAAATCAATAAAACAAATAAACACATATATAAATAAATAAACAAAGAGCAAACGATTCAAACTTGACTGACCTTGACTGGGTGAGGATCGACCCCATAGGTATCTAGAAGCGACGCCTTCCTCAGGAAATTGGTCTCGGCCGTCGAGGGCGTTTGTGTCTTCAGCGTTTGGTGGATCTCGGCGATCCGCTCCTCGATTTTGGGCGTCTGCTTCAGGAGGATCTTGAAGTCGTTGAGGTAGTTGTCACCGTGCTGCTCGACATCGTAGTCGCCTAGTTCCGCTGGAAATACGATCATCAAGTTTAATAAGTTAATTAACATAAATCAAGATCAACTAATTAAGATGTTTAAGATAAATTATTTATGAAATTAAGGTTACTAAATCAAGATTAATAACTTATTTAAGATAAACTAATGAAGATGTTTAAGATAAATTATTTGAGAAATTAAAGTTAATCAATTAAGATAATATAAATGGATTAATTAAAATAAATTAAGATAAAGTAATTAAGACGTTTAAGATAAAAGTAAATTAATTAAGATGAATTAAGATAAAATAATTAAGATGTTTAAGATAAAAGTAAATTAATTAAGATAAATTAAGATCAACTAATTAAGACGTTTGAGATAAATTATTTAAGACAGATTAAGGTAAATCAATTAAGATAAAAATTAAGACAAATTATGATAAACTAATTAAGATGTTTAAGATAAACAAATCATTTAAGACAAATTAAGGTAAATCAATTAAGATAATTTTTAAGATAAATTAAGATAAACTAATTAAGATGTTTAAGATGAATAAATTATTTAAGACAGATTAAGGTAAATCAATTAAGATAAAAATTAATTAAGATGTTTAAGATAAATTATTTTAGATAAATTAAGGTAAATCGATTTAAATAAAAATAAATTATCTAATCAAGAAAAAATTAGATTAATTAAAATAAAGTAAAATCAATTAAGATAAATATAAATAAATCAAGATAAATTAGATTATATTAATTGATTAATCATCTGATTAGTTAGTGAAACTCCAGATGGTTGTTATAGCTTAGATAAATTAAAACAAATAAACCCATTAAATATGCGATTAATTACTAAACAGTGAAATAATAAATAGGTAGATGACATTCACTTCGCAATGAATAAATTAAGACAAACTAACAAGCTAATCCTCTAAATAGTTATCAAAAATAAATAGATCAATAATTAAATAAATGACATAAACTTAGTCAAAGATAACTGGCCACATTGAAAAACTCCCTCAAAACATTACAATTATTTGACATCAATCTGATAATTTTTATGACAGTCGCATGCAGGATTCGAACCCACTGCTTTTGGCCACCCGTACAGAGACTATAGTCTCTGTTGGTGTAGTGGGTTAAGGCTCTGTGAAGGTGATCTTACGGGTGGCCGAAAGCAGTGGGTTCGAATCCGGCATGCGACTGTCATAAAAATGATCAGATTTGTCTATTTATTTCTTCTTTCCGGGTCCTCCAAATATGTTGTTTGAAATATGTATTAACAACATGAATCAACTGATTACCTTGGTTAGTTAAAACACATTAGTTATAATTGATGAAGGTGGAAAAAGAAGTCACGGGTCTAGTTCCGAGTTTCTGAGTTTATTCCTGACCGGTTTCGCTCTATGCTTCTTCAGAGGACGAAACCGGTCAGGAATAAACTCAGAAACTCGGAACTAGACCCGTAACTTCTTTTTCCACCTTCATCAACTTGCCACAATGTACCAGCATTAGTTAAAATATATATTCGCATATGAAGCAAATTATCACATAACTTGGCTATAGATTTAATATTGAATTTTTTATGAATGTTGTTGTTATTGTTATTGTTAATGTTGTTGTTGTTAGTATTATTGTTGTTAGAATTATTGTTGTTAATATTATTATTGTTAATATTATTGTCATCGTTGTTGTTGTTGTTGTCGTCGTTGTTGTCGTCGTTGTTGTCGTCGTTGTTGTCGTCGTTGTTGTCGTCGTTGTTTTGTTGTTGTTGTCGTTGTTGTTGTCGTCGTTGTTGTCGTTGTTGTCGTTGGTGTCGTCGTTGTTGTCGTCGTTGGTGTCGTCGTTGTTGTCGTCGTTGTTGTCGTTGTTGTCGTCGTCGTTGTTGTTGTCGTCGTTGTTGTTGTTGTTGTTGTCGTCGTTGTCGTCGTCGTCGTTGTTGTTGTTGTTGTTGTCGTCGTTGTTGTTGTTGTCGTCGTTGTTGTTGTTGTCGTCGTTGTTGTTGTCGTCGTCGTTGTTGCTGTCGTCGTTGTTGTCGTCGTCGTTGTTGTCGTTGTTGTCGTTGTTGTTGTCGTAGTTGTCGTCGTTGTTGTCGTCGTTGTTGTCGTCGTCGTTGTTGTCGTTGTCGTCGTCGTCGTTTTTGTCGTCGTTGTTTTTGTCGTTGTTTTTGTCGTCGTTGTTTTTTCGTCGCTGTGTTTATCGTGGTTGTTTTTATCGTGTTTGTTTTTGTCGTCGTTGTTTTTGTCGTCGTTGTTGTCGTTGTTGTCGTCGTTGTTGTCGTCGTTGTTGTCGTCGTTGTTGTCGTCGTTGTTGTCGTCGTTGTTGTCGTCGTTGTTGTCGTCGTTGTTGTCGTCGTTGTTGTCATCGTTGTTGTCATCGTTGTTGTCGTTGTTGTTTTTGTCGTCGTTGTTTTTGTCGTCGTTGTTTTTGTCGTCGTTGTTTTTGTCGTCGTTGTTTTTGTCGTCGTTGTTTTTGTCGTCGTTGTTTTTGTCGTCTTGCTGTCATCGTTGTTGTCATCGTTGTTGTCGTCGTCGTCGTTGTTGTCGTTGTTGTCATCGTTGTTGCCGTCGTTGTTGTTGTTGTTGTTGTTGTTGTCGTCGTTGTCGTCTACAAGCACTACCAACATCTAAATCTTCCTAAATATACAAAAACTAGAAATATGCATGTCGGACATCAAATACATTTCCAAGCGTTGCAGTTCCTCTAAAATTGAAAGTTATTTTTGTCAGCAAAGCCGTACAAATACAACAAAAGCTAACAAGCCTTCCCGTTTTTCAACCGTTATATCCACTTTAACTATATCTAGTCTTACGGTGGCCTAATCTATAAATGTATTCGCGATTTGATCTAAAACGCCAAATAATCAACAACAAACATCCAAATATCAATCCTGACAATTGACCACCTTACATTCATCCCAAATATCTAACCTCTGTGGTTAAGATACCTTTTCTTTAAATACGATCATCGTTCACGGCTCAACGATGGTTGTAAAACGATTATCTAGAGAACTAATTCTTTGTTTGTAACGATTCTAGAGGCTATTACTCGAAGCAAAACAGCCCCATTCAAAAACAAAGTTTTGGTGCTCTAGACAATCGTTTGGTGATTATCGTTGTGTTCACGAACGATGATCGTTGGACGATTCAACGATCATCGTTCAATGATAATCGTACATGTTTACCTACGCATCCTTTTCTTCAAACGATTTTTTTAATTTATTAATGATCATGATCATTTCTATCAATCTATTCTATAATGCAACCATTCGTGGAGAATACACAAAATCCACTAGTCTCTCTCTCTCTCTCTCTCTCTCTCTCTCTCTCTCTCTGTAAACCATTTGAGTAGACAAGAAACTATCACTACTACTATTACTACTATACTAATACTATTACTACTACAACTACTAATACTACTACAACTACTACTATTACTACTATACTATTAATACTACTACAACTATTACTTTTACTACTACTACTACTATTACTACTACAACTACTACTATTACTACTACAACTACTATTATTACTACTACAACTACTACTATTACAACTACTACTATTACAACTACTACTATTACAACTACTACTATTACTACTATACTATTATTACTACTGCAACTGCTATTACTCTTACTACTACTACTACTATAATTACTATTACTACTACAACTACTATTACTAATACTACTATTACTACTACTACAACTACTATTACTATTACTACTAATACATGTAAGCAGTCCCATATTCCTGGAGAAATTCCCAGTAATTGGGAAATTGTGTTGAAATTATTCCAGTCCGCAATACTTTAGGTAACAGTTAACATTTCCTCGGTTGCTGGTGTGTGTGTGTGTGTGTGTGTGTGTGTGTGTGTGTGTGTGTGTGTGTGTGTGTGTGTGTGTGTGTGTGTGTGTGTGTGTGTGTGTGTGTGTGTGTGTAAGTGCGTGTAAGTAACATGACAACGACGACGCGGCATTATATATCACCCTACCTACCTACCCTGAACGATATAGGCAGCGAGCGTCGCAGCATCTGACTGTGAACAGTACAGTCGTCCGTGAAGAAGATCTCGTCGAAGTTGTAGGAAGAGTTGATATCGAGTTATTTCTTCTTGGAGCCTTATCGGATCAGCTGGGTAGAACTTCACCCGAAAACAAAACAATATCGGTGACAAGTCTGTTGGTGAGAGAGAACGAACACAAGGATCAAATGCTGTCCGCTACACTTTTACGCGGGTTGAATCAACAGCATTCAATAAAGTCTGCCGCTACTGCAACAAATCCATCTCATAGAGCTGTGTGTGGCATACAGGGTGTTTATTCACTAACATTTTTTTTTTTTAGTCACATGCACTGAGCCATGCAGGTTCTCAATCTCCCTATACAGTTTCTCCGAGACACGTTTACTCTGAAATTTAGATGTGGTGCGTCTTAGAGGGGGTTCACACAGTGTAACGGTTCGTCGAACGCGGTTCGACAGACACGTGTTTAAAGTGATGTGTGAACGGGGTATTTGGTTGTCGAACGCGGTTCGACAACCAAATACCCCGTTCACACATCACTGTCTGTCGAACCGCGTTCGACGAACCGTTGGACCCTGTGAACCCCTTCTTATACATAGGGGTAACTTGGAAAAATCTAAATACAGGAATCGAGAAGTCTACCAGATTCAAGTCAGAGAGTCGTTATTCAAAATCCTAAAAAAGAGTAGACATACGTTCAGAGGAAAAATTCATGGACAATAAAATCCTCAAACATTTTGCAATACAGTGAGTACAAGAAAAAAATAAGTTTTAGCTAAGGAATAAAACTATCAGAAGCTGAACGAGAGGGCTGTCTTTCATCCAGACACGAATGCAACCTAGCAGGTCGTACTTAAAAAACAACTGTATGTCACTGGACTGACTTCATTTTCTCTCTCTGTTTCAAAATCACCTAAATCCTCATCATTCTGTGCCACAGGAGGAGGTACAAAGGCATATGTGACATGCTCATACAAACATAAATGTGAGGTGACTTCCTCGGCATGTGTGACATACATACAGTACAAGCATGTCCTGACCATTTTTATTTTATGCCAAGGAGTCGAGCCTGGGGTACAAACTAACCCCTGTCACACAGGCAGCAGTTTTTTATGGGCTTGGTGTGCCTTCAAAGATCTTGCCACTGAAAAGACATGAAAAACACTAGCATTTTTTTTTTCTAAGCCTTAACCCATTCAACTCCGATGACAAGATGTCTTGTCATTTGGTCAAATAAAACAAAAAATCATAAAACACCAAAATGTTTGATCAAACACCAGAAAAATATGACGTCAATCCTCGCTTCGCTCGCAGCGAAGCGAGGACTGACGTCATATTTTTCTGGTGTTTGATCAAACATTTTGGTGTTTTATGATTTTTTGTTTTATTTGACCAAATGACAAGACATCTTGTCATCGGAGTTGAATGGGTTAATTTCGTGATCAATTGTCTACTAATTCACACTTAATCAAATTGGGTGTGGGGAGGGGGAGGGGAATCAAATTGGACAAAACTAAGCCACATCATACAAGATAAAGAATAGGATATGAGGAAACAATCACATTAAGACACGGTGTAGGCACACACAATGAGCGCATTTGATCCTCACAGAGTTATACTATGGAGAGACACAACCCGCCTAAAGACACAACCTGCCAAAAGACACAACCTGACTATTTGCCTGCTCCAATCCCCACACCTTCGATCAGAATCCAGTGTGATCGATGCATCGAACAGGTATATGCCAGAGGAAAGACATCATGAGAAGGAAGCCTTTATCGCCTAGGACTAAAGCAAGGTTTACACGCTACGATAAATTGTAGCGATTTATTGTAATGAAAAGGTTGTTACAATTTGTCATTACGTGTAATTAACAGGAGATCGTAGCGATTTATAATTGTAACAACCTTTTCATTACAATAAATCGCTACAATGTATCGTAGCGTGTAAACCTTGCTTAACGTTTCCACCTCGTCAAAGACTTCCCACGTAACGATCCAAACGTTTTGTTTCCTTCCGAGAGGACGTTTTCGAAAGGGTAGGAGAACGTTTACTCGTAGTATTGCTATGGATGATTTGTTTCCCTCAGGGTCCTCTCCAGGTCGTTTCAGGTTATCTTTGACCGCGTTAACCCATTCAACTCCGATGACAAGATGTCTTGTCATTTGGTCAAATAAAACAAAAAATCATAAAACACCAAAATGTTTGATCAAACACCAGAAAAATATGACGACAGTCCTCCTCGCTTCGCTCGCGAGCGAGCGAAGCGAGGAGGACTGTCGTCATATTTTTCTGGTGTTTGATCAAACATTTTGGTGTTTTATGATTTTTTGTTTTATTTGACCAAATGACAAGACATCTTGTCATCGGAGTTGACCGCGTTAAGACGCTATCACACTGAGCTATTTTACCCCCGACTGCTGGAGCAGATTTGCAGCTTTCGGGGGGTAGGAGTCTGACGTGCCGGTGGTTAATAATCTTCCTACAGCAGCACATCAAATGACATTAAATGTATTTTTGCCCAGAAAACAAAATAGTTTGACATAGTGATTTGACGGCGGTACCGCCGATTAGTTGGAGGAAAAATAGCCCAGTGTGATGACTCCGAGGGCGTCCTACCTACCTCCAACCTCAGTTGAATATGACCTCGCTTACAGAAATCTAAACTATCCTAAGAACATTTCAACAGTATGTCTAAAGGGCCATTTACACGGTCGAACAGTTTGACAAACCCGGTTTGTCAGGCAAGTGTTTGAAGTGATGTTTGACCGTGTGAATGGGGTATTTGGTCGTCAAACACGTTTGTCGAACGTGTTTGACAACCAAATACCCTATTCACACGGTCAAACATCACTTCAAACACTTGTTTGACAAACCGGGTTTGTCGAACCGTTTGACCGTCTAAATGCCCCATAACATTCGTCTAGGTTTACAATCTCTAGTTCAGCTTTGCTATACATGACGGTTAAGATAATTTGAAAATTTGAAAATTGAAATATTGTAACCGAAATCGTTTTCACCCTAACGAACTCCCAACGGTCGGCGCTGGTGGAAGGTTCGAATCCTGATCCTGCTGGTACTGGAAAAATGGACGTCAAAGAGAATCATCTCCTTGTTATCCGTCCTCATAATGTGCAACCCCGGTAGGATGACACTCGGTCTCCGGGCAAACATATTTATTAACTTTGATTATATTGCTTTTATCCTTTCACACACGGATGGGGGAAAACTGACCGGCGACTTCTTCCTCTTCCTCTTCCTCTTCCTCCTCCTCCTCCTAGAATCCGCTGACAACAAGAACCCCACACTAAGACAATACAGGCAAAAGCGCCGATGACCGTTGCCTTACACTGTGGGGCTGTGGGTTTCCTTTTAGCAAAACGAAGCGGAAATAATATATACATCTTTTTAAAATAATAGTTAATCACTATCATCATCATCATCATCACGGATTTTTTTTAAACCTGATTTCAATTATTTTTATTTTACAGAATCATTAAATCTTATCGCCGTATCAAGTTGATATTACATACTCTAAGTTAATAAACAAATATATGAATAAATAGATAAATAATCAAATAAATAAATGAATAAATACAGATATATATATATATATATATATATATATATATATATATATATATATATATATATAGAATAAAGATCCTGACTGACAACAAGAGAAGCACAAAGAATACAATATTCCTTTATAGATACCGGCAGCGTTCGAACCGTCATGACGAGAGGGTCTCTTCCCGAACTGCCCCTCTGGTCTCTCTCTCTCGGTCTCTCTCTCTCTCTCTCTCTCTCACCCACCCACACAAACACACACTCTCTCTGTCTCCCTCTCTCTCTATGTCTCTCTCTCTCTCTCTCTGTGTCTCTCTTCCCCTCTCTTTCTCTGTATCTCTCACACTCACACACACACACACACACACACACACACACACACACACACACACACACACACACACACACACACACACACACACACACACACACACACACACACACGCACGCACACACACTCTCTCTCTCTCTCTCTCTCTCTCTCTCTCTCTCTCTCTCTCTCTCTCTCTCTCTCTCTCTCTCTCTGGGGCACTCCCCCTCGTAGTGAACCACTACCACGGCCACGTTCCCGAAATCATGTACTGTAGAGATCTTAAGAGAAGGGAGGGGAGGAGGGGAAAGGGAAGGAGGAGGAAGGGGAGGGGGAGGAGGAGGAGGAGGAGGAGGAGGAGGAGGAGGACGAGGACGAGGAGGAGGACGAGGAGGACGAGAACGAGGACGAGGAGGACGAGGAGGACGAGGAGGAGAGGAGGAAGACAAGGAGCAGTAGGAGGTGAAGGATGAAGAAGATTAGGAGGAGAAGGAGAACGAGGAGGACAAACAGAAGGAGGACGAGTAGGAGGAATTGGAAGAAGCGGAAGAAGAGAGAGAAGAGGAAGAAGAGGGAGAGAAAGAACAAGAGGAAGAGCAAGAGGAACTCCCTTGTGGCACTGGAGACTTCAACGCTTCCGAGGCATCGAGGGGACCTGGCTGGCGAAGAACTCTGATTTCATCGAAACCCCTTCGTCTTACGGCTTTACGTTTTAACCCATTCAACTCCGATGACAAGATGTCTTGTCATTTGGTCAAATAAAACAAAAAATCATAATAAAACAACAAAATGTTTGATGATCAAACAGCACCAGAAAAATATGACGTCAATCCTCGCTTCGCTCGCAGCGAAGCGAGGACTGACGTCATATTTTTCTGGTGCTGTTTGATCATCAAACATTTTGTTGTTTTATTATGATTTTTTGTTTTATTTGACCAAATGACAAGACATCTTGTCATCGGAGTTGAATGGGTTAATCCCGGTTGCCGAGAAAAAAGAAAAAAAAAAAGTACCCAGATTGGGTTCCATAAAGCAAGAACCACTTCACACACGGAAACTCAAACCAGGAAGTCAAGGACTTGAAGTCAATTATCAAACATTCCAGTCACTGGAATGAGACCAGGGAGAAGAGAGGATTCTGGAAGAGAGTAGGAAACGGGTCTTGTAAAACCAGACAAGTTCCTGCACTGACATCGCCCTCCACTACTCTTTCTACTCGAGAAGATTGGTCTAGTCTAAGTCGTGCCCTGCCCCTGAACCCTGGGACACTCCACTACTACGTCATCGAAGTGTCTAAAACAAACAAAAATCGTGACTGTCTAACGGAGGATCTTCTTAAAGTAAAGATGAGATACCGGAACAAGTCTGAAACGATTTGAATAAAACCTTTTGATAACTATAGAAGTACATTTATTTTCAAGTTTTCCCAAGGATGGGTGACCACTTTCGAAACCTATACAGTCTGATGAGAAACAAGCTGAAGTGAAGAGTCATGGTGTTGTAGCCTGTTCAACACAGCAATGAACATAGTAACATCCCAACGGATCAAAGAAACAACACCATGTAGAGATGATGATACACCAGTAAATTTGAATTTACTGTCGATAAAAGAATCTGATGTTACCAATTCTCTAGAGTATGTGTTCTAAAGTAAGAGATCATGTAGTCCTACCCCACAACACCATACAGAAACATATACATAATGGTTGCTAAATAATTAGTTTCGACACCAATAAATTTAGAGCTAAATCAGATACCCCTAAATATAAGCCTAGAAGAAAGAATTTCTCCAGGTCACCACCCAACACTAAAACGATCACAACACAGAAGAACTGGCATGGCGAAAGACATCACATGAGCAGGATGCATTCACTAACATAACAGACGCAGAGCATTATCTTCCACGGCCCAACATTTGCTCCATTCAGAAAGCACTTTAAAATCATCTCTACGAGTGACCCATGGGCCAACTTGCTGATCGTGGCCGAGTCTCTTTGGGGCCGTGGCTCTCCTGCAGGAGGGTTGAGGCCAACAGAATTGTACAGGAATCACGGAGGAGGTTGAAATGGGGTCTCTACTTAGCAGTGACCATGAAAGGATGACAATGCATCTATTGAAAACATGTGCCAGTAACTTCTGATGATCTGGCAAACAACCAGAGGTGGTAACCCAAGATTATTACATGGTAATTTACCTGAAAGTAGACACAATTGTCCCCAGAAAATAAACAAATTCTATCCAAAGTGTAATTAAGTATAACTAGTTAATTCTAATTAAGTCCAAAGTCTAATTACCTAG
Organism: Oratosquilla oratoria; assembly: GCF_046742065.1. Lineage (NCBI taxonomy): Eukaryota > Metazoa > Arthropoda > Malacostraca > Stomatopoda > Squillidae > Oratosquilla > Oratosquilla oratoria. The sequence goes on along the minus strand of NC_134788.1, from coordinate 22,068,882 downwards.
TTTCGACCCTCTCTGCTTTAAAGGCCACTTCACACTGCCCCCGTTCTAACCAACC
>NC_134788.1:22008827-22053827 GCF_046742065.1 Oratosquilla oratoria | reverse complement strand
TAGGATTACTTCTTCTGAATCCTACCCGCCTCAAGTGCGACGTAGTGATGGGACTAGGGATCCTACGCTCTATGTCGCCATCCTACGAGAAGCCAAGGGTTATCACACTGGGCAAAAACGACTTCGATTAACTAAGATATTGTAAAACTAGACAACTGTTAGATGTACTGTTTAATTGTTCTTAGAGAGTCTAGGTTTCTGTGAGCGAAATCATATTCTAGTTGTTTAAATTTAGGTTGGAGGTAGGATGTCGGAGGAAAAATAGCCCAGTGTGATAACTTACCAGAGGCCTTACAATTAGGTCATTATCAACATAAATCCCATATTGTTCTTATATTATCATATTTTGAATTTTCATCTTCATATTTCTTTCATAATTTATTTTAACTGATAATAATATTAATAATATTCGTGTACATGTTATTTTAATATTTTCATAAGTATTTTCATCTTTATATTACCGTGGTTATAATAATGATCTCGTTATTTTCACTAAATGTGACTAACCTAGTATTTGGTTAGAATTAAAATGTTATTTGTGTATATATTTTCTCCTTATTTTTATAATTATTACTTTATTCATTTGTGCCATCTTAAGAGGCCTATTATTATTTTTTTTTTTGCTACTTTATTTTCGTTATTCTCACTTCATTGATAAAACGGGATTTCTTAAACATCTAGTCAACGCTTCGATTTAGAAAAATATTAGAAATGTAATATTTACTTTCTTACGAACAAATAAATAAGTAAATAAATTGATAAATGTAAATAGAGAAAAAACAAACACGAAAATGTAGTCTTTCCTTATTGTTACGTTGATACGTATTTGTTTATATTTCCGTTTTCTTTTGTTATTCAGTTTGCACGAACCAATGACAACGAGCGTTTAATTTTAGCTAAATATAATTTCCTAGATAAATCATAACATAGCGAAAATCTACAATGAATAATCGCGTATAAACAAATTAAAGCCACTCACATTTTCTATTACAAGACGTTTTCTATAAGCTTCTTAAAGTCACCCATACGAGGTTCCCGTCTTTTATTGATACTATGCATGACGTTTTCTTTCACAAGACCTGTTATTTTTGTTTGCTTTATTTTCTTTATTATATATATAAGTTATTTTTATCATCCATCCTGAGACATTTTTTTTGTCTTTCGTTTTCTTTTAGATTTCAGATTGTTTGGTGCCCAAGGAACACTTCTTGTGGTTGAGTCCTTTGCAGTTTTGACAAACGTGGGAGGGGAGGGAGGGCGAAAAGGGAGGAGGAAGGAGGAAGGGAGGAGGGGAAGAAGGAATGAGGAGGGAGGGGAAGGAAGGGGAAGAAAGAGTGAGGAGGTGGGAAGTAAGGCGGGGAAGGGAGGAGGGAGGGGAGGAAGAAGGAGGAGAAACGAAGCAAAGGAGGAAAGGGAGAAGTAAAATAGAGGAGAGAGAAGGAGGAAGAAGAAGGGAGGAGGAGGACGGAGGAGGGAGGAGGAGGACGGAGGAGGGAGAAGGAGGAGGAGGACGGAGGAGGGAGAAGGAGAAGGAGGAAGAAGGAGGAAGGAGAAGGGAGGAATAGAGGAGAGAGGAGTAATGGGGAGGGGAGGAGGGAGAAGAGAAGAGGAAGGAGGCGAGGGAGAGGGGGCGGGAGAAATAGGAAAGAGGAGACGGGGGAAGTAGAGGAGAGGGGAAGAACAGAGGGAAGGGGAAGGAGAGAGGGAAGGAGGAAGGGAAAGGAGAGGGGGAGGAGGAGAGAAGGAAGGGAAGGAGGGCAATGGGAAGGAGAGAAGGAAGGAGGGGAAGGAGAGGGGATGAAGAGAGGGAAGGGGATGAAGAGAGGGAAGGGGAAGGAGAGAGGGAAGAAGAGAGGGAGAAGAAGGAGAGAGGAAGGGGAAGGGGAGAAGGAAGAGGGGGCAGGGGAAGGGCAAGGAAGGGAAAGAAGAATAAGAGTGAGAGTTGGAGTGAAGGAGGGAGTGAGGGAGGGAGTGATGGAGTGTTGGAATGGAATGGGCCACAACAACAACAAATGAACAAAAACAAAATCAAATCAACTGCTACAAAAACTTTTATTTGTTACATACAACTGCATCCTCCTCCTCCTCCTCCTGGCGACAAAGAGAGGCACTACTACAAAGGATTCTTATTACAAAGAGGAACAGATTTCGTGACAATGAGGAACTCTTCAACCACAAAGGGCGCCCCTCTCTCTCTCTTTTTACAAAGAGTGAGCGGTGATGCTCTTTGCAGATGTTGTTCTGGCTAATATAAGATGATGAGGGAGAGAGAGAAAGAGAGAGAGACAGGGAGAGATAAAGATTTAAACAGGAATGAGAGAGAAATAGAGGAGTACATAAGAACATAAGAATGAAGGAGACTGCAAGAGACCATAAAGCCTACACTAGGCAGCTCCGCATCCATCATCAACCTGTCATCCCCATCCATAAAGTTGTATAATCGTTTTTTAAAACAACTGATAGTTTCAGCGCTTACTACATGGTTACTAAGTTTATTCCATTCATCGACCACCCTATTAGTAAACCAATTCTTGCCTATTTCCTTCTTAAATCTAAATTTGTCCAGTTTATACCCATTACTGCGAGTCCTGCCCTGTTGTTTTACTATGATGACCTTGTTTGTATCACCCTTGTTATAACCTTTGATCCACTTGAACACTTCTATTAGATCACCCCGCACTCTGCGTCTTTCCAGAGAGTGTAAGTTAAGGTGCTTAAGCCTCTCTTCGTAAAGCAAATTTCTGAGTCCATGTATCATTTTGGTAATTCTTCTCTGTACTGATTCCAATGAATTTATGTCCATTCTGTAGGACGGAGACCAAAACTGTACCGCATAGTCAAGGATGGGTCTAACTATCGCTAAATAGAGTTTAATAATTACCTCTGCACTTCTATTCGTTACCGTCCTAGCAATGAAACCTAATGCTCTGTTAGCTTTATTTCTGGCGCTGATGCACTGCTTCCTGGTTTTAAGTTCCGGACTCACCAGAACTCCCAAGTCTCTCTCGCACTCAGATTTGTCTAAAAACGTGTTATCTAAGATGTACCTATTTTCGGGGTTGTGTAGCCCTACGTTTAACACGCTACACTTAAGAGATATTGAAGTTCATTTGCCATTTCACCGACCATGTTAACAATTTATTAAGATCATCCTGCAGAATCTCTGCGTCGTCTCCTGACCTAATTAGGCGTCCCATTTTAGTGTCGTCCGCAAACTTACTAGCATCACTATTTATCCCATCGTCTAAGTCGTTTATGTACATAATGAACAACAAGGGACTCAAAACCGAGCCCTGGGGGACCCCGCTAGTAACATTGCCCCACCTAGATTTTATTCCATTTATGGTGACCCGCTGTTTTCTGTTACTAATCCAAGCTCTAATCCATTCTAACACTTTTCCTCCTATGCCATGGGCTTTGATTTTATTTAGTAGTCTCTAGTGTGGCACCTTGTCGAACGCTTTGCTAAAGTCAAGGTAAATAACATCGTAATTTCCATTGTTATCTGACGCCTTATATACTTTAGTGTAAAAGGATAGAAGATTAGTCACACATGACTTACCCTTGGGGAAACCATGCTGTGAATCACGAATTAAATTCTGTCCTTCGATGTGTTCTCCGAGTCTATTTACTATTATTGATTCAAGCATTTTTCCTATAACCGATGTCAAACTGATTGGCCTGTAGTTGCATATAGACGATCTATCTCCCTTCTTAAAAACAGTAAAAACGTTTGCCTGCCTCCAAGCAGTTGGCACAAAACCAGTGACTACCGATTTATTGAATATTTCAGTTAACTGGTCGCAGATTTCAAATTTACAATCCCTAAGCATTCTTGGAAAAAAAAATCGTCTGGACCCGGAGATATTGTAGCTTTAAGTCTTTCAATCTGCCTGAAAAAGAGAAAGAGAGAATAGGAGAGGGAGGGAGGTGAGAGAAAGCAAGGGAGAGGGAGGGAGGGAGGGAGGGAGGGAGGGAGAGAGGGAGGTAAGAGAAAGCAAGGGAGAGAGATAAAAGAGAGAAATGAGAGGAGACGATAGAGAGTCCAAACAAGAGAAAAAAAAAGAAAGCGAAAAAGAGGTCATTCAAAGCTTCACAGACTTTCCTCTCTCCAGTTGTCATTACTCCGCTGAAGAGGATCCTTTAGCCGGAGTTCGACGAGAACGCTAGCATAGTCAACATTTCCTTCTTCTTCCCTACAACGAGATGCAGAGCTGGGCGCGTTCCTCGGTGCCTTCCGCTTTAGTTTGGCCGCCGTTTGCGCTCCCAGACTATTAAAGTTTAAGAGACAGGTTCAGACCGGCAGACCAAATACTATTAGAAATTATAAAAAAAAAAGCAGACCACATACTATACCGGCACCTATATTGCTTTAATAGTTTGGGAGCGCTAACCACGGCCAAACTAAAGCGGAACGCACCTAGGAACGCACAGAGGAATGCGCCCAGCTCTGACAAGATGTTCAACATCCCCCGACCCCCCTAAAAAATAATTATATATATATATATATATATATATGTATATATTATGTGTGTGTGTGTGTGTGTGTATTTACCTAGTTGTATTTTACGGGAAGGGGAGCTATGCTCGTGGGGTCCCGTCTTCATATCTCATTTTATCTAAACTATTTTTAGATTCATGTATTGTTTTTGCACACACCACTTTCTCATCTAACTTGTTCCAACTGTCTATTACTCTGTGAGGAAAGCTGTTCTTTTTCAAATCTCTTCTATAGTTGTCTTTTTTTATTTTCTTTCCGTGTCCTCTTGTATTTCTGTCATCCCATTTTATCAGATTTTCTCTATCAGTAATTTCCATGCCTTTCATGATTCTGTAAATAGCTATCAAATCTCCTCTCTCTCTTCTTTGCTCTAGTGTCTGTAGTTCAAGTTTTTCTAGTCTCTCTTCATATGATAGTTTTGAGAGTGTTGGTGCCAGTTTTGTAATTGCTCTTTGTATTCTTTCAAGTTTTTTTATACATTTTTTTGTACTTGGTGACCATATCGTTGCTGCATATTCCAATCTTGGTCTTATCAGGGTGATTAGGATTTTCTTCACCATTTCTTCATCCAGGTATGTAAATGCAACTTTGATTGTTCTTATTAAATTATAAGTTTCTCCAAAAATCTTATTTATATGTTTCTCAGGTGACATATTATTCATAACAATGACTCCCAGGTCCTTCTCATTTTCTACTTTTTTTATTCCTTCTTCTCCCAAATTATATGATCCTGTTATTCTGTTTTTGCTTTTTCCAAATTCCATTATACTACACTTTTTTGTATTGAACACCATCTCCCACTTCCTACTCCATTCCTGTACTTTATATAGATCTCTCTGTAGTGATTCACAATCTTTTTCTGTTTTCACTCTTTTTAGTAGTTTTGCATCATCTGCAAAGAAGCTCATATAGCTTTCAATTCCTTCATCCATATCATTAATATATATAGCAAACATTATTGGGGCCAGTACTGTTCCCTGTGGAACACCGCTTATTACTTTATCCCATTTTGAGTGCTGGTCTCTTATCACTACTCTCATTTTTCTTTCTTGCAAAAAGTCTTCCATCCAATTTAGTAGTTTTCCCTGTATTCCTCCTTCAGTTTCTAATTTTTTAAGCAACTTCTTATGTGGTACTTTGTCAAACGCTTTCTTTAGGTCTAGAAATGCACAGTCCGCCCATCCATCTCTTTCTTGTATTATATCTATTAGTCTTGAATAGAAACATATTAAATTGGTGATGCATGATCGTCCTTGTCTGAATCCAAATTGCCTTGGATTTAACACTTTGTTTTTTTCTAAATATTTTACCCATCTACTTTTGATAATTCTTTCACAAATTTTTGCTATTGTACTTGTTAGAGAGACTGGTCTATAGTTTGTAGGTTCTTCTTTATTTCCTCCTTTATATATAGGTACTATTTTTGCTTTTTTCCAATCTTCTGGAACTTTTCCTTCTTTCAAGGAACTGTTTAGTATGCTATGTATTTTGTCTGCCAGTTCATTCCTGCACTCTTTCAGAATCCAGTTTGCTATATCATCTGGTCCATGCGATTTTCTGACATCAAGATTACTCAAGTGTGTCAATATTTCATTCTTTGTTACTTCTATTTCTTCCATAGGGGGGACTTTCTCTTTCCATTCAATCTCTTCAGGTTGTATGTTCTCCCTTGTAAACACTGATTTAAAATGTTTGTTAATAATTTCTGCCATTTCCATTTCCTCAGTGTATTCAACTCCCCCTTGTCTTAATTTCTCCAAGTCTTGTTTGTTTTTCAGTTTATTGTTTACAAATCTGTAGAATAGTTTTGGTTGATCTTTACACTTTTCTATGACATCTTTTTCATATTTTCTCTTTTCCTCTCTGCACGTTTGTACATATTCATTTCTATAACCGGTATATATTTTCCATTTTTCAGGTCTTCTGTCTTTTTTCCATCTGGTCCAGGCTTTGTCTCTTTTGTCTTTTAACTCCCTACAACTTTTGTTGTACCAGCATTTTACATATTCTTTTTTTTTGTTTTTGTCTTGGGACATACTTTTCCACTCCTTTTTTGTAAATTTTTGTCAAAATATTCCATTTCTCTTCCACTGTTGTTTCTTCTTTGTATATTTCTTCCCAGTTTTCTTGTTGAAAGAATTCTCTTATTTTATCAAAGTTTGTTTTTTCATACATCATTCTTCCTTTTCTATACTACTCATTTCTTTTCATATATTTTTCTTCATTAAGTTCCAGTTCAATCAATATGTGGTCACTTTTACTTATTGGTGTTTTATATTCAATCTTGTCCACTATTCTAGGTTCAGATGTAATTATTAAGTCTAGTCTCGATGGCTCTTCTTCATTTCTATACCTAGTGTTCTCCTGTATCCATTGTGTCATTGTATGGTCAGTAACCATCTCAAGTAGAGCGTTTCCCCATGAGCCGTCTCCACCCTTTACTGTCATCTCTTCCCAGCAGATTTCTTTGCAATTATAGTCGCCCATCATAACTATTCTTCCTCCATCTTCCATTATCTTATTTAATGTTATCTTTGTGTCCTCTAACATACTTTTATGTTCACTCTCTTCCCACGAGGCTGTTTTCGGAGGCACATAATTTATCACAAACTTTCTGCTCTTCTTATCTCTGTCTTCCACTTCGATCATAATCATCTCTACTGTATTCTTTCCATATATGACACCCCTCACGTTTATATCCTTCTTAGTCAGGAACATAACTCCACCCCCTTGCTTTTTCTCTCTGTTTTTAATCCAATAATTATATGCATTATGTCCTACACTGTTGGGTGGTAGTGGGCCTTTTAATTTTGTTTCTACAATTCCCATTATGTCCAGTTCTTTTTCTTTCAAATAATCATTCAGCTCATTCAATCCTGTTATTAATCCATCTATATTTGTGTAAGACACTCTTAGTTTTCTGTCACTTCCATTGTGTTCTCTGTTTCCCTTTTGTTTTTCTCTTGTATGTCGAACTGCCTTAGTTTCATATTCACTACTCTCCAATAGAATATCTCTTTCTCTGACTCCGTTCTGCTCTCGTTTTTTTCTTAGCTTCAAGTCTTTTCTGCTTTTCTTCCTCTCTTTCCTCTTTATTCATTTCCCTTTTTATCCATACCTTTTTATATTGTTCACTTGTTGCTAGTTTCCCTGTTTTGGATAAGATATTCTCTGCCGTCGTTTGTGACCTGAATTTAATCTTAATTGGTCTGGTCTTATCTGTACTATACTTTCCGAGCCTGAATTTTTCCTCAATTTCTTTCATAATTTCTGGTTCATCTTCCTGAACTAATTTTAGTAAACTACTTACTTTTTCATTTTCCTCATTGGTTCTTGAGGTTCTATCTGGGTTATGTTTCTCTTCCATTCCTAATATAATTATACATTTCTTTTTATCAGCTAAGTCTCTTACTATATTCTCCTTCTGTCTCATCACTTTAATAACTGAGTCTTCAGTTTGTTCTCTCATTTGCTGTTTAATTATGTCAGTAAATGCAACTTTACTGTTTTCTTGAATTGCCTTCCATCCCTGTTTTCTTTATTATTCATCTTTAACTCTTCATTCTCCCTTTTTACTTCTTTTAACTGTCTTTTTAGGTCTTCTATTTCTTTGGTTAAGTTTTTGTTCGCCTTCTCTAGTTCTTCCAATTTTTCAACCCTCTGTACAATGTTGTTAACATGACCGAACCTACGCTCCAAGTCCTCGATCATCTTATCGACCTTCTCTTCTAGTCTTGTCAGTCGGGGGGAGGGGGGTTTGTGTCCCCCCACCCTCTTTAAATCCCTGGAAAATGTTCTCATCACTTTCTACTGTATTGCTCTTATCTATACTTCTAATCTTTACATTTTTATTAGACATTTCATCGTCACTCAGCTGGTCGGGGGGCCGTTTGTTTACCTTTCGCCTGTCTGCCTGGGCCAAGTCTTCTCCTTCCTCATTTCCTTCCATTTCCCCCAGCAATCCCTCCCCTTCTCCTCTTTCCCTACTTTCCCACTACCCCACGAGCAATTTCCCCCCACCCTGCAAATACAATAGGCACTTCTCTTTGCTTTGGGATCCACGAAACTTCAATTTTCTTCAGAACGTCGTCTATGCCGTCCGTTCGTTAAAGTGTGTGTGTGTGTGTGTTTCTCAAGTTCAGTATGTGGTCAGGACTCGAACCACTGGTGCAATGCATGGTTCACACCATAGCCCACTGTGTGTGTGTGTGTGTGTGTGTGTATTTACCTAGTTGTATTTTACGGGAAGGGGAGCTATGCTCGTGGGATCCCGTCTTCATATCTCATTTTATCTAAACTATTTTCAAATTCATGTATTGTTTTTGCACACACCACTTTCTCATCTAACTTGTTCCAACTGTTTATTACTCTGTGAGGAAAGCTGTTCTTTTTCAAGTCTCTTCTATAGCTGTCTTTTTTTATTTTCTTTCCGTGTCCTCTTGTATTTCTGTCATCCCATTTTATCAGATTCTCTCTATCAGTAATTTCTATGCCTTTCATGATTCTGTACATAGCTATCAAATCTCCTCTCTCTCTTCTTTGCTCTAGTGTCTGCAGTTCAAGTATTTCTAGTCTCTCTTCATATGATAGTTTTGAGAGTGTTGGTGCCAGTTTTGTAATTGCTCTTTGTATTCTTTCAAGTTTTTTTATACATTTTTTTGTACTTGGTGACCATATCGTTGCTGCATATTCCAATCTTGGTCTTATCAGGTGTGTGTGTGTGTGTATTCTATTTCACTTGGTCTTTGGATCACGTGTTGGACTCGTGATCGACAGCTATTTCCCTCCTGGAAGAGAGCTCAGAGCTCGTAGATCCGATCTATGGGTAATGCTATGACCTTGCACACACACACACACCCCCAACTCCCCGCCCACGAGAGTTGGAGTAACACCCCTCAGCGCTGCGATACTGATATTATTTCAGCCCCGGGCGAGAGTCGAACCCGGACCTCCGTAGTGGCAGGCCAGAGTTCTAACCACAGCGCCATGAGAGGTGTGTGTGTGTGTGTGTGTGTGTGTGTGTGTGTGTGTGTGTGTGTGTGTGTGTGTGTATTTACCTAGTTGTATTTTACGGGAAGGGGAGCTATGCTCGTGGTGTCCCGTCTTCATATCTCATTTTATCTAAACTATTTTTAAATTCATGTATTGTTTTTGCACACACCACTTTCTCATCTAACTTGTTCCAACGTGTGTGTGTGTGTGTGTTTCTCAAGATCAGTACGTGGTCAGGACTCGAACCTACACTAGTGCAATGCACGGTTCACACCATAGCCCACTGTGTATTCACTTGGTCTTTTGGATCACGTGTTGGACTCGTGATCGACAGCTATTTCCCTCCTGGAAGAGAGCTCAGAGCTCGTAGGTCCGATCTATGGGTAATGCTATGACCTTGCACACACACACACACCCAACTCCCCGCCCACGAGAGTCAGAGTAACGACCCGAAGCGCAGCGGTACCGAAATAATTTCGGCCCTGGGCAGGATTCGAACCAAGAACTGCGGGCCACTATGGTGGCAGTTCAGCGCTCTACCAACTACGCCACCGAGTGTGTGTGTGTGTGTGTGTGTGCACGTGTTTACCTAATTACAGTATACAGACGGCAACCCCACTGCCACACAGAAGACACACAGCACTTCATGATTCCACACTGTATGCCCCACACTAACAACCGCTAGACAACAACAACACTACTTCCCTGAGTGCCCAGATTTACCATAATTATGCTAAATTTAGCATATTTTCCCATAAAATAATACTATATTAAGAACAAGATAAACCAATTAAATGTACTAATAAAAACAATTTTTTTTTTTTGCAATATAGGATAATTTTAGCCACTGTCTACCATATCCCCACTCGAGAAATCTGGTCACCTTGGTCATGTGGCCGTCGGCGGTTACCTAGGGGCCAGGGGTAGGGGTATCTGGTGCACCACTCACTCACTCACCCTCTGTTTGTTTTGGTCGACATAACGAAGGCCAAAGTAGTCCGTCTCCACCAGGTTCAGCTTTCCGCACACCAGTTCTTTCAGGTAACGTCCTTTGTGGTAACTCTGTATGGTTAGAGAGAGTGGAGGTTATTATTAGTTTAGATTATGTTTAAGAGAAGGTTACATAACTTTACGAATGGGGTTATAGACACGGAAGTACCTTGTATAGGCCTTATGGTCACTTGCAGACTCTTTCATTCTTATGTTATGTTAGGTCAGGTTAGGTTAGGTTAGGTTGAATTAGGTTAAGTTAGATTATATTAGGCTTTGAGATGTTAGGCTAGGTTAGGTTCGGTCAGATTGGGTCAGGGTGAGTTAGGTTAGTTTAGGAAACTTTAGGCTAGGTCAGGTTATGCTAGGTTAGGTTAGGTTAGGTCAGGTTAGGTTGGGTGAGGTCAGGTTGAGTTAGATCAGATTAGGTTGGGTGAGGTCAGGTTGGGTTAGATCAGATTAGGTTAAGCCATTAAACTCCGATGACAAGATGTCTTGTCATTTGGTCAAATAAAACAAAAAATCATAAAACACCAAAATGTTTGATCAAACACCAGAAAAATATGACGTCAATCCTCTCTTCGCTCGCAGCGAAGCGAGGACTGACGTCATATTTTTCTGGTGTTTGATCAAACATTTTGGTGTTTTATGATTTTTTGTTTTATTTGACCAAATGACAAGACATCTTGTCATCGGAGTTTAATGGGTTAAACCAGAATAGATTGGACATTTAGGGTCAAGTCAGTTTGTCCACAAAGATAGACATGCTGGTTATTCCCACCAAAAATAACCAAAATAATAAGCCTCCCATTCCAAGTAGCACTTTTTCCTGGCAGATCCCATAAAAAAACATGTAAACAAATATCATCACTGATAAAAAATATAGTACATATCTATAAATCACAACTAGTACCAGTTAGAGATGAAAAAATTGGAAATGGGGGAGTCTACATATTTTAACTGCTAATTGCAGTCCTCTTCAGTAGTACATAGTAGGAGGTACTGTCTTTAAATATCACACACTTACAAAGAGCGAAGCCGGGGGGGGGGGGTCTATGTTCCTTCCCCCGTTCCTCATTTTGTAAGTGTGCTATTTAAAGTTACCCTCCTCTTACTCCATACTACTGAAAAGGACTGCAGTTAGCAGCTGAAATATATAGACTCCCCATTTCCAATTTATCTTATGCTTAACTTCCTTTCTCTTTACTTTGTACTTCTCATACGATTCCCTCGTCCTAATTTGTAGCCAATCTATGAATGCCTGCTTCTTCTCTTTTACACCCTTCTTTGCTTCCTCATCCCACCACTCACTACCCTTCCTTCTATTTCCTCCCACCCTCCTTGTTCCACACGCCATCTTTGCACACCTTATGACTCCCTCCTTGAACCATCACCATTCCTCCTCCACTCCTAGTTCTACTCTATCCTTTACTCTCTCCCACTCTTCTCTCAACTTCTTCTTATACTCATTCTCCTTTTTTCCTCATTAAGCAGTTCACTCTAAGTACCTCCCTACCTTCTGCCCTTTTCCTCTTTCTCCACCTATTCTCCACTCTCAATTTACCTTCCACCAGGAAATGATCTGATATTCCCCCACTCTCTCCCCTTAGAACATGTACATCCTTAACTCTTCCTACCATACTCCTGGTCACCACTATATAGTCCATTAACGCTCTATCTGCCACCCTTCCATCCACCACCCTCTCCCATGTGTACTTATGCTTGACTTTCTTCTTAAACACTGTATTTGCTATCAACTCTCTTTCAAGACACATCTCCACCATCAATTGTCCACTACAATTTTTACCGGGAACTCCATAATTCCCAATCACTCCGTCAATTGGTTTATTTCCTACCCTAGCATTTAGGTCTCCCAATACAACTACATTGACATTTCTTCCTAATCCCTCTATGCACTCATTTATATCTACCCAAAAAGCCTGCCTTTCCTCTACGCTCTTTTCACTACCAGGCCCATATGCACTTACAAAAACTCACACCTCCTTTCCCAGCTTCACCTTCATCCACATCAACCTTGATGACACCTCCTTCTACTCCACTACCCGCTTACATATCTCTTCACTTACTAGTATAGCCACCCCTTCTCTACCTCGTCCCCTCTTCACTCCTGAGTACCTCCCAGCTACACTCCTGAACTCACAGTTGCCCTTTCCTTTCATTTTAGTTTCACTCAAAGCCAGTACATCCTTCTTCTCACAAACATACTGCATATCTCTTCCCTTTTACTCTCATCTGTACCACATCCACGCACATTAAAAGACCCAAACCTTAGGGTACTGGTTGGAAAGCTCCCAGACCCTCTTATGCCTTTACTTTCTTTTTTAGGAATATCCCCTTTTGGGGCTACAGGTAGTAGAACTCCTAATCCCATCCCCCATCCCTTTTTTGTCGCCTTTTACGACTCAAGTGGAAATACTTGGTGGCAGTATTCTTTTGCCCCCACCACAGGGTAGGTAGGCAAAAAAAGAAATGAATATTCAGAGAAATGGTACAGAACAGTAACAAGGGATTGGGGGACAGCATAATGGAGGGACAGTCGTAGTATAAAAGTGTCATAATTTCTTTATGTACAGAGTTTTCCTCTATCACAGACAAAATGATGTGTGGCTCTGGTCCGTAGGGGCACCTCATATAGACCCTAAAGTATCAACTGCATGCTACTCTGCCACAATAACATGCAGCCAATACCCCAGACGGGGAAAAATATTGATAATAATAATAAATATATAAATAAATAAAATGAAATAATAATAATTTTTACCATCTATACCTCTATTCCACATAGTAATAATAATAATAATGATAATAAAAAATAATAATTTTACCATCTATACCTCTATTTTTTCACATAATAATAATAATAATAAAATTTTTACCATCTATCCTTTTATTCTTCCACATTTTTTATACCTTTCTTTTACCACCTCAACGACTCCACATCTTTTGTGCAATATTCTCCACAAGGAAAGAAGCACTCATTATTTCTCATGAAATACTAACTCCCCACCAAGAGTCCAACACTAATACAACACAGACAACAGTCCAAGGTTTTTTTAACAGAGAAATCTGTGGGAAAATCTGAGGACTGATGCCAGCCAGTAGGAATACAGGTTTACAGTCAAGATAACACTTATCAGTCCCTATCCTTACACATCCTGTGATGTTGAATATCTTATCACAGAAACTATTCAAATAGTTAAAAGGGTATGTGCATAGTAGATTAACATGAAGACAGCTTTTACACACTTGGAAGAAGATATAACAAAATAAGGCATAACCTTATAATTCAGACCAAGTTACCCATGTAAGGAAAAGGACACAAGCTGGAAACATCCAAATTACAAGTTCCCAGAACCGAATAGCTCATCCTTAGAAGAGAAGCTAGTGACTCAATCATTACCCAGAATGCAGTTGAGTAGAGTAAGCATGGACTATCAAGGGACCATCAACAAAATTGAGAGAATACAAGGTGCAGTCACCAATTTGGTTCCTAACCTTGCAGGTAATGCATTAAAAGAGAAATTAATAGATTTAATTTGGAAGTGGATAGAAACAACTTGGCCAACCATGTGGTTAATGAATGGAATAAACTTCCTGCAGAGGTAGTGCAATGTAGTTCAGTTAAGAGCTTTAAGATTTGTTTAGATAAACACCTAAGCAAGATGCTGTAATGACTGCCATTTATTTTATATTATTTATTGTTTGTCATTATTTCTGTTCATTATTGTTTGATTTTCATTTATTATTAGTTGTCAATTTATTATTTACTATTTACCTGTTTATTATTTAACTATAATTATACATTTACTTATTTTATTTATTATTATTTACATTGTTATAATCTTATTTATTTTTTTATCATTATTATAATTTTTTCTGCAGCTGACCTAGTTATGGACCAAAAGGTCTCCTGTTGGCATGCTCCGCCTCTGTAAACCTTTGTGATAAAAAACAATGTCCCTACCAGAGCCCTTATATGCCTAAGTGCCACCCCGGGGCAAAGTTCTTAGTGACACCCCCATCCTCCTCCGCCATTACCACTTTCCATCCCCACCATCCCGTACAGCCTGTTTTAGCTTTTGGCTTGCGAAATAATTAAACAGATTTTAAAAATGTTATTTAACGTCCCTATTGCAGAGAGGATAAGGGAAAAATATTTCATATTCTGTCGATTCTATCTCAAAATTTGTATATTATGGTAAAATATTCATGGCTCCTTTGACCTTTTTTTTTATTATAACTATTTTATCAGCATGTGCCCCCCCCCCACCAATGTGAGGGCCCTGGTCCCAACCATCATTGTAAGAGAGGAATGTTAGTACAGTTCAGGACATTAAAGGGAATAGATAAAACTGACAGAGAAGAGCTCATGGTTTGGGTCAAGAGAGTTGTGAGGTCATAGGAACAAGTCAAAGAAAAAACAAAGTCTAAAGGATATCAACAAATACAGCTGTCCATACATACACATTAACTCCTGGAATCGCTGATATAGCCCAAGCTATATTCATGATTTTAAAATCAGGTACAATAGTCTGAGAAGAGATGGGGCCTCACACTTATAACTCCTTTCTATTACAGTTAATATTAATATTGCTATTAATATATATCATCAATATTCAATATATTATCACTATCATTAATAATTGATTATCAATGTATTACTAATACATACACCAATGGCTATTTCCCCCTTACAAGGGAGGTAGCCAAAAAAATAAAATCCACTCCCATCCATTCCATCCCCACATGATCCACTCGCATTCACCCTCCTCCCTCCCCTTCATCTTGATCTTGGCTCCTCCTGAATGATGGATCATCCTTGCATCTCACAGTTAAGTAATTAGGTAAATAGTCATTCAAAACTCCTGTCGCTGGTCCTGACCTCAATAATACTAATGCAACCTACAAAGTTATCTGTAATCATATTAAAAGAATCACATTTATGAAAATCAATATAAGAGATTCAGTCTACATATGGTACATGTTAACCCTACTCATAAAATATACTTCTGGTTACTGCCAGCCAATCTTGTTCAACTAATGGAAAACACTTGCATAACAAAAAGATTACACCTATATCTAACCTGTTCACTGTTATTTATTATGTGCAAATTTATTCTGTCTGCTACTAAGGAGATTCTCCTGCACACTGATAGGGTAATGTACAGGAAGTTTTGTTTGCAGTATTGAATTCTGGTATGTTATACCAGTTCTTACAAATATCAAAAAGCCTAGTTACTGCTTTACAAAAT
Source organism: Oratosquilla oratoria (assembly GCF_046742065.1). NCBI lineage: Eukaryota > Metazoa > Arthropoda > Malacostraca > Stomatopoda > Squillidae > Oratosquilla > Oratosquilla oratoria. The sequence continues at coordinate 22,038,071 of NC_134788.1, read as the reverse complement.
GGGATTTCATTACTATGAGAAGACCCTCAAGGTAAATCCACAGCTGGAGCCAAAAACCCTAAAATACCTGTGGGTGGGCCCTATTCCCTAAACAGGAACGGGAGACGAGAGTGGATGAGTCATGAGATGGACACTAATAGAAATGTAACAACTCATATCACTTTTTTCATAAAAAACAATCCTTTTGCTACTAAGGAAGATCCACAGAGATGAATAGAAAGTGTTGACCAAAATTATTTAGTTTAATATCACAAACTCGCCCCCTATTGGAATGCTAAGATGGTGCCCCTTACAGTGGACTTTGTAGCATGGAATTTAATCAACCATGTCCTTAGTTCAACTCGCCCTGAGCAGGGTTCGAATCGTCATCATCTTGACCTTCACTGCAAGTAACGACGCCCTAACCCACTTGTCCAGCGAACATCCAGCAAGTTAACCAAAATAAAAGGAGCAATGGCATCTGGTATGGATATGATAAAGCATCCAGCACACTCCTTTCCTGCAATACCTCAACTAATTTCCTTGAGTAATAGTTCTCAACTCTAATTCTTTCAATGTTCTCGAGAACTACTGGCTACTTTAGAACATGTACAGCTATTTTCATCCCTACATTTACTGCCACTTGCATTTTTTCCAGAAATCAAGCCATGCAGGATATAAATAAAATGGCGAGCTTCTTTGTTATATCTTAGTTTTTCCGTGCGTGTCAATCAGTTTCATTGTATATGTCCTTAAATTAGTAAGGATAAACCAAACGCATGCTTGCTACAATACCATCTCTATTACACTTTGCTTACATCATGGCACTCAAAATGTGCAAAAACATCAACAAAATCAAAAGGACATTGTCATTAACCTAAACATTGTTTTTATCTGAATACATTACATTCTTGATATTTCAAGAAGCCTCTAGAGAGGATGGGTGAGTGGAGAGAGGGGACCTAGAGAGGAATGTGGTAATCTGGTCCAAGAAGTAAACCAATCATTACAGTTTCAATCCATATGCACTCTGAAGAAGTCCTGGTAAAGAATGTCAGTGAATTAAACTCCAACTGTTTTCTCTATTTACCTCACCAACCTGTCACTTGTATAAAATAAATGTAAAACTGGGAAGATAAACTTGCTAGCACTGGAACTCAAGAGGAGCAATCTTCATAGGATTGGCCCTAAACCATCAACTAAAAACCTGATCATAACAGATAGTCATGAGTATTCAAGACTTCAAGATAACATTGCATGAACTTGAATAAAAGTTAAGGGACAGGATACTGTGTAAATGAACTCCAACCACGTAAACATAAGAAATATAAGTGCTCGGGTGCATCTAATGACTATGAAACTTATGTATCAATACAGAGAGATTTAAAAAAGACAATAAGAAAAAGAAAACGACAATACGAAATGAACATCGCTGATAAATCCAAAGAGAATCCCAAAGAATTCTATAGTTACATTAGAGATAAAAAGGTTGTTAGGAATCACATTGGTCCACTATTATCTGCTGACGGTCAACTTGAATATTCAAATGAAGGAATGTGTAATATCTTAAACAATTATTTTAGCTCGGTATTCGTAAACGAAACACCTCAAAGTGAATCCCAAACTGAAACCTGTGAAAAGTCTGGGGTAAACTTACTCACTACGGTAAATATAACAAAAGAAAAAATTAAAAGGTGTATAGACAAACTCAAAGATAATAAAACACCAGGGCCTGATGGTTGGCATCCAAGAATCTTAAAGGAAATGAAAAATGAGATTGTTGTTCCATTAGAAATTATTTTCAAGAAATCCATCATATCCGGAGATGTCTCAAGAGAATGGAAGCTAGCTAACGTTACTCCCATATTCAAAAAAGGTGACAAAAAGAAACCAAATAACTATAGGCCTATAAGTTTGACTTCAGTCGTAGGAAAAATAATGGAAACTATTATCAGAGATGCTATCGAACATCATTTAGAAAGTAACCGTTTGATAAATGATAGCCAGCATGGTTTCAGACGGAAACGTTCTTGCGTGACTAACTTACTCGAATTCTACAACACAGTTATCTCGAATTATGACAAAAGAAACAATATAGATTTAATATACCTAGACTTTGCAAAAGCTTTTGATACCGTCCCACACGAAAGACTACTTACTAAACTAGCTTTGCATGGAATAAGTGGTAGCCTATTAGGTTGGACTAGTAATTGGTTGAATGGTCGAAAACAGAGAGTTGTTTTAAATGGAAAAACTTCTGGATGGAAAAGTGTTGCAAGTGGAGTTCCTCAGGGTTCCGTTCTTGGGCCACTTCTATTCATAGTATATATAAATGATATAGACCATGGACTAAAATCTACTGTTTCCAAATTTGCTGATGATACAAAACTGTGCGGAGTGGCAAATGATCACTCAAACCAATTAGATATTCAAGAAGATTTAGATAAATTACAGCAATGGTCTGAAAAGTGGCTAATGAAATTTAACACAAGTAAATGCAAGGTAATGCACATAGGTAAAAATAACAGTAAGTACGATTACAAGTTATTTGGAAATTCGTTAACAAAAGTGGATAGTGAAAAAGATCTCGGCGTAATTATCAGTAACGACCTCAAATCATCCAAGCAATGTATTTCAGCCTCTGAGAAAGCAAATAAGATTCTAGGACTGATTGCGCGATCTTTTGATTTCAAAAGTCCATCACTCATTAACAAGCTATATAAATCGTTAGTTCGTCCACATTTAGAATATGCTGTTTCCGTATGGTCACCGAATCTCATTAAAGATATTGACAGACTGGAAAAAGTACAACGGCGAGCCACAAAACTGATTCCAAATATCAAAAATAAATCATACGAAAATCGACTACACCACATGAATCTGTTTTCCCTAAAAAAGCGTAGACTCAGAGGTGACTTGATACAGGTCTTTAAGATTTTAAAGGGAATTGACAACATCAAAAGTGACCAAATTTTCACATTGAATGAGAATCAGACAAGAAACAATGGTCTCAAACTGTCCGGAAATAGATTCAATTTGGAAGTAGGTAGAAACAACTTTGCCAACCGTGTAGTTAATGAATGGAATAAACTTCCTGCACAGGTAGTGCAATGTAGTTCAGTTCGAAGCTTTAAGAATCATTTAGATAAATACCTAAGTAAGATGCTGTAATGATTATAATTTATGTTATATTATTTGTTTTTGTTTTGTTATCATTTGTCTGTCTGATTTTCATTTATCATTAGTTATATGTCAATTTATTATTTACTATTTACCTGTTTGTTTATTATTTTAACTATACCTATGCATTTATTTATGTATTTTATTTGTTATTTAAATTATTATAGTTTTTATTTATTATTTTATTATTAATATGATTTTTTTTTTTTTTTTGCATCCGACCTAGATATGGATCAAAAGGTCTCCTGTCGGCATGCTCCGCCTTTGTAATCCTTTGTACAAAGTTTGCATAACTGTAAGACCACAGCAATGTTTTAATCTAATTTACAATCTCATTTTTTTCTAATTGTTATCTAAATCAAGTCAACCTGAACTCTAAATAATCTTTCAAATGCTCTAAGTACTAGTTCTGAGAGGTCCATATTCGTGAGTGACATTAACAAGGGCAAAGGATTAGATTACAAAGGCAGGGCATGCCAACAGAAGACCTTTTCGTCCATAACTAGGTCAGATGTAAAAAAATTATGATAAATAAATAAATAAAAAATATAATAATATAAATAAAATAAATAAATGCATAGGTATAGTTAAATAATAAACAAACAGGTAAATAGTAAATAATAACACATTGACATATAAATTGAGTATATAATTGTATTCATCTAAGTATACCTAAATATAATGTACAGTAAAAAAAAAAGCTATGCTCATTGAGTCCCATCTCTTTACCTTGATCAAATTTAGCATTAAGTTCATTTCTGTTTTGTTTTTGTTTTTCATTATTTCCTCTTCTACGCTATTCTATAAGATCTTGCAGTAGTAGAGTTGTTTCAAAATATCCTTCTGGCACCTTTTTTTTAAAACCCTGTAACTATGTCAATCGCTAATCTCATTAATTCTACCAATTCCTTTCACTGATGGAAATGCTGCAATCACATCATCTCTCTCCTCTTTCTTCTAATGAACTTCAAAATTTTCTCATTTTTCCTAGTATGATCTGTCTATTAGGCTGGGATCATGCTAGTTATTGTTGCAATCATATATATACCGTATATAGCTGTGTTTGCGGTGTTTTCACTGTGTTTTTGGTGCTGTTGTTTAGTGCTGTGCAATCACTATGCCACCCAAAAACCACTCCAAATCTACAGATTAATCACATCAACGGACACCATTAACCCCCTTTTAGTCCGTTAATATGAGGTAGTACTATATATATATATATATATATATATTGTAAGGGGAGAAGCATTAACACCAGACTCAAAGTGGGAAGTTTAATGCCTGACGTTTCAGTCCTAGTCCTAGGACCGTCTTCAGGGGTGTGAAAATGTACAGTGTTCACATGAGCTACTAACTGTCCGTGGTTGGAATTGGGAGAGGTGTTCCGCACTCCCGAAGCTGTCCGGGTCACCCTCCTCTTCCAGTCACTCCGAGTACCGGACGACTGGACCACCTTACATATCTAATTTACAAAGAATAAGTGCAATATAATAAAATTAAATACAACAAAGTACAATACAATATAATAAAATGCAATGAAATAAATTGTAATAAAATAAAATAAAATAAAATAAACTGACACTTGTGCAACAATTGAAAAATGCACTACGCACTTGTATGCGGAGGAAATAAATATAAAATAAAATAATAAAATAACATGAAATACAACAAAGTGAAATAAAGTACAATAAAACAATGCAATAAAATGAAATGAAATAAAATAAAATGGCACTTATGTGACTTTTTTTTTTTACCACACTACTTACGCAAATCAGTTTCTCCGAATTTTTTCATTGTCTCTCCACTCATGTAGTAGCACACCACTTTTATGTTTGTCAACATATATGTATATATGCAGTAATGCAAATGTGCATGAGCATATTTCTTTTTAGTATGTTCCATACATGCTATTTGGTTTGCACAATTGTGTTGTTACCTAGATCTAATCTGTACAAAAACTTGTTTCTTGCTTTCCCAGACCACCCCAGTTTAAATGAAATAATGATTTCTACAAGCAATGCAAAGAAGGAAAAATAAATTAATAGGTACATAAATAAAGTTAGCAAATAAATTCTGTAAACCAAAAATATGTACAGTGCTACCTTCTGTTCTTTCAAGTAAAATTTTTACAATTGCACAGTGAACGAATAGACTGTGAGCCAAGAATAGATGCCATACTACATTCCATTCTTTCAATTTTAATTTTCACAGTTACAGATTAGGAGAGGAACAGAGGGAGTAATTGGTGAGGAACAGTGTGGATTTAGGACGGGTAGAGGTTGTGTAGATCAGATCTTTGTGGTAAGACAAATATGTGAGAAAGCTATAGGAAAGGGGAAGGATGTTTTTTGGGCTTTTATGGATCTGGAAAAGGCTTACGATAGGGTAGACAGAAAGGCACTGTGGGAGGTTATGCAGATACAGTAGAAGCCCGATTTAACGAACTAATTCAGCCAAGGTCCAGTCCACTAAATTGAATTTTCCGTTAAATTGAGTGAGTGAGCGTTGATGTAACAATGTTGCCAGAGCGGATGATAAAAATGATACGTACCTAAAAATTCCCTAGTGTACACACACACACACATACAGTATATATATCATTGTAAGTGAATTATAGGCAGCACAATCGTGAATTGCAAATGAACAGCAACGTGCAGTAATTTGTTGCAACATGTGTGTGTGTGTGTGTATTTACCTAGTTGTATTTTACGGGAAGGGGAGCTATGCTCGTGGTGTCCCGTCTTCATATCTCATTTTATCTAAACTATTTTTAAATTCATGTATTGTTTTTTGCACACACCACTTTCTCATCTAATTTGTTCCAACTGTCTATTACTCTGTGAGGAAAGCTGTTCTTTTTCAGATCTCTTCTGTAATGTGTGTGTGTGTGTGTGTTGTGTAACAATGATATGAGCTGTCTGTGAATTTCGCGGAATATTAGTCATAGCTTCGTGTTTGGTTCAATGTACATAATTCTAGCAATTAATAGGACTGGGCAGTTGGTTTTTGGATAGTGAGCATTATTGTTGTGCTGTTGCAGAAAACGTAGTTCGTTGTTATCGAAAAACACTTCTATAACAACGATGTTGTAATGCATGAGGTAGAATGGATGGGGGGATGGGGGGTGAGGTAGTATGTGTGAGCAAAATTTGACGAAGCCCGAAGGGATTTCTCCCCATCTTCTCCTTTTATGCATGGTAGGACGGAGAGGGGGGGGTTGCCGATTTAATGAAGCGGCCTTGCTGTGGATGTGCTGTGTTTTGTGACACTGATTCTGACCCAGGGCAGTGGACAAGGTGCAGGGATGACACGTCATCCAGGAGGTGCTAAGATAAGAGGGAAGGTGGAGGGGTGTGGAGTGTATTCAGGGATGGAATGGGTGGGAATGATTTTATGCCTTTTCCTTTTTGGCTACCTCCCTTGTAAGGAGGAAAAAGCCTTGGTATATGTATGTACAGTTACACATAAAAATGGTTTCCTGATTTTGTGCACAACATAACAAGCAAATATTACATTAGGAAAAAGAATACAATTTTCATATGGGTATAGCAATTAAAGCATGGATGTACTGTATACCATTCCATTAAGAAGGACTAAAAGAGAGCAGTCTTCATTTTAAGCAGATATATATATATATATATATATATATATATATATATATATATATATATATATATATATATATATATATATATATATATATATACACACATATAATATCAAAGTATATGAATGCTATACCAATTTTTTTTTACAACCATCAAACCCTTGAATAATTTTGAATTGTGAACTTAACATTTACTTATGTACAATCCAGTAGAGTCACCAAGTACACACACTGTGCATCGCTATTCATATGCAAATGAACCCTATTCACAACAAGGCAAACAAATCACAGACACACAATGGAGATATGGTAGCTAGTCCACAACAGCTGCACAACAATACCTACTATTGTTCAAGATTGTCAACTACAGGTTAACAAGATTGAGCACAGAATGATAATAATAGAAGGACTTCCGTGTATGAACTAGGGAGAGGATGAAATGGTACTCACGACTGCTGTGTGAAAACAAAAAAAAATTGACTGTTAATTAAAGAGAAAACATTTGAGTTTGTCATTTTTTTTTATCTTTTACATTATGTATTTTTGGGGTTTGCAAATAAACTTAGGACTTTATGTAATCTATCTAACCCAGTTGTGCATCTATCTATTCATAAAATGATGTCTGTAATACATCCTCGTTTTAGCTGTAAGATTACATAGAGGGGCCAACATCAGACACAACAATGGCGGTTCTGCAATATTAACAGCAAAGAGAATCATCTCCCAAGATCTTTCCACACAAATACTCAATACTTTTTCATATAAGACCATTACAAACAAGAACATAAGAATGAAGGAGACTGCAAGAGACCATAAGGCCTACACTATGCAGTTCCATGTCCATTACCACCTTTCATCCACCCCATCCATAAAGTTGTCTAACCGTTTCTTAAAACAACTGATAATTTCAGTGCTCACTACATGGTTACTAAGTCTATTGCATGAAGAATTGTCAACCCAGACTTCGACAGGGTGACAATTCTTCAAGTGGGCCATCCCGGGTTTACGATTCTTTGTACAAGTTGATGACAATAATCATAACCTTCATTCAACCTAATCTAACCTAACATAACGTGACCTAATCTGACCTAACCTAATCTTAATTCCACTGTTGATATTTGGCGTACTGGGGTGACAGTTCTTCAGGTGGGATCTCATGGGGTGACGATTCTTCACATGGGCATTCTGGGGTGACAATTCTTCATGTGACCCAGTCTATTCCATTCATTGACCACCCTACTAGTATACCAATTCTTAACTATTTCCTTCTTAAATCTAAATTTGTCCAGTTTAATCCATTACTACAAGTACTGCCTTGTTGCTTTAATATGATGACCTTGTTTGTGTCACCCATGCTAAAGCCTTTGATCCACTTGAATACTTCTATTAGATCATCCCACACTCAGTGTCTTTCCAGAGTACAAGTTAAGGTGCCCCAGCCTCTCTTTGTAAGGTAAATTTCTGAGCCCATGTATCATTTTGGTCATTCTCCTCTGTGCTGATTCTAGTGAATTGATGTCCATTCTATAAGATGGAGACCAAAACTGTACCACATAGTCAAGGATGGGTCTAACTAATGCTAGATAGACTTTGATAATTACCTCTGTACTTCTATTCGTAGGCCACATCCAAAAGGTAGGCCACATACTATACTGGCACCTATATTGCTTTAATAGTTTGGGAGCACTAACAGCTGCCAAACTAAAGCAGAATGCACCGAGGAACGTACCAAGGAATGTGCCCAGTTCTGATAGTACCACCCCATCAGCTAAATTAAATCATCTGGCATTCAACGGAATAAAAAATTTAAGTAAAACCTCCATACTGAAAGCTTTGGAGAATTACATACATACATATATATACCAAAGGCTTTTTCCCCCTGATACAGGAGGTAGCCAAAAAACAAAGGCATCCAAACTACTCCCACTCATTCCATCCCTAACATACTCCACTCCCCTTCACCCTCTTCCCTCCCTCTTATCTTGGCACCTTCTGGATGATGGGTCATCCCTGCATCTTGTCCACTGCCCTGGATCAGAAGCAGTGTTGCAAGAATGTAAAGAAACTATTTTGTGCATGGGAAAAATGTACATATACATATACCAAGGCTTTTTCCCCCTTACTAGGGAGGTAGCCAAAAAGGAAAAGGCATAAAATCGTTCCCACCCATTCCATCCCTGAAAACACCCCACACCCCGCCACCCTCCCTCCCATCTTAGCACCTCCTAGATGACGGGTCATCCCTGCACCTTGTCCACTGCCCTGGGTCAGAAGCAGTATCGCAAGACACAGCACATCCACAGCAAGGCCACTTCATTAAATCGGCGACCCCCCCCTCTTCGTCCCTCCATATAAAGGAGAAGACGGGGAGAAATCCCTTCGGGTTGCGTCAAAATTTTGCTCACACACACTACCTCACCCCCCATCCCCCCGTCCATTCCACCTCATGCATCACAACATCTTCCATATACAACCATTCTCCATTCACCCCTGTCTTCTGTCCTCTCCCGTCCTTCCTCAACAGACATTCCCCTCTTCCCCAAAGCCCCCTTCACCCCATCCATCCATCTCATCCTAGGACGTCCCCTCATGTTCACTCCCTCCACATCTGCCTTCCATACCTCCTTTACTAGTCTTTCTTCACTCATTCTTTCCATGTGTCCAAACCATCCTAATACTCTTTCATCAACCCTATCTCCCAACTCCCTCTCCACCCCTGTTCTCCTCCTCACCTCCTCATTTCTCACTCTATCTAGCCTAGTAACCCCCATCATACTTCTCAGACACTTCATCTCAAACACATTCAAGCTCCTTCTCTCTTCCTCTCTTATGTTCCATGTTTCTGCTCCATACAGTGCTGTTGGCACAATCACTCCTTCATGTACCAGGAAAATTAACTGCAGTGAGAAATAATTAGACCCACTCCAACATGTACATCCATAATCTAGTCTGTCCTTAAGAGATATATAACAAAAATCATAACAGATGGAAATGCAATGTTATTGAAATGTGTACTTTGACATGAAAATTACATGTTGTATACATTCTTTTACTATGCCAAAGGGACATGCATCATATCAACCTCTTCATTTATGGCACACTATTGCACCAAATGAGGGATACCTACATGTGGGTGGTCCTATGAAATGGACATTAACCACTTTGGCACAATGACGCCTATGTAGGTGTCATAAGGCATGGGTGGGTACACAAGGATGCCAGCGTCAGCATCTCGATTGTATATTTTTTATAGTTGTACATGAGTTGCCCCTGTATTCTGTGAACTAGTTTGATAATGTTTTATGTGATTATTATTAGAGTAAAAGAGAATGAGTAATACAGCAGTGACTATATTTTATGATGCAAGTAGTGTGATGCTGCGCACAAGAATTCAAGTCATATTGAAGTGGCCGAAGAAAATCCTCTCCCTGACGTCCGTACTCAAAACCCATCAACATCCTCGCCTCTGCCTAAAGGAACTACACTGCAGAGAAGGGAATGGTGTGCGTTGAATCGGGCAAGAACCGGGGTCGGAAAAACCAAAACCAACCTGGTAAAATGGGGACTTGCCGAGAACACAGTTTGTGAATGCGGACACCAAAGACAGACCATGGATCATCATCATCTCCCTGCCTGCCCCTCAAGTCCAAAACACATAACATCAGCAGACCTCTGTTAGGTCAACGACTGAGCAAAGGCATTGTCTTTCTGGCATGATGCGATATGATGATGATGATGGCCTCTGCCTGGAAGTGCAGGCCAAAAATGACACTTGATTTCCAGATCAGGTCCAATGTCTATCAAATTTAAATGTATTTCCTCCAGTTTTTTCTTATATATGGAGAGCAGACAACTGGCTTCTATTTCATTCATGCTACTATAAGCTGGTGACAACGAAACAGTCCCACACTAATAAAACCCAGACAAGAGTCTACCATTTCTCCATTGATATTTATGGAAGAACTTAGGGACCATTGCCAGCCAAAGAAACTCAGAGCAACATATAGTATCACCTCAAATGAATAAAATCCAATATAAAATTGATCAATTGTCCACCATGCTAAAGGTAACACTATGATGCACAAATCTACAACAATTGGACAATAATAATAATAATTGTTGATTTGAGCTTCACTGACTGAAAACTCAAAGCCTTTTGCTGCATTTACACCGGACAAGTCAGAGCCGATTTTCGCCAAATGCTGTGAATTTGAATAGCTAGAGGAAGACTTTGCTTGCAGCATTCTAAGAACACTTCATCAATCTATCTAACATTCATAAAGGTTCAGCTCCTTTCATTTTGCCATTCAGTTTCTCAATATATGACGCAAAGGTAATCTGACTTCTCAAGAATGAAAAAACGAAAGATTGTAACTGACGTCGTTTCTACTCAAACAAACTCACAACAATGGAGGAGAATCAGCCAAGACTTTCTCATTGTAAACGCAGCCTTACAGTGCCTAGCAATGTAATGGTCCTCACACTCTCTCATAGATCTTTCTGGGAAAGAAGTTTGGGCTCCTGTTTGTGTTGGATTAGTGTGGGACTGTTTCTGTGTCACTAGAGATGAAAGAGGGGGGGTAGTCATCAGTTGTCAGCTCTCCTTACATAGAAAATAGGAGGAATGATAGTCAAAACTGAAAGATATCTTGGGTCCCATTTGGAGACTATATGCCCATGCCATCAGGTTGTCTCCAGATCAAGATAAGACTATTGGGTAGCAGGGAGACAAATCTATGACACCCATTTTGCAAGACCACTGTATGCAAGTATGTATTATTGGTCTTTATCCTCACTTTATCCAGTAATGATAATCTAGTATCCTTCAAACTTCAGGCATGATTTGTTACTGCGAGCAGATACACCATCCACATCTTGGTGATTGAAAGCAAAATAACACAAAAGAATTTTAGTACTTCAAACATTTTTCAAGTAGTCATTCAGTTTCAAACATGTTTTTTATAATGTAGGTCCATGCTTGAATCCAACATTCACTTGCAACTTCTATTTCTCCAGGAAGTTTAAGTGCACAGAGGAAAAGGTAATGACCTTGGTCACGTGCCTTCTTGCTTGCACAAGATACAAGTAGGTAAATACAAGCTATTCTTAAATCTGTGGTTTCAGCAGTGTTGCTCCTCAATCATACCAAAGGTGTGTCAGATTTGTACCATTCCAAAGCCAGATCCACATCCCATCTTCAAAAGATGCAAGGACTACTATTAACCCCCTATGGCATGATGATGCTCTTTGTGGCTTTTATTCCAATCAACTCAGCCATTTCACTTAGCCAATGGGGACAAAACTAAGGCCAATTTTATGACTATTAAATTGACCATTTCATCACAGCAATTCATCTTATGATTCTTATTATGGCCAACTCCAATTGCTATCATTCACCCCATGAAACATTACTCTATGACCTTCAGCTCATAGGTAAAAAATCTGACAATGAAAATCAACGACAAAAATTTATATACAAACCTACTAAAATCCATCACAAGCATGAGCTTCAGACAACAGAAGGAATCTCTAATTACTGTCTTTGAATAATACATAAGAACCACCTTCTACTATGTTTCCACAGCACGGTTTCCAACAACCAGGAAAACAAATATAAACACTTTATAAACTATACAAAATAAAGCATTGACAATATTAACATGATGCACCAAAACCACCCTAAATGAACACCTGTACACAGAAACTAAAATCCTCCTCAAAGAATTGAAAATTATAGGCACACAGTTCTATGCTAGAGCATTCAACACCCCTCATCCATCTCATTATATCAAACAAGCCCTCCAAGACGAACATAAAAAGGTAGCTTATCAAACAACAACCTACCTCCAGCACCACACAATATATCCCCACAAGAACACATTCACACTCAGATTACTATACAAGCTTTTTAGGACAGACCACTAAACTCGATACTTTACCAGCCTCCTGACATTAACCCCACAGAAGAACTCCTCTTAAGAGAACTGTGACCCAGACTGGCATTTCTGCATTCAGGACACCATCCAGCTCTAAGACAGTATCGACAAAGAGGAGGCCTGGCCACAGAATCAAACTGCTGTGGATGCAACCACATACAAGACACTGAACACCTCATCATATAATGCACCACGCTAATAATCCTAAGACAACAACACTGTATTTCTTGCCTGAGTGACCTATAGGCTCACTGCCAATTACCTGGAAGCCACGGGTCTCCTACAACAGGGCCCTGGGGCAGAGGATAGATTGAAAACATTACTCTAGCAAAGGTGGAGATGGCAATGGTAGCGGAAAGGAAGATCATATAAACAATGCATCATTTTAAACAAGTATGAACATGCAGAGGCAGGATTCATGTCTACAAAGAGCAGCAAAACCCTAATGAAGATATCATGGCTTCTGTAGCATTGAAAAACAATTGCATATCCAAGAACAGGAGTGTTGAGAGATCCAAATACCCAAACTCCCGGATTCCTTTTTTGTTCATTTTACTCATTTTTCTACTTTTCATCATTTTTTTTTTTTTTTAATTCTATCACAAATTTGATAGCCAGTGTAATCTATATACCAAATGCTTCTCCCCCCGTATAAGGAAGGTAACCCATCAAGGCATCCATCCACTCCTACCCATTTCATTCCCATCTATCAAGGGTGGGAGTGGGTACGTCTTAACAGGTTGCCTCTCTTACAAGAGAATTATATATCATGATACTAGCTCATGGCAGTCCTATGAGATGGATGTTGGAGAGAATTACCATCCCCATCACATCTTCAAAGTCCTCTCATATCATCTGCTTCTAGAGGTACAGCTCTGAGGGGCTGGTCCTCAACCTCCAGACCAGGCCCAAGGTCTACCTCTATCAACTTTAACTATCTCTTCTAGGGTATTGACTGCATGTTATTGTGCAGTATAAATTGCTCAGTGGCATGCAGTTCATACTTTAGGGATTATATGGGGCACCCCTGTGGACCAGAGCCACACATCATTTTGTCTATATTAGAGGAAATCTCTACTCATAGAGAAATTATGCTATTTTATTGTGATGCAACTGTCCTTCTGTTATCCTCTCCCCCACTTCTTTGAGTATATACAGTATTTCCATTTTCGCCTCTATCACCCGTGGCAGGCAGGGGGAAGAAAGAATACTGCCACCAAGTTTTCCACACTCAGGTCATAAAAGGCTGCTAAAATGGAATGGATTGATGGGACTATGTATACTTCTCTCTGTACGCCTATTCCTACAAGAAGTCAAGGCATAAGAGGGTCTGGGAGTTTTCCCACCAGATCCCTAAGGTTTGGGTCTTTTAATGTGAGTGGGTTTAGTACAGCTGAATGTAAAAGGGAAGAGATAGACAGTACATTTATGAGAATGAAGATGGATGTGTTAGCATTAAAAGAAACTAAGTTGAAAGGGTGGGGTGATTTTAAGTTTGGGAGTGTAGTGGGGAAGAAGTCGGGAGTGAGATGAGGATGAGGGAGGGAAGGGGTGGCACTAATAGTAAGTGAGGAGATAGGAAAGCATATGGTGGAAGGAAGTTTCTTCAAGATTAATGTAGATGAAGGTGAAACTGAGAAGGGAGAAATAGGTTTTTGTAAGTGCATATGGGCCTAGTAGTGAAAAGAGTGTAGAGGAAAGGGAGGCTTTTTGAATAGATTTAAGTGAGTCCTTAGAGAGTTTTGGGAGGAATGTCATTGTAGTGGTGTTGGGAGACCTCAATTATAGGATAGGAGATAAACCAATAAAGTGGTTGGGAATTTTTGGAGAGCCAGGTAAAAATCAGAGTGAAGAGCTGATGGTGAAGATCTGTTTAGAGAGTTGATGATAGCTTACACAGTGTTTAGGAAAAGAGTCAAGCATAAGCACACATGGGAGAGGGTGGTGGAAGGAAGGGCAATCGATAAGGCATCAGTGGACTATGTAGTAGTATCCAGGAAAAAAGTAGGAAGAGTTCTGGATGTCCATGTTCTTAGGGGAGAGAGTGGGAGAATATAATTTTTATTTTATTTTATTTTATTTTTTTGTGGAGAGGAGGTTGAGAGTGGAGGGTAGGTGGAGAAAGAGAAAAAGGGTGGAAGGTAGAGAGGTGCTTAGAGTCAACTGCTTAAATGAGAAAGAAAAGGAGCAGGAGTACAAAGAGAAGCTGAGAGAAATGTGGGAGGTGAAGGGTGAAAGATAGAGTAGAGGTAGGAATGGAGGAATGGGGGTGTTTCAAGGCGGGAGTCACAAGGTGTGCAAAGATGGTATATGGAACAAGGAGGATGGGAGGGAACAGAAGAAAAGGTAGTGAGTTCTGGGATGATGAAGTGAAAAAGGTAGAAGAGGAGAAGACGTGAGCATTCAGGGATTGCTTGCAAAGTAGGATGAGAGAAACATATGAGAGGTAGAAAGAAAAAGGAAGAGAAGCAAAACATAAGATAAAGGAGGCAAAAAGGAGCACAGATGTGAAATGGGGAGGTGTATGACAGAAAATTTTGAAAGTGACAAAAAGACGTTTTGGATGAAAGTTGAGAGAATAAAGGGATGTAAGTCAAGCACAGAAAAGATAAAAGGCACAGATGGACAAATGTTAACACCAGAGGAGGTGGTAATGGGAATATGGGCAGAGTACACTCAAACGTCGTTTTTCCGGATTAATAGGTGCAGCTACCTGTCCAGATAATGAAAAAATCCGGATATTGAAAATGTTTTTATTTTAGTCCAAAATACAAAGTTATAAACCCAAATTTACCCTTCAACTAACCTGTTCAACTGTTAAAGCAACTCGCTTTTGTTTCACGACTTTATTAGGCATGATGACACAGGTGTATTCATAGTACTGTAGAGTAGTGTACTGTAAATAGGAGTTGCATGGCCTTCACCCTGCAACTAGCGCCGTTTATATACCCCGCCGCGCACTGTCTGATGTTTACATTTCAAACTACTGTAACTCAGTATCGTTCGCCTCGCGTACGTGGCGGTTTTTCGTTTTTTTGGGCAGCTACATATTATTTTCGAAAATAATATTTAGCTGCCCAGCTAATTCAAAATGTCTGGATAAACAGAAATCCGGATAAACGAGGTTTGAGTGTATTTTAGTGAGCTGTTGAATGTGGAGAAGGATAGGGAGGAATTGATTGTAGCAGCAGGAGGTGCTAAGAAAATGATGGTGATGAAAAAGGAAAATGAAGGAGAAATAAGAAATGAAGAGGTATAAGTAATTCTGAAAATGAAGAGAGTATGTAGAGGGTAGAGTGCTGGAGGACTGGAAGAGTGACTGTATAGTTCTTGTTTACAATGGAAAAGAGGACAAATGTGATTGTAGCACTTTTAGAGGGATTAATTTGTTGAGTGTAGTTGAGGGTTTCAAATGTGAGGATTAGGAGAGGAACAGAGGGAGTAATTGGTGAGGAACAGAGTGGGTTTAGGAAAGGTAAGGGTTGCATGGATAAAATTTTTGTGGTAAGACATAATATTATGTGAAAAAGCTTTACCAAAAGGTAAGGGTATTTTTGGGGTCTTTATGAATTTGGAAAAGGCTTATGACAGGGTAGACATGAGAGCACTGTGGGAGGTATTGCAGACATACGGGATTGGGGGAAAGGTTTTAAGGGCAGGCAAGAGATTTTACGAGAGTAGTAGAGCCTGTGTTAGAATTGGAAATGGAGAAGGTGAGTGGTTTGAGGTGAGGGTGGGACTGTGTCAGGGATGTGTCATGTCACCATGGCTGTTTAACGTGTACATGGATACAGTGGTATGCGAGGTAAACGTGAGGTAAATGCAGGGGACTGGAGATGGTTCAATAAAATGGAAAAAAGTACATACATACATACATATACCAAGGCTTTTTCCCCCTTCCAAGGGAGGTAGCCAAAAAGGGAAAGGCATAAAAACACTCCCACCCATTTCATCCCTAAATACACTCCACACCCCTCCCACCCTCCCTCTCATCTGAGCACCTCCTGGATGACGGGTCATCCCTACACCCTGCCCACCGCCCTGGGTCAGAAGCAGTGTCGCAAGACACAGCACATCCACAGCAAGGCCGCTTCATTTAATCGGCGACCCCCCCTCTCCGTCCCCCCTTGCATATAAGGAGAGGACAGGGAGAAATCCCGTCGGGCTGCATCAAAATTTACTAACACATACTACCCCACCCCCCACCCCCCGCCCATTCCTCCTCATGCAATCACAACATCATCCATATACAACCATTCTCCACTCACCTCTGTCTTCCGTCCTCTCCCTTCCTTCCTCAACAGACATTCCCCTCTTCCCCAAAGCCCCCTTCACCCCATCCATCCACCTCATCCTAGGACGTCCCCTCATGTTTACTCCCTCCACATCTGCCTTCCATACCTCTTTTACTAGTCTTTCTTCACTCATTCTTTCCATGTGTCCAAACCATCCTAATATTCTTTCATCAACCCTATCTCCCAAATCCTTTTTCACCCCTGTTCTCCTCCTCACCTCCTCATTTCTCACTCTATCCAGCCTAGTAACCCCCACCATACTTCTCAGGAGGGCATGGAAAAAAGTAGGAAGTAATTTTTTTTTCTGATGACACTGCACTTGTGGCAGGGTCAGAGGGGGGGAATAAGGCAGATAGTGATGGAATTTGGGAAGGTATGTGATACAAGAAAATTGAAGGTAAATATGGGTAAAAGTAATATGATGGAATGCACAAGGGGAGAGGATGGTAGAGTGTTGGAAGTAAGTCTTAAGGGAGAGAGACTGAAGGAAGTGATAGCTTTAGGTATTTGGGGTCATATGAGGCAGGAAAGGGAGGGGTGGAGATGGAAGTAAAATGTAGAATGAGAGAAGCAAGTAAATGCACTGTAATGAGTAATAAACATCTGGGAATGGATGCAAAGAAAAGATTATACAAAGGGGGTGATTGTACCAACAATACTGTATGGGGCATAGAACTGGCATCTAGGAGTGGTAGAGAGAAGATTAAATGTGTTTGTATTGAAATGTCTGAGAAGTAAGGTAGGAGTTACAAGGTTGGATAGAAGGAGAAATGAGGAGGTGAGGAGGAGAGTGGGGTTGGAAAAGGAGTTGGGAGATAGGGTTGATGAAAGAGTATTGGGATGGTGTGGACATAGGGAAAGAATTAGTGAAGAAAGATTAGTAAAAGGTGTGTGGAAGGCAGAGGTGGATGGAGTGAACCCAAGGGGATGAGATGGATGGATGGGATGAAAGGTGGGCTTTGAGTATGAAGGGAATCTCTGCTGAGCATGAAAGGGAGAAGACCAGAAATAGGGGTGGATGGAGCATGGCTATATACAGAGGATACTGTGATGCAAGGAAGGGAGGGGGCAGGGGAAGGGGGGAGTAGGGAGTGGTTATATGCGATTGTTCACCCATTAAACTCTGATGACAAGATTCTTGTCATTTGGCCAAATAAAACAAAAAATCATACATACATACATACATATACCAAGGCTTTTTCCCCCTTCCAAGGGAGGTAGCCAAAAAGGGAAAGGCATAAAAACACTCCCACCCATTTCATCCCTAAATACACTCCACACCCCTCCCACCCTCCCTCTCATCTGAGCACCTCCTGGATGACGGGTCATCCCTGCACCCTGCCCACCGCCCTGGGTCAGAAGCAGTGTCGCAAGACACAGTACATCCACAGCAAGGCCGCTTCATTTAATCGGCGACCCCCCCCTCTCCGTCCCCCTTTGCATATAAGGCGAGGACGGGGAGAAATCCCTTCGGGCTGCGTCAAAAATTACTCACACATACTACCCCACCCCCCCGCCCATTTCTCCTCATGCAGTCACAACATCATCCATATACAACCATTCTCCACTCACCTCTGTCTTCCATCCTCTCCCTTCCTTCCTCAACAGACATTCCCCTCTTCCCCAAAGCCCCCTTCACCCCATCCATCCACCTCATCCTAGGACATCCCCTCATGTTCACTCCCTCCACATCTGCCTTCCATACCTCTTTTACTAGTCTTTCTTCACTCATTCTTTCCATGTGTCCAAACCATCCTAATATTCTTTCATCAACCCTATCTCCCAAATCCTTTTTCACCCCTGTTCTCCTCCTCACCTCCTCATTTCTCACTCTATCCAGCCTAGTAACCCCCACCATACTTCTCAGACACCTCATCTCAAACACATTCAAACTCCTTCTCTCTTCTTCTCTTATGTTCCACGTTTCTGCCCCATACAGTGCTGTTGGCACAATCACTCCTTCATACAGTCTCCTCTTCGCATCCATTCCCAAATGTCTATTCCTCATTACACTCTTTAAACCACCAAGGCATTTACTCGCTTCTCTCAATCTACATTCTACCTCCACCTTTTCCTGCTATACTTGCACCCAAGTATCTAAAACTATCCACTTCCTCCAGTCGCTCTCCCTTAATGTTCACTTCCAGTCTACTGCCACTTTCACCCCTTGTACATCTCATCACCTTACTTTTACCCACATTTATCTTTAGCTTTCTTCTATCACATACTCTCCCAAACTCTGCCACCAGCTTCCTCAATCCCTCCTCTGACCCTGCCACAAGCGCAGTGTCGTCCGCAAACAACAGCTGGCTCACCTCCCACTTTTCTCCATTTTCTTTAACCATCTCCAATCCCTGACTCACTACCCTAGCATTCACCTCTCGCACCACCCCATCCATGTATAAGTTGAACAGCCAGGGCGACATAACGCATCCTTGACGAAGTCCCACCTTTACTTCAAACCACTCACTCTCTCCATTTCTAATCCTAACACATGCTCTACTACTCTCATAAAAACTCTTGACAGCTCCCAAAAGCTTTCCTCCTATCCCATAAATCTGCATAACCTCCCACAGTGCCTTTCTGTCTACCCTATCATAAGCCTTTTCCAGATCCATAAAAGCCCAAAAAACATCCTTCCCCTTTCCTATAGCTTTCTCACATATCTGTCTTACCACAAAGATCTGATCTACACAACCTCTACCCGTCCTAAATCCACACTGTTCCTCACCAAATACTCCTTCTGTTCCTCAAAAAATCATAAAACACCAAAATGTTCGATCAAACACCAGAAAAATATGACATCAGTCCTCACACGAAGTGAGGACTGACGTCATACATATATATATATACATATATATATATACACATATATATATATGTAGGGGTGGACAATTTCAGTTTTACTACAGTAGTTGCCCAGTCGGTGGGAGCCTTTGGAGCAACTCATGGTTGCCACAGACAAAATCTGGGTGTCCTGGTGTGTGCAGGCAACTAAACTGTCCATCCCTGTGGAGGTGCAGCCCTGAGGGGCTGACACTCAATCCCTGGATCAGGCCCAAGACTTCTCTATCAACTATGAGTATTCCTTTCACCTTTCCATACAAAAAGAGCCAACAACAGCAAATTCTCCCATTATCAAGATGAACTCATCACTACGGCAGTCTGAGTTCAAAGTCCACCCAGGGCTGAAATAATTTCAGTATCATTGTGCTGAGAGTCAATCCTCCAATTCAAGTGGGTGGGGAGTTGGGTGTGTGTGTGCGTGTAAGGTCACAGCATTACCCATAGTTCAGTCATATATGACCTCTGAGCTCTTTTCCGGGAGGGAAATAGCTGTCGATCACGAGTCCAACATGTGATCCAAGACAATGGTGAATATCAAGTCCGTAACACAGAATAATTTCATAGAGACAACTTCCTCTAATTTTGAAGATGATGATATTTTAAAGATATCAACAATAAAAAAAAAAAAGCAGCAAGATTATTGTTTTTTCTGTCCTTTTGCTGACAAGAGAGGAAAGTGCCAAATGACTGAAACATGGCCAATGTGGTAACTATTAATAAAGAAATAATGAAGAAACTTTAAATCGTACCCCAGTGTCCTCAGAGTTCCCTGCAGATCTATCTGTGAAGAAACATTGGACTGTTGTTTAACCCATTCAACTCTGATGACAAGATGTCTTGTCATTTGGTCAAATAAAACAAAAAATCATAATAAAACAACAAAATGTTTGATGATCAAACAGCACCAGAAAAATATGACTGTACTGACGATGTCATATTTTTCTGGTGCTGTTTGATCATCAAACATTTTGTTGTTTTATTATGATTTTTTGTTTTATTTGACCAAATGACAAGACATCTTGTCATCGGAGTCAGTGTAGGGCTGTTCATATGTCAATGACTCACAGTACACCAGTTGTCATTTCTCCATGTGTGAGAAAAAGTGCAAAATATGCAGTTGCAGTTTATACAGTGATCTAGGGCAGGGCTCGTCTTTAAAGGCATGCATTTTTGTGCCTGCGCCATAATGCGACTAAATTCGAATTGAGTGCTAAAAAATGCACACCTACAAAAAAATTGAAGATCAAATTTCACATGCCTCAATGACGATGCTTACCACAGAATAAAGCCAAGCATCGCGGTATATTCATCGAGCAAGCCTACCTCGTCCTGGGGCTTTACTGCTTAGGCTCTTTTAAGACGCAGCCCAAGACGGAGATAAAGAGTTTAGTCGTGATTCAATTCCAACAGTATGGAAAAAGTGCTCGCCTAGCATTCATGGAGAAAATTTAAGCGAGCAATTTTTAGCTCGCCTTTTTTTTTTTTTTTTTTTTTTGAGGATAAGGACTGCTAAGGCCCAGTCTGGAGATGGAGTGCCAGCCCCTCAGGACTGCATCTCCTGATGGAGGTTGATGGGTTTTGAAAATAGGCAGCTTCACTGTCTGTCTTGCAAACAAAGGATTAAGGATTACAAAGGAGGAGCATGCTGACAGGAGACCTTTTGGTCCATAACTAGGTCAGATGCAGAAAAAATTATGATAAATAAAAGAAAAATAAATAAAAATTACAATAATGATATGGTTTAACCTCTTCACTCCGGGGCACATCGCACGTCTGGCAGCATTAGCTGCCCGACGTGTGATGTTGCATCATAATAATCACATTATAAAAAATAAAGTCAGTGCTCAATTGTTCGTTCTCTTTTACCCATGAGTTTTGATAACCATAGAAAATATGATGAAGCCAGTTTAGAGAGAATGGAGGTTATGTAGGTTCGACTACAATAAATATAATCAAGACGCCGACGTCGGCATCATCGCGTACCCACTTGCTCCTCATGACGCCTACGTAGGCATCACCGTATGGAAGTGATTAACGTCACAAACTCCCCCTATTGCAAGACTAGGACAGTGCCCCTCAGAGAGGGCTTTGTAGCATGGAATTTAATGAACCATGCCCTTGGTTCAATTTTGCCAGTGGCAGGATTCAAACCGCCATCCACTCAACCTTCGCCGCAAGTAACAATGCCCTAACCCACTCAGCCAGCGAGCTTCAATATAAATAATAATAAATAAAATAAATGCATAGGTATAGTTAAATAATAAACATGCAGATAAATAGTAAACAATAATAAATTGACAGATAACTAATAATAAATGAAAATCAAGCAAATAATAATAAACAAACAAAAAATAATAAGTAAACAAATAATATAAAATAAATGGCAGTTACTACAGCATTTGCATGTGATCACCACATGCAGATGCCCATCATTGGTTCCAAATTTATGAGTTGAATTTGTTCAATAGATGCACAGAAATGAAACCCCAATAAGCAGAGCTCGTACCCTGTAAGCACCAATTAGATAAATACACTAATACGTTGACGACAACAGTGTGAGGCTTCTTCCCCGAGAGATCTATCGAAACTGCCCCCAGAACAATTGCTAGCAACTCTGGGACTACAGGTTTCCAGTCAGTGAAAGCAAAGACAACAATTATCATCACCAGCTGTCAATATGAAATATATAGATTGTAATCTTAGTTGATGTATGTCACATTGTACTGTAGACAGCTTCCACATCAGTTGAGAGTCTTAGAGAAAACCCTCCTTTAAGACCCAGTGACACTATGCGGGGAACTCACCCCCTGGTGGTCCCTACAATACACTTAAATTGAGGCACACGGGCCACTTGACTTGCAGCACTGTCTTCCCAGCAGTGATGGGTTGGTGACATGCAACAGGAGACCCACCAAACCACCTCACTCACCATGTCAAAGAAGTCTCAGCTCCACTGGTGTCATTGGGATGTTATTCAACTAATAGAACTATACAAGGATAACGTGTGCCTGTGGCAAGTGAAACATCACCTGTACAAAGTTGTGACAGCTTTGATGAAGTGCGCAATGTAGGTCACTCTCCCATGGCAATGAACCACTGTTAGAACACAAGACATAAAAGACACCCGACTTTTGCTCCCGCTCCAGCCCACCCCAACTCAAAAGACACGTAGTGTGACGTGGCCTTTAGGCCAAAAGTGTTCTCTTTGGTAGCACAGGCATGACCCATCTGTTACGGCAGAGGTAAAAAGATTTTCTTCAGTTGAGGATCAGAAGACAGCAGAAACAGGCTCTTGATCAATCCAGACCTTGTTTACCCTTTGGATGAATACATTATCTAGTAACTTCTATACCAGGAACTATAGTATGAAATATTGATCAGGTTAACAACTCAAAGACCACAATTAATCCATTTCACATTGCGTGTCACTTATATCCTTATGTTCTTCTCATCTAGGACGCGCCTTCCACACTGGATACCACTTTCCCTCTGGCTCCGGTAACTAGACCATTCCATTCATCACTTTGGCACTCCCTTGGTGATAATGAGGCTAACAATTACCCTGATTAACCCCTTCTTGAAGCGAGTGGTGGGACAAATGACGGGTATGTGCAAGACAAACATTTGAGAAAATCATCTCCAGATTTTCAAATCCCATCAACATTCTGACCTCCATCTGGAAGTATAGCCTTAAGAGGTTGAAACTCAGTCACTGGACCAGATGAAAGATATCTCTATTAACCCATTAAACTCCGATGACAAGATTCTTGTCATTTGGTCAAATAAAACAAAAAATCATAAAACACCAAAATGTTTGATCAAACACCAGAAAAATGTGACGCAGTCGCGAGCGAAGCGAGGACTGACGTCACATTTTTCTGGTGTTTGATCAAACATTTTGGTGTTTTATGATTTTTTGTTTTATTTGACCAAATGACAAGAATCTTGTCATCGGAGTTTAATGGGTTAACCTTGACTGTATTTCCTCCATCTTTTCTCATAAACAGACCCGACAACCAGCGACGGGTCCCCTGCTCCAACGATGATGAGTCATCGACACACAAAGTCCCACACAGATGACAGTCCAATGTTTCTTCCCAGAAAGACTTACGAGAGAGGTGAAGGATCAATGACAAACACTGTAGTGTTGTGGGTTTTCAGTAGCAAGATTCAATGCAACAATTATTTATTATCATTGAAGTGAATAGCATTTCTTCATTCATTCTGGCTCCCAGATGACTATCTTATTCATTTTTATGACTAGCCCTTAGTGGTGAAAGAGTGAGCTAATAAATGTCACAACAATAATAAATCATTCTTGTGATGATGTCACAGACTTACGGTTTTATAAAGCGATTAGGTCCGTCTCCCAGGAGACTCGTAGACCCTGTGCGGCCAACTACGGTCGCCAGTTAACTCCACGAGTCATTACGAGTGTGATCAAGGCACTTGAGAACGACGTCCTCTGATCTTCTGTGTGGTTACATCTTCACTTCACCTATGGTCTTGGATCACATGTTGGACTCATGATCGACAGCTATTACCCTCCTGGAAGAGATCTCAGAGCTTATATATAACCAATCTATGGGTAATGCTGTGACCTTACATGCACACACACACACCCAACTCCCTGCCCATGAGAGTTGGAGTAACGACTTGCAGCACAGCGATACTGAAATTATTTCAGCCCTGAGTGGGATTTAAACCCAGACTGCCGTAGTGGCAGCTGGGAACTCTAGCACTGCACCACAAATCATATTGTGTGATATTGTGCAAGGGATGGAAGAGTTCGAACAGTCTTGCTTTGAACTATGTGCTGATCACATCATGTGTTCCAATGTTCTGTTGGGGTTGTTTTACTGCTGCCAATTATTGGATAACCTTTATCAAGTTAATCACATCTGCTTTCCTAAAGAGATTGTACACTTTCCACATGTCAGTGGGGCCCCATGTAAACGACACAAGGACTATCTGAAAACAACGCTGAAAAAATGTGGCATCGAACCCACCACCATTGAAAATGTTGCTGCCGATCGAAGAGAATGGCGTTCTACATGCCAAAACGGCTTAGATACTCTCACTTCCACCTACAACGATTGGGCAGAACATCGAAGACGGCAAAGACACTCAGCACATAAGGCAGAGGGCAACTTTCCCTATGATACCTGTGGCCGTATATGCAAATCGAGAATCGGACTCCACAGCCACCAGCGAATTCATCTGGCGTAATACAACTTCTAGGCATGGTGCAACGTCATCGTCATCAGCGACGGACTACTATAAGCAAAAGGTTTTACGTAAATTAGACCAAACACAAAACTTGAAGAATAAGCCAGAGAATGGCACAAACACACTTTGTAATTAGAATTTTTTTCCTATTGTAATGCTTGTCCATAATCATATTTCTTATATGGGATGAAATAATGGAAATCTTTTCTATGAGGATCCCACTGCAAATGTTTCTTTTTCTTCCTGAGAAAGCGGCTAAGTTTATTGTCAGGCCGCATCTCCTGCAGTCAAAATTTACATTCCTGTTTGTCGCGATTTACATTATTTCTCGTTCAAGATTTTTTTTCTTCTACGGAACCTAGTTTGTTATAAAGGATGAAAGAGAAGTCCCAGAATGAAAGGGCCCGGTGACGGGTATCTGCACATGTCAGTCCCGCAAGACGGACGGCAAAGCCGCCAATCCCCTCACCTCCATCAAGAGGTGCAAGCCCAAGAGGCTGGCACTCGCTCTCCATAGTGACCCCAAGATTCCTCTTTATCAACTTCAGCTGTATTTCTTTCACTTTTTTCACAAATACAAAGAGCTGACACAGCACATCCACAGAAAGGCCTCTTCATTAAATCGGCAAACCCCCTCTCCATCCCCTCATGAAAAAATGGAGATGGGGAGAAATCCCTTCAGGCTGCATCAAAATGCTGCTTCTGACCCAGGGCAGTGGGTGAGATGCAGGGATGACCCGTCATCCAGGAGGAGCCAAGATAAGGGGGAGGGAAGGAGGTGGATGGGAGTGGAGTATGTGGGGATGGAATGGGTGGGAGTGGTTTTTATGCCTTAGTTTTTTGGCTACCTCCCTTGTAAGGGGAGAAAAAGCCTTTGGTATATTTATGTACAAAGAGCTGACAACCAGCAACAACTGTTCTCCTCTTCCTATCACTTTAAGGAGACACAATCCCACACTGAAACAACACTTCATAGTTTCTTCCGAGCGAGATCTGCGAGAGGTACAGAGGACCCTCACCAGTCACTTTGGGGCTGCAGGTTTTCTATTTGGTAAAACACAAGGCAACAATTGATCAATTGATTGCCTGAATGAAAAGAGTACACTTGATGACACATTGTGAAGAAATTAATTTCCGAGAATATGTCTTATGAATATTAAACAATCATAAATATGCCGTTTCATCAAGTTGAGTCTTTAGAAACCTAGCAAATCCTATTAGCTGAACCACATCAGTATGATATTGGCCCCACAAATCTTGTCAACTGCCCTAAACTAAAATTTATTGTTACTATATCAGTGAGCTTGTAGAATTTTTTAGTAATGCATCTGTATATTAATCAATGTTGTTTATCAATCCAATGTTGAGAAAAATATTACTAAAGTATTTAGTATTAACTTGTAAACATATGCTTTTAACAAGTTATTCAAATTTTGACTTCTATAAATTGTTACCCTTGAGATCTTTAATTCACACTTCAGATTTAACTGCACATAATCCCAATTTAACCGCCAATAATTTTTTCTATTTTTCTGGACAATAAATAACTACAAGAGAAATGCTTTTAAGAAAACTCCCACTTTATCTCAAGAAATTATGAACTGACAGCCACCAGAGGATATATAATCACGAGTGAAAATGCTAAAAATCTTAGTTGTGCACACCTATGCAAAATAGCAATAGAAAATTAATTATTAATTTTGTAAATCATAATAGATCAATGTAATATGCAATTTTCTTGGAGGATATCAACAACAATAAAGTTGCTAAAACCTATTTACTAACAAACAAAGACACAGTGGTTGAATGATACGCCATGTTTGTTTTGATAGATGATGCTGAGGTCAAAGTAATGAAAGGATGATAAATTAGTCTATTCTAACCTAACCTATATAAT
The DNA here is from genome assembly GCF_046742065.1 of Oratosquilla oratoria. NCBI lineage: Eukaryota > Metazoa > Arthropoda > Malacostraca > Stomatopoda > Squillidae > Oratosquilla > Oratosquilla oratoria. Next base: position 22,011,101 of record NC_134788.1, on the reverse strand, counting down.
CTAACCTAACTTAACCTACATGACCTAATCAATATTTAGTAATTCAGTACCTCAAATTCTAAAGATCATCCAGGTCGTCATCATGGATGCTGACGGCCTGATTATTATTGTACCTCAGGCAATTAACAGCTGATGGTAGAACTACACATTCTCTCATAAAGTCCAAGGAAGCCCTATGTCTTTGTAACAGCACTTATTAACATCACCTGGAGTTGGGGAACACCTGGTCCACAATGTGAAAGCCATCGTCTGACAGTGACTGGACTGGCATGGCATCTGGACCATATCATAGCGGCTTTGTTCGTTAGTAAATTTGCTTGTAGCAAGGTTTTTTTTATTTTCTATTTCTGCCAAGGAATTGCATATTACATTCATGTATTATAATTTACGAAATTAATATCTAATTTTCTATAATATCTCATAGGTGTGCACAACTAAAATAATACCAAGAAAAATCTCACTTTATCCCAAATAATTTTGAACTGACAGCCACCAGAGGATATATATATTATCATGAGTGAAAATTAATTAACATTAGCCAACAGATATATGAAAATCATGTTCAACTCAAAAAATATCTCCATATATATATATATATCTCCATTTTGGGACACTGTATTAAACAAGTGCTACAAAATACATGAAGTGCTTCAACAATACCCTATATCAAATACAGACCAACATCATAACATGCCTACACTCTACAGAGTAAACATCACTCCTTCTACAATTCTAATATTCTTGAATGAACATGTTCTCTAGTTGCCACTAATATATTTAATGTTATTTCATGAATAGTATCTTAAAATTCAGCCATTTAATGTTTTGGCTCTTACAGCCGGTTATATCCTTGGCATTGCTTGGCGTTCTGTTGGACACGTCTTGTTTTGGTAAGTCAAGTGGCTATGATGTAATGTTTATGAAAAATCAACCTTCTTAAACCAACTGTTTCACCTCTACTTTCTCATTTGATGTTTCTTATTGCCTTGCAATAAATGTAAATGACATCTATGCGCAAAAATATAACCCAATTTATTTTCAAATGCAAATTAAGGTGTAAAACATGAAAGTCCTTTCCGTTTGACAGGCACCAATGCAGTTTGTTTGTACATAATTAAAGCGTACATGACATTACCTGAAACTCGCATTCCAGCACTTCGTTGTCATCTAGAAGGCGAATAGTGCACTTGTAGTCGATACTCAAGTCTTTCTTGCTACCAAACTTCATCATAATTTCGTTTCGTTGCTGAACAGATGATAAAAGTTGTTATGCTCACATCACGACCAACACAGCCAGCGACGCTTCACTCACTTAGGCGTTCACTGCTAGCAGACGACAAAATATGGCAGACGATGTTTTAGAACCATACGAGGCATTGCACATGGCCCCGCCTCTCCTGCTTTCCTATTGGTTGATTCACCCATGACGTCAATCTAATCTTGACGTAAAAACTTTGCATTCATTACACTAAAGTTTTGCAAAAGAAACATGTCTGCTGTTTTAGATGCACACTTCCGGTAAAATTGAGTTAAAGAATAATTCCTACGTTTCACCATATGTTGAAGAGGGTAGGTAAAGAAAAAAACACTGCTTTACCTCGCCAATGCATAGCATTTCCGTAATTAATACATTATGTAGTTCTACAATTTTAAAGTGACATAAATACAAAATAGGCAGATACACATAAATTGAATACTACAAATGGCGTGAATAGAGCTGATAATCCAATGTCCGAAACATATTGTATGGTGGCTTAACTTTCATACTTTTCCCACGTATATTTCTAATAAAAAAATTATATGGACATGCAATATTCTGATAATAACTTATAGTGTTAATTAGTGAAACAGAAAATATGGTAGACTAAAGTATATCCATTGTTTTTTATATAGATATACTTTATATACATACTGTGCATAGATATATGTTGGTTGAAGGAGTGACAAATGAGTGGAAAAGGTGGTAAGGAAACTCAAGTAGAACCAGGAACACTTATGTAATCTAACGTTTCGACTAAGTGTTCCTGGTGGTTCAACCTGAGTTTCCTTACTACCTTTTTTACTCATATATATATATATATATATATATATATATATATATATATATATATATATATATATATATATATATATATATATATATAGTCAAATGGTCAACACGTATTTCTCCTCTCCTCTCCAATGTTTTGCATATTCACTATTATATATTAACTTATTTTTAAGATGAGACCATACCACTGATAGATATGCCCATCTGAGTCAGACCATATTTGA
>NC_134788.1:21983827-21998827 GCF_046742065.1 Oratosquilla oratoria | reverse complement strand
ACCGACTTGGAAGAATCTCTTGAGCCGGGAAGTTCCAGTGTTGTGCCTCTGCCTGTGACGCCAAAAGTGGCCCAGAGCCTGTTCAAGCCAGGCAGTTCAGCCGAGGACATAATTCCTTTGCCAAAGGTGAACACAGCTATACGAAAGAAGAGAGCCAGGCCCCAAGGGCGAACTCTAGTTTCGACAGCATCTCCATACAAGGCAGAGTTAGAGGCAGCATTTCAAAAGGAAAAGGAAAAAGACCTTACTCTAGCACAAAAGCGACAAGAGAGAGAAGACAAGAAGAAAAGGAAACTAGCCATGACAGCATTAAACAAACACCCTAACAAAAAAGGGAACAAAACAGATAAGACGAAATCAAGAGAAAGATGGACCATCCTGGGCTCATCACAGCGATAGAAGTGACAATGAAGATGGAGACTCAACTAAGTGCTTGTACTGCAATGACACATTTGGTCATTCTGTGAGAGGGGAAGGGCGGGTTTTGCTGTGCTAATTGCAAAAGCTGGGCTCATGAGCAATGTGCAGGGATAGATGATGATGAAGATTATGAAGAAGAGGGTTTTGTGTGATTTGTCATTAGTTGTGCAGGGATAGTTGATGATGAGGAAGATTTTTTTTTTTTTCGTTTGATTTGTACCAATAGATTTGTCTCATGAGCAATGTGAAGGGATATGATGACGACGAGGAAGAGTTTTTGACTTGTGGTTTATGCCAATAGGGATTTGTTTCTTCATGTTCAATTTGCGGGATATGATGGACCTCATCTCCCGGAGGTCCATCTTACCCCATCATTTTGTTTTTGGCCAATTAAAAATTATTGTTTTGTAAAAACTCGGGCTTCGTTGTTTTCCTTCAAAAAGAAAAAAAAAAACGTGACCCGGGTGTGGACTTTGAAGATAACATCCCAAAGCACCACAACAAACCCACAAAAATTATATAAATGTGGCTTCTAGACTAAATACTTTGTTAATTAAGTGGCCCGTCCTACCCCACCTTCCCCTATATGTGTGTGTGTGTGTGTACGTATATGTATATATATTTCTGGTGCAAATATATATATATATATATATATATATATATATATATATATATATATATATATATATATATATATATATAGCCAAAGTGTTTAGGCTGTGTATTGGGAATTAGTGTTACCGAAGTTGATTTATTATCAACCGATAGAGTAACTTGTGAATTTCACCTCATATAACAGCATAGTTACTTCATATTAATTGTAGTAATCTTGCAGTTTGTATAAATAGGATCAAAATTCTAAATCCAACAGTTAAATATAATCAGGCTATATTAGCAAAGCAATTCTGTTTATTGTCTACAACAACATACAAAATCAGTTGCTTGTTTTAAAGTCATAATCTAATCCCAGTTTATTTAGAAGAAATCTGCCTGCCACGATCAATTGTTTAGTTCCTGTATTATACAAAGCCCTTACATGCATGGGTAAACAAATGAAAAAGAAAATATCGATATTTCGAGTCAAATTTAATATTTTTTCATTATTATTATTATTAATTATTATTATTATTATTGTTTCATATTTTGTTGATTCGACAACGGTAAAATATTCTCGGCTTGTTTTATTGTCATTATTTTGTCAGCCGTGTGGCCTAAATTTTCCGCTCCCTAGCATATGCACCCCCCCCTCCCACCCTTAGTTAGAGGGCAGGATAGATAAAATGGGGGAGATGGAGGGAGGGGGGATTTGAGGGTTTGGTGGAAGGAAAGAATGAAATGGAAGGAAGTAAAAGTGTTGATAGAAGTGGGGCAAACCCACTTGTTCGGTTAGTTTATGGGGCTGCAACTCCACACCCCCCCCTCCTCTCTAAGTGAGGGTCCTACCCATGTAGACAATACGGCTAATAATTTTTGCTTACATGCACTTATGCAAATATTATGTTGAGGCAAATATTCAAACGTTTGAAGTCATCTTACGCTCATTTACAATTATCATATTGTTCGAATCCATATTAATTTGCCAACAAGTAAGCCTTTCCTTAGAAGTAAATTCTGACAATTTTACTTCGTGTCCATCTGTTTCAATGTTATTAACCCCTTCCATACGGTGCCGCACACGTAGGCGTCATGGACTTAAATCTCGGTGGCAGCAGCCAATGCCAGCCGTACGACGTGTCGTAATAATACTCGCATCATAAAATATAGTCACCGCTTATATTGATCGTTCTCTCTTCACCCGTGAATTCTGATAACCATAGAAAATGCGATTACAAAAGAATTAGAAAGAATGTCATTATGGAGGGGCGACTACAATATATATAATCAAGACGCCGATATGGCAGCCTCGCGAATACACTCGCTCCCCATGACGCCTACGTGTGCGGCACCGTATGGAAGGGGTTAAAGACTTTACACATCTTTCGACATTATCAACCAGTTTAAGGTGAGGTTATATATATTCTGATTTTCTCAGATTTGTATTCTTAATCAAACAAATCTGTATCAAAACAAAAGAATCAAAGAGCTTATAAGGGAATGGAGACCAAAGCATTTAAATTCAAAACTTATTTTCTTCCATTGCCTAGACCTAGATATTTATGATATTTCTGTATCTATTATTACAGTGCAAAACTATGTTGAAAGTCTTAGTAACCAGATAGGCATATAACCCTAGCAAATTGGGAACAAATTGTAGCTGTAGAGGTTATGATAATTCAGATTTAAACAATAGCTTACCTACAGCAGACATCTATATTTACAATGTCGAATTTCATCCTTGTGGTCCTTTCCCACAAGCCACGTGAGAACCATACTAAATAATCTTTAACAGGGATCAGTCTAAAGCATCAACCTCACATTTGTATTGGGAAAATAAATGTTCTATTTACTCAGTGATAGCATCAGTGTATAGCTAATTCATGTGTTAACTTTAGTATTGTTCACATTTTTTCCAGGGCAAGTAATGAAAAATTTGAATGGCTCCTCTCCTTTTTTAGTTCAAACTTCAAATCACGTAGAAAGTGGAAATTCGATTAATCTCATCATTATTAGAATGAATACTCAATTTGTCCAGTGATCGGATTTATGATAATGTTTAATTCATTCTACAATTTTGAGACACTGAATTAATTAAAACAATTAAAGTTACCCCTTCACAATGGCTTTTATTTCTATATGAATATTTTTTTTTTTTTTACAATTTTTTATAATAATATTGGTTCTGTTTGTATATAGTTATTTCTTTTGTGTTTTGAAAAATACAAACATTTAGGAATTAATATTATTTTAAGATTACAGTTAAACATTTTATTTTAGCTGTATTACAATATAATTACCTCCAAACTTCGACAGTATATGGAAACAAACGGAATGAGTAAAACGAAACTGCAACAATATTGAAAAAATTAAATTAAGTACTAAAGAATGTGACTTAAGCGAGCTATTAGATCTGCCCCACTCTAATCCTAATTGTAACTTCCTTCCATTTCATTCATTCCTTTCAATTAACCCCCAATCTCCCTCTCCCCACATAATATAACCTGCCCTATAACTAACTAATAATGCCGGAATTACACCTAGAGATTCCTAACTATTCTTGGAAATTATAAAACAATATTGCAATTTTAAATCTCAAATTGCTGCTATAAGCCATTCAATTTTAAAGTGTTATTACTCTCATCTGCTGTAGTAGTTGGTTTCTGCCTAAAACTGAAATCGCCTCCTACCCTCTAGCTTTCATGCAGCCAAGATACAAGGATCCTCATATGCATCCCATATACTACTACTAGATAGGATAGGTAAGAGGGGGGGGGGTTGGAGGATATGTGTGTAAAGGAGGAAATGGAAGGAAGTTAGAGTTATAATAGATGTGGGTCAGACCCACTTGCTACTTTGATAATATTTTTAATTATTAATTTTATTGCTGTGGAGCTAGTGCCTAGTCATTCGTGTAATGTTGGTTGGAGGCTGGTCCATCGTCCGCAGGATCGGGTTGTGTTCTCCTTCTTGAGTTGTTATGATTGCTGTTGGCTGTTATTTTGTTAGTTTTTCTTTTATTTCTTAATTCTTAAAAGGTATACGACTATTTCTTTGCCAATTTACAGGTTTTGAATTTTGGGGGGTATGTATTCTTTTCATCTTCCTTTTAATATATTTTTGTGTTTGTGATGGTTGGGGGGGTGGGTCTTGTGTCCAATATATACAATTAGCTTGGGCTTTGTAGAATTTCTAAACGCGTTGATTTAGAAGAGGCGAAGATTAAAGGTGAATCTATGTACTGTTCGGCCAGCTTACTGTAGACTTAGCGGTGATTTCAACTGTTGATCTAGAACGAATTTGCGCACGTGCAGATCGTTCATGTATATTTCCTAATTATTTTATTTATTTCAAAGGGGGAACTATTTCCAACATTAATGGTTATTTTACCGTTATTTATATGGGGGATTTATTATTAATCTTTAGAAAAATTGAACAAAGGTACTTTACTTGTCATCATAGTTTCTAACATTGATCACGTAATTTCGTCTTCGACCTCAAACTCTATTTTCCATGAGCCTAAATTACTAACAAATAATAATAATGAAAGCAATAATAATAATAACAATAACAATGATAGTAATACTGATAACAATAATAATAATAATGATGATAATAATAATAATAATAATATTAATAATAATAATAATAATAATAATAATAATAATAATAATAATAATAATAATAATAATAATAATAATAATAATAATAATAATAATAATAATAATAATAATAATGATAATAATAATAATGATAATAATAATAATAATAATAATAGTAATAATAATAATAATAATAATAATAATAATAATAATAATAATAATAATAATAATAATAATAATAATAATAATAATAATAATAATAATAATAATAATAATAATAGTAATAATGATAATGATAATAATAATAATAATAATAATAATAATAATAATAATAATAATAATAATAATAATAATAATAATAATAATAATAATAATAATAATAATAATAATATTAATAATAATAATAATAATAATGGTAATAATAACAACAATGATAATTGACGAGATAAACACCATATGAGGACGGAGCCTTTATTTGTACGACGTTTCTGGATTCTGGATTCTGGATTCTGGATTCTGGATTCTGGATTCCAAGGAAAGACCACCTCGCTTGCGCGGGATCGGGTTTTGTGGGAGTGGAAGAATGTCTGTATGAAAATGAAAAGATAGTAGTGTATAAAAGAGGGCTATTGCCACCGGGCGAATTGTGAGCGATTAGGGGCTTATTTGTTGTCGTGGCTTGGGAGAAATAGACCAGGAGCTTGGAGGGCAGCGCTTGACGCCGGGGTTAGGATTAGGATCACCAACGAAAGCTTAGAAAATGGTAGGAGGCGTAGCAGTAGAGAAAGATGGAAAAACGGAGAAATCTTTAGTGGGAGGTAAACTGAAATGAGAAGATGTAGTAGAAGAGAAAGTTATAAAGGAAGCGAATTTTAGTCGAAGAAAAAGTAAGTGTACATGTTTGTGCGTGTGTTGTGGCTCTGTTCGTGAGAGGTGTATGCGTGTATCTTACGAGAATTGAGTTGATTTCACTTCCCGCGTGTAGAGGGCGTCCTGATAAGCCACAGGTGGGGCGAGCGTAGCCTCATTGTCCCCAGGTTTTGGGTTTGAAGTCCTTTAGAGTTGATCCAGTGGCGGTGCGAGAGGGGGGGGGGGCAGACGGGCGTTGTACACCCGCCTGCCGACGTCAACGAAGAGATCCGTAACCAGAACGGCAGCCGCAAGGAGATAACTCCTGATGAGCCTTCCTGATGAGCCACAGGTGGGGCGAGCGTTGCCTGTTTATCTCCAGGCTGGGTTTGGATTCCGGAAGAGTTGATTCAGTGGCGGTGCAAGGGAGGGGCAGACGGGCGGGTGTTGTATGGTCTCTTTCCTTCCAATCACAACTCTGAAAACAGAGAATTACGTGATTGGGAATTGTGTGTAAATGTCAGAAGTGTAAACTCGCTCACCAGCGTCAGCGAGAGGCCAGCGTTAGGTTGCGGGCCGGTTGGACAGAGAGGTGTCCCAAGTCTTTCCGTCAGCCAGCCTGTGATCAGATTGGGCGTTCTGAGAGAGACGGTTTGGGCCTCTGCTTTGCCAGCGAGAAAGTGTGCGTGTGCCTCTTTTCTTCCAAGCACTACTCTGAAAACAGAGATTTACGTGACTTGGGAAATGTGTGTGTGTATTTGTCTTGGTGTAAACCCGCCTGCCGACGTCAACGTAGAGGTCGGCCATGCCAGACCGGCAGCAGCTAGGAGATATATCTCCCAGCCACCACCGGCCGGCGAAGATTCTTGGAGCTTGTTGAGAGAGCTGGTTGAAGAGACGTCCGACCTCTACGAGTGCTGAGTTGATTCTGGATTCTGGATTCCAAGGAAAGACCACCTCGCTTACGCGGGATCGGGTTTTGTGGGAGGGGAAGAATGTCTGCAGGAAAATGAAAAGATAGTAGCGTATAAAAGAGGGCTATTGCCACCGGGCGATTTTTGCGGGCGATTGTAGAAGGGGGGGGGATTGGACACTGGGAAAGGATGAGAATGCTGGCCCAAACGTCCGTGGGCGAAATGTCCACAAAGGGTGTCACCACCAATGCATGTGTGACACATAGAAACAAGGAAAACCATCTTATGGACTGGATGATTGCAGAGCTGCTGATACGGGAACCAGACAAAATCCGTAGGAAGTGTTTAGAAGCAGCAATCATTCAAGGAACGAACACTATTGAACAAAACAGGGGCATGTTTAACATATCTCCTCACATTATTCCCCTAATACCCATGGCCAGCAAAATATTAAATATTTAAACCACCCTTTGTGGACATTTCGCCCACGGACGTTTGGGCCAGCATTCTCATCCTTTCCCAGTGTCCAATCCCCCCACCCTCCTCCTCCTCCTCCTCCTCCTCCTCTTCCTTCCCCCCCCTTTTTTCTCTCCCCGTTCCCTCCTTTCCCCTTATTTAATCTCAAGCATTTGTATCTCAACTTGTACTTGAAAAAACTGTAATAAGCGAAACGTCGTACAAATAAAGGCTCCGTCCTCATATGGTGTTTATCTCGTGAATCTTGTCGGCAAACTGCCATTTTTAAGCAATAATGATAATGATGATAAAAATTCGCCAGGTAGATCGTCAATTTCTAAACCCATGCTAGTGTTGTGATATGGTTCGGACAAGCCAGGGAAATGAAACTCACAATAACGCTACCCATTGGAGCCTTTCATTAACTCTAAACTCGTAAAGGGCAAAACCTAAGAACGAAGGGGAACTTGAAGCTTGGAGAGGACTCTTGCTTGCTTGGAGAGGAGTGCTGCTTGGAGAGGAGTACCGCTTGGAGAGGACTGTTGCTTGGAGAGAAGTACTGCTTGGAGAGGAGATCTGCTTGAAGATGCCGTGGCCTGGAATGAACTGAATTCTGAATTCCTAGGAGAGACTACCCGCTTCCGCGGGATCGGTTTTTGTGGGAGGGGAAGAATGTCTGTAAGAAAATGAGAAGATAGTAGTGTATAAAAGAGGGCTATTGCCACCGGGCGAATTAGCGAGCGATTAGGGGCTGCTGGTGGTCGTGCCTCGGGAGAAATGGACTGGGAACTTGGACGGCGGCGCCGACGCCGGGATTAGGATCACCAACAAAAGTTTAGAAAATGGTAGGAGGCGTAGTAGTAGAGAAAGGTGGAAAAATGGAAAAATCTTTAGTGGGAGGTAAACTGAAATGAGAAGATGTAGTATAAGAGAAATTTAGAAAGGAAGCGAATTTTAGTCGAAGAAAAAGTAAGTGTAGATGTTTGTGAGTGTGTCGTGGCTATGTTCGTGAGAGGTGTGTGTGTGTATCTTACGGGAAGTGAGTAGAGTTCACTTCCCATGTGTAGAGCGCGTTCCTGATAAGCCACAGGTGGGGCCTGAGTAGCCTGCTTTTCCCCAGGTTGGGTTTGAAATCCTGTAGAGTTGATTCAGTGGCGGTGCGAGGGGAGGGGGGCAGGCGGGCGGGTGTTGTATTATCTCTCTCCTCCAATCACAACTCTGAAAGCAGAGAATTACGTGATTGGGAAATGTATATAAATGTCAGAAGTGTAAACTCGCTCGCCAGCTTCAGCGAAGAGGCCAGCGTTAGGCTGTGGGTCGGTTGGACAGAGAGGCGTCCCAATTCCTCTCCGTCGACCAGCCTGCGAGCAGATGAGGGTTCTGAGTGAGAGTTGGGTTGGGCCTCTGCTAAGCCAGCGAGCAAGTGTGCGTGTGCCTCTTTTCTTCCAAGCACTACTCTGAAAACAGAGAATTGCGTGACTTGGGAAATGTGTGTATTTGTCTTGGTGTAAACCCGCCTGCCGACGTCAACGAAGAGGTCGGCCTGTGCCAGACCGACAGCAGCAAAGGAGATATATCTCCTCGCCACCACCGGCCGGCGAAGATTCCTGTGCGTTTGTTGAGAGAGCTGGAGTGGAGAGACGTCCGACCTCTAGGAGCGCCCGTCTCGGCTTGGTTCCCCTGGTGAGGCTGGTGAGGAACCCGGCGAACTTTCAGAGCTTCTGATTGGCCCATTTAGTTTGGGCATGGACGTTTCTGCTAACTATGCTTACCAACTATAGCTAGCGGGTACATAGGCCTTGGTCGAGTCGTATGCCGACCGGTCTCCGGCGAGTTTTCCGAGTTCCTGATTGGCCAGTTTGCCTTGCGCACGGACGTCCTTGCTGACTACGCTTGCCAACTATGAGCAGTATATAAGCCTAGCTCGAGATGTGTCACGGCCAGTTTGGCTTGCTCATGCTCCCACTCGAATAATTTAGAATTTTAACGGAAATTTGCAATACCGTCCCTGGGATACCATGAAGGTTCCAAAGAAAAAAGAAGAAAAAAAAAGTGAATTAAAAGAAAAACCTGTATCTCACATTCATCCGGAGTACACTGACGTACACTGAAATATCCTTACTACAGTAGATAGCCATGCAGCAGACATAGCAAACAGAAGAAAACAAAACACTCCAATTACAAACACGTATTAAGTCCCAATATAGAAATTGCTACACGCGTATTAAGCGAAGAGGTGCATCCACAGGAAAAAAAAAAAAAAAAAAAAAATCTAGGCCATCTTAGAAAAAAGAATATATATATATATATATATATATATATATATATACATGTATTTGTGTGTGTATATGTATCTATAAATACATATTTAGGGTAGCAAAGGATAAATTAACTATTCTTGGACAACTTCTAGAACGAGCAGTCTCCTGTCTACCTACATCTACTGGCTCTCACCCACATGACGAGTACGCACATACGCATGCATATGCATTGCACCACATCGGGTGTAAAATGGTAGTCCTGACCTGACGAACACCAAAGGTCAAGCGTCGCGGTCAGGTCTATTGTCCTGAGACTCCAAATTATCGGGGTCATGACCTCGGACGCGCACAGCTGTCACCAAACCCTTGGTTCATGCTAACGAAGATATTACCACTTCGACAATAAATTCCACACAAGGTTTCACACCAGTCCAAATTCGGACACACACATATATAGATGATACACAGTGATGTATCATCATTTCTTGTTGCCTTGTATGTAAATTAGATAATTTCGATGTCTAATCTCGCTGGAAACAACGACCATGTAAATATTTTTCCCTTGTCGGCAATCTTGCCGGATTGATGTATATAAGGAACCATTCCTCTTCGGAGAGCGGGGAGATAATAAAGACAAGAAACCGCTCGGCTTGTTTTCCACGCCTCCAGAGAAGTCGCTCCACTCGAACGCTACCATATGTTGTGAACAACACCATCCAACACTATTTAAATTGAAATATATATTAACATGTTAATATCCATGGATTTTTCTGAGCTGAATAAAAATGTCTGAAGGCAGTCAGGATGAAATCCTTACAGAATTCGAAATCGTTCTGAAAGATGGATTCCTTATAATACTGTTCAATTCATTACTCTTATTTATTTATTTATTTTTGTAAATTGTAATAGATGTAATACTATTTTTACTCTCTTCTTTTCATGTTATCATATGTAAACAAAATATTCATTCAGTCGTTTACTATAATTCTTTGACAATAATAAACACTACCCAGATTAATTTGATGTTATGGAATTTGCCATGACTCGAACGCACATTGTAATTTTGTAAACAAGCCATTTGCTCAGTTTATTCAGCGGAAACGACTCTTAAATTTCAAACTATTATTGGTCATCTTAATGTTTACTCATGGTAACATCAAATAATATCAATCAGCTTTGAAAACTACTTCAAAGAATATTTCCTAATAGCCAATGTAATTCTGCTTTGAGCAAGGTACGTGTTCTGGGCTAAATCAAATTGAATTTCACCATTGTTATTCCACTTTTATTTGTTCTCTCTTTTATTTATTGTTTTTTTTTTTAACTTAGTTTATATACTTATTAACTGTTATCATTTTTTTTTTCATGTCTGCTTTGGGGACGATTTTACGTCACGATAGCTTTGCTCTGTCAATGCGTTTTTGTCGCGCGCTCACTTCCCGAGAGCCATGCCGCTCTGCGTAGTAGACCTACCCTTCCAATATTCCCTCCACCGTCCCCTCCCCCTCATTCACCTGCAATCGTACGTGAACATTGGCACGTTCCTACGCATGATGTGCAGACATAAGCACATAATAAGAGGTAAATGAAGGATTATAATATGCTTTGATTGTGGGCAGAACTCATAATTCTACTCTTACTCTAATCTTATTTCCAAATCCTTATTTACACGTGACAAAGTTGTCGTTTTTCTTCGTCCATAATGGAGTTGTATGCGTTTTATCTATTTCCCTAGTGTTTCTATCACTTTGAAAATAGTTGTGATGGAGGGAGAAAAAACAAACATGAATTGTGTATTGGAACTGATTTTTGCATCATTGTAACAAGTCGATTGACAGAAGCGAAATGAATTCTGTCGTCACGCCAAACATACGGCGGTAATTTGCAACCATATTTCTAAGAAAAGAAAAAAAAATCATGATTTATTGGAAAAATAACTAACTGAATTGTAGGTCTAGTTATGTTCACAGAAAGGGCATGGAATACTGAACACAATACCAAAAGCTCTAAACAAGAAATACACAAAAATACGTTAGCATAAATACGTATGACAACAAACATTGAATATAATGTAAATAAAGATAGCAGACAGGCAGCTGTTTCGACAGACACAATGTCGATGATATGGTTTTATGCCATCAAGTGCATCTTAGTATTACGATAATTATGTCGACTTTCAAAGTCGTCGACAAAACAATTTAGATAAATTTTATCAATCGACAGTGGTGCCATATAATTCAATCTGTCGCAGAAAATTCTGATTAATTTTCATTGACTTCATTTGAAAAACATTTCGTAGGAAATGCTGGTAAATAATGAGTTATAGATGGCAACAATAACTTCATATAATCAAACGCAGCCATAGTAATTACAGTTACTATGTTTTGTTTTATATTTTTGACAGTATTAGCATGGTAAATTTCTCAAGAATCAAATAACTTTAAACTAACCCTCCAACATGTGACAAATAACCATATTCTTTATCAGCAAATTACTATCTTTACTCGTAATAAACTGATAATTATTTAAAGTTGCAATAAGACAACTGATGTCTCGGAAGGGTTGGCATCCCTGCACGGAAGACGCATCTGCTAATAATGAAGGTAGCTCTCCTTTAGCTTCCTTTTGTAAGCTATCAATATTCTAGTACTTGTTACACTTGAACGAAAACAATAACTAATTTTCACATGCCATCTCCGCTTGTGTCATATGATCTCACACTAAACCTGAGCTACCTCTGCGAATTACCGCACACAGATTATGAAATAAATAAACAAAATAGATAACAACAGTCGTCTGTCTCCCAACTCATTTTATGCACATAGCAATAACTAAAATCGGAGCTGGACATCGTTCGATTTTGGTTTAAACGGACTAACTAAAAATGATAGTAACAATAAACTAAAGATTCCAACATTAGCCACCAATTTATTGGGTACATTTTTTCCTCTTGTGACGCCATCTATGCGCAGAAAAGAACACAAGACTGTCGCTTTTTACAACATTTAGATTTCACACTTATTGTTATATTTGCGACACAATGAAGGATGAATTTCAGACTACTTTAAAAATTCTATATTTCATACTAATTGTTGGGTATATCAAAATTGCAAATTAAGGGTGAACTGTAGAAAGGCAGCAGATATCTGCAGCACGCGCGCAATTTTGCTGAAATTCGAAAGGCAGGCCATGCTCGGACCCTAGCACTCCTCTTTCTTATGGGGCACTATTGTGAGTATCTGTGGCATTGTCACTGAATATGATATGATTTATGACGTCATCGATGTCGTCAGCCAAAGTATAATGAGAATTTGGCCGACATAATACAGACGTCGAAAATTTATGTAAAGTTGCTTTACACACACACACACACACACACACACACACACACACACACACACACACACACACACACACACACATATATATATATATATATTTATATATATATACATATATATAATATATATGTATATTATATATATACAATATATATATATATAGATATAGATATATATGTATATATATATATACATATATATATTATATGTACACACACACACACACACACACACATATATATATATATATATGTATACATATATATATATATATATATATATATGTGTGTGTGTGTGTGTGTGTGTGTGTGTGTGTGTATGCGTGCGCGCGCGCGTGTGTGTGTGTGTGTGCGTGCGTGCGTGCGTATGTATAGATGAAAAAGTCTGTCAACTTTAGATCATGGTAACCTATGTGAAACGATATATAATTCTTTCCAACGGGTCCTTTCCCCAACTTCGGAACGACTGGATTATCTAAGCCTAGCTTAACTTAGCTTTCTTTGATATCCCACGAAAAATTATTGACATTTGAACTCAAACCTTAAAAATCGGAGAAGGGAGGACCTACTGTGTAAGAATTCCACTCCCGCAAGTTACAAACCATGCCACGACAGTTTTCCGCATAATTTGTTTACCAAAACTGCAGACGACAAAATATTGTACTTTTCAATTTCAAATAATATGTCTTATTGTTTCTTCTTTCTAAAAATTTAACTTTGATATTCATGATAATATAATTACGTTTTTATTAGAATAACAGATATTCAGTTCTAAGAAAACAGATTGAGAGTGAGGGAGGGAAGGAGAAAGGTTAAACTGCGTTTTTTCTTTTCTATTTTATTAGGATGAAACATTTAAATTTCATTTGTGTTTAATACATGTTTATACTAGCGCAAATATCAACCGGATAATGGCTTAACGATTATTGCCCACTGTCGGCGCGAAAATAAGGCCGTAACAATCAGAGACCGTTTAATGAACATGGTCTTTCGTGTGTATTTGTTTGTTTGAACTGCATTCAATTCATGTGGTTTGAACATGGATTTTTCATGGGGTATGGCAGGAAAATATACGTTATTATCATTCATTCATTTTTGTTGCACACACTAGAATTAATGATTAGTTTCTTGGAAATAAAAATGAACTGTCTTCACTGGAGCGTGTGCATAGGATACATGGAGTCGCGTGACCTTTTTCACTCTGATGTTTGGTTGCGATAGTGGAAGTAAACAGGTTTTTATTTAAACACGCTTTCACTTGCCTGCCACCTGTGCTCTCACATCTCGGAAAAGTATGTCCTACTCTTGTAGGACGATAAGAAAATAAATTACTTTTTTATATATTATTCATTAATTTCTTCTTTCCTTCTTGTTTACATACATGGTCGAATGCACCCACAAGTTTGATCGCCTTTGATCAGTTATCAAACATTTTCAATGTTTCTTTTATTACTACCAACTTCATGATAATGTTAGAATACGCTTCATTAAATATCTATAAATTACAATCTTTATAAATTGGTATTACACAAATAACAGAATATTTTGGGGGGAAAAGTAGAGTTGTTGTTATGCTCAGACTTGCCTACGAAAAGTGTCGCGATGGCCGTTGGATTCAAATGCGTTTGAAATTCAGCCGCTTTTCAAATCGACGTCTGTTGTTGGCTTCGGCTGGTCGTGTGAACAATGCCGCTGGCTGGCGCACGCGCGCGCGCACACACATACATACACACACTTCCACATGTGCACTCGCAGTCAAGTACACACATACGAACGCACACGTAATATAAACAGAGAATAATAGGATTTTGCCTACACACTGTACATACATGTACACACATACACGCACACACACACACTCCCGCAGGTCCAAGATCAAGTCCCACACAGGTCGTTACTGTCTTCCTTGAGCAAGAGGATGGTGCATGTGTGTGTGTATCAGTGTGTGTTTGTAAGGTCACAACATTGACCATTGATCGAACCATAATTTTATGAGCTCAGAGCTCTCATCCAGGAGGGTAATAGCTGTTGATCATCAGTCCAACACGTGATCCAGGACCACGGAGAATTTTACACACACACACACACACACGGGTTTTACTCGAAAGAGAGGGCGTACATATCCATTGCTTGACTGACGTTTTCGTTACCTATTTTACATTATATTTATTAATTTATTTTATATATTGATTTATCTATTTACCTATTCATTAAGATGATAATTATCTATTATCTATTTTTCATATATTCATTTTTATCTATTATTTATACATTTATCTATTTATTCGTTTGTTTATTTATACATTTATTATTCTATTTATTTCATATATTTACTAAAAACTATCAATTTATTCATTTATTTATTCAATATCTATTTATTATGTTATTTATCTATATATATGGACTTTTTCTTTATTGATTTATCTATTATTTATTATTTTTTATCTTACTCGAAGTAGCTCAAGGCTCAGTAGTTAAATGATAAGATTGTCGATAAAACGAGATGTTTCCATCTTTGCAAACGACGCAAAGGTAGAAAAATGAGAAACAATAATTTTATTATA
>NC_134788.1:21771327-21978827 GCF_046742065.1 Oratosquilla oratoria | reverse complement strand
AAGCAACGACGAAATGACGTCACAATCTTCTGCATTTCACTTCTTATAACTAATCAAGTCATTGCCTTCGTCTAGTGAATAGAGCATTGTCTTAATAAAGATTTTATTGACCATTTTATTAACAACGTATCATTTAAAATTGTATTTGACCCAACGGGTCACGGGTGGTCTAGTTTAATTACAAACTTAAAAATACTTGATGAATGAATAGATAAATTAACAAGTAGATAGATAAATAAATAAATTATTAAGTAAATAAACAAATAGAAATAAATCTGATACATAAGAAAAACAGATACGTAAATATCAATACAAATAATCAAACAAATGTATAAATGAATACACTAATTGACTGACAGAGATACCACGATTGAAATGTGAAATGATTCATGTTCCACTGGAAGGAAGTAATAGTCGATGATTAACCACGTGGATAAGAAGAGATGTTATAAAGATGAATAAAACAGAATTAACAGAAAAATGCCAACAGGCGAGGAGTCAATCAAAAGCTATGAGACATAATGCTTTGGTTAATTTGCTGCAGTGGTGTGGTCCCAACCAAAAAATAAAACAAAACAAAAAATAAATAAGTAGATTAATAAATAAATAAATAAATAATAACAATAATAATAAATTAACAAAAAATAAATTGAATAAAAATTCAATTGAATAGATAAACAAAACCAAGTACATAGATGAATAAAACAATATATATATATATATATATATATATATATATATATATATATATATATATATATATATGTATAATTATATTTATATATATATATCAACTGCCACTTCCATCCACCATCAACTTGTTTTCCTTACACATTAGCTATTGTGGATGAAAAGATCATCCATTTCCTGTCCACTGGGATGATGGATGGAATAAATGAAATGAAATAAAGTGAATTTAGAGAGCCCCTATTGAAATTGTTCCAGACTATATTACAAAACAAAAGAAGAATGAATACTCTCGGGTTGTCAGATAAGGAGAGGATACTTGATATTACTCGTAAAACAGTGAAAAGTGTGAATGTGGATACCAAAAATCACTTAGTATCCACAAAGAAAACCCAAAAGCCACAAGACAGAATAATGATAATAATAATAATGATAATAATAATAATAATGATAATAATAATAATAATGATAATAATAATAATAATAATAATAATAATGATGATGATGATGATGATGATGATGATGATGATGATGATGATGATGATGATGATGATGATGATGATGATGATGATGATGATGATGATGATGATGATGATGATGATGATGATGATGATGATAATGATACTAATTATAATGGTAATAATGATAATGATGATAATAATAATAATGATAATAATGATAATAATAATAATAATAATAATAATAATAATAATAATAATAATAATAATAATAATAATGATAATAATAATAATAGAATAAAATAAACAGATGAATGAATAAAATAAATCAAAATAAAAAGAAAGAAAAAAGGTAGGATTATTGATCTGCGGATTATAGTTTGAATGAAGGAATAGTTAATTCAAACAAGATTGGGCAATGCAAGGTAGGCACTGGCCTGCATGTATACAACTAGGTAAACACACATGGCGCAGTGGTAGCGTTCCTGGCCGCCATTACGGCGGTCCAAGTTTGAATCCCGCCCTCGACTGAAATAATTTCAGTATCGCTGTGCTGCGAGTCGTTACTCCAACTCTCGTGGGCAGAGAGTTGGTTGTGTGTGCGTGTAAGGTCACAGCATTGCCCATAGATCGGTCATATATGAGCTCTGAGCTCTCTTCTGGTAAGGAAATAGCTGCCGATCACGAGTCCGACACGTGATCCAAGACAATAGTGAATCACACAATACTAAGTGGTATTAACTGGTAGCTCTTTGGGATAGAACACGAGCCTACGTAAGTATTCTATTTCGAAACTACACACGAATGGTGCAAATGCGTGGGGATTGTCTGATGGCCCATTCCTTCCAGATATCATCGATAAAGACACACAAGATTCGTACACAATATACTCTCAACAAAGGATTTATGGAGGAAAATTCAGTTTCAGCGATGGCGTCATTCTCAGGGCGATGGTATGCTTGGCCAGTCTAGGAAACGACGACAACGACAACAACGACAAAGCGCGATGATACACAGGCGTACCAACAGTTTCCAAGTCTTTTGAACAATGTGTCAGAGTTTAGCGTTTACTTGCGTCCATTTCCGTACGATATCTTATCGATACTTTTTTAAAAGTATCGGTAAGATATCGTACGGAAATGGACGCAAGTAAACGCTAAACTCTGACACATTGTTCAAAAGACTTGGAAACTGTTGGTACGCCTGTGTATCATTGCGCTTTGTCGTTTATAAATTTGTGATCGACAGCTCGTGATCGACTGCTCTTTCCCTCTCGGAAGAGAGCTCAGAGCTCGTATGACCGTTCTATGGGTAATGCTGTGACCTTACACGCACACACACACCCAACTCCCCGCCCACAAGAGTTGGAATAACGACTCCAAACGCAGCGATACTGAAATTATTTCAGTCCTGGGCAGGATGCGAACCCGGACCGCCGTACTGACAGTACGGGACTCTACCAACCAAGGTAAAAGGAATACTATAAGGTACGTTGAGCACCCCCCTCCGCGCACCTCCACGTGACGTCATAGGAAATCCAGAGGGGGAGAGAGTGAGAGGTAGGAGAAAATATAAACTTTAAAGGAAGCCATCTGTATGTATGGTAAACTTTAAAATTACACTATGATGTTCATATAATACTGAAATTGCTCAGTATCACTTTCTTATCCTGAAATTATCAGTATCTGAGATATGACCGCCAGAAAAGTTATTAGATGGGATGACATGTCAATTTATATGTTGATCAGGTAGATGAGGATATTATACTGTTGATACACACCAACTAGCTGAATATAAACTCAGTAGTAATGACACATAAAAGCATCATATGGTTTTTATTATATTATATTTTGGATTTGCGTGGGTTTCCATATCTCCTCAAACGTGGATTTTATATGTAGACCTTTATCTCCACCAAGCTCTGTTATGTTTTAACCGGATTCTTTAGTCTGTTTATTTGCAATTGAATGCAAATTTCAGGAAATGTTGCTAATAAATAGTTACTTTCAAAATGACGGCTGCATACATATCCAGGTGACCGAGTATTGTGTGTGCCACATAATTCAATCCATTTCTTTCTAAGTTCTTTATATTTAGGTAGTGAAAAAAATGTATATTTTTTTTATCCCCTTTCAGTCTAACGGCATTGCACTTCTGCACTATACAAACTGTTGACATTTTTATATACTATTTGTCTGCCTTAGCTACTCCTTTAATCAGAAGATGGAGCTTTGCTCCACACACTGGTGTGTGAGTGACTGACAGCTCTCGACCTGCGGAACCCTGGTTTCGATATTTCCGTTGACGTCATCATCTACCTGCGCAGTGGAGAGGTTTTCTGGCTCCCCTTCACACACCCCCCCCCGCTAACTTACCTTATAGTATTCGTTTTACCTTTCTACCAACCCCGCCACCGACACCACGTATTTCAGCGGGGGAGAAAAAGATAGGGCACAACTCTGTCATGACTACCAACTGTACAGGAACATCGATTCTATTGTTTCACTCGTCTCCCACGAACACCTAACACCAAAAAACCGATACTTTTTTGGGTGACTGTACCTGGTACGGGAATGGGAATCCACAGACAACCAGAGCGGGGTTGGGGGTGGGGGAGGGATAACCTGTCCTAGTTTCCAACTTCGAGTGTATAATTGTAAGGTTCGAGCTGTTTGTAGACAGCTTACTAAAGAAGATGACCGAGTCGGTTGAAACGTATAAGCAATAAGGGAGTTCCAGCCCATCTTCGTTTGTTCTTCCTCCACCCACACTAGCAACCACAATATGTGTATCTGAAAGGAGCGAAGGGACTATCAAAGATTACCCGCTGATGGTAGTTTTGCAGTTGGATCATCAAAGAGAATAGATTCCCTTCCGTCTTCAAAATCCATCAACACCCTCGCTTTCCATCTGTAGTCGCAGCTCTGATGTGTTACTGCTCAGTTTTTGGATCGTGCCAAGTATCTCTCTCTACTGTGACTATTTTCCTCCTTTTTTCGATATTAGGAGAACTTATAATATCTTCCTAACCACTGACATAGAAAAAGACCCACACCAAAACAAAATAGACAACATACATACATATACCAAAGGCTTTTCCCCCTTACGAGGGAGGTAGCCAAAAACGAAGGCATCAAATCCACTCCCACCTATTTCATCCTAATCATACTCCACTCCCATTCAGCCCCCTCCCTCCCTCTTATCTTGGCTTCTCCTGGATGGGTCATCTCTGTATCTCGCCCACTGCCCTGGGTCAGAGGCAGTGTTGCAAGACACAGCAAGGCTGCTTCATTAAATTGGCAGACCTCCCCTTTCCGTCCACTCATGCAGAAATGGAGAAGACGGGGAGAAATCCCTTTGGGCTGTGTCAATTTACTTTTCACACATACACTCTCACCCCCATCCCCTCCCTTTCATACATCACAGCATCATCCATACACAACCATTCTCCATTCACCCCTATCTTTTGTCTTTTCCCTTCCTTCCTCAACAGACATTCCCCTCTTTCTCAATGACCCTTTTACCCCATCCATCCATCTCATCCTTGGTCACCTCCTCATGTTCACTCCTTCCACCTCTGCCTTCCACACCTCTTTTACTAATCTTTCTTCACTCATTCTTTCCATGTGTCCAAACCATCCCAATACTCTTTCATCAACACTATCTCCCAATTCCCTTTTCACTCCCTCTCTCCTCTTCACTTCCTTGTTTCTCACTCTATCAAACCTAGTAACCCCTATCATACTTCTTAGGCATTTCATCTCAAACACATTCAAACTCCTCCTCTCTTATGTTCTATGATTCTGCCCCATACAGTGCTGTCGGCACAATCACTCCTTCATACAATCTCCTCCTTTTCCTGCCACATTTGCACCCAAGTGTCTAAAACTATCCACTTCCTCCAGTCTTTCTCCCTTAATACTCACTTCCAGTCTGCTGCCACTTTCTCCCCTTGTACATCTCATCACCTTACTTTTACCCACATTTATCTTCAACATCCTTCTTTCACACACCTTCCCAAACTCTGTCACTAACTTCCACTGTCCCTCTGATTCCTGCCACTAGTACAGTACCATCAGCAAACAACAACTAGTTTATCTCCATTTTCTTTAACCATCTCCTATCTCCAACCCAGTACTCTTGCATTTACCTCTCACACCAACCCATCCATGTTTAAACTGAACAGACAAGGTAACATAACACATCCTTGGTGAAAGTCCCACCTTTACCTCAAACCACTCTCTCCATTTCTGATTCTAACACAAGATCTACTTCTCTCATAAAAACTCTTGACTGCTCCTAAAAGCTTTCCTCCTATCCCATATATCTGCAATACCTTCCAGTCTACCCTGTCGTATGCCTTTTCCAGATCCATAAAAGCCCAAAAAACATCCTTACCTTCTCCTATAGCTTTCTCACATATCTCTTACCACAAAAATCTGATCTACACAACCCCTACCTGTCATAAAACCACACTGTTCCTCACCAATTACTCCCTCTGTTCCTCTCCTAATCCTCTCAATTGAAAACCTCCCATAAGCCTTCCCAACTACACTCAACAAACTGATCCCTCTGAAACTACTACACTCACACTTGTCCCCCTTTCTCTTGTAAAGCGGAACTATACAGGTACTCCTCCAGCACTCTATCCTCTCCCCAGCAAACATTCACCAGCCAGTCCACCATAACTGTACCTCCTTTCTTTAGGCATTCTGCATAACATCCATCCAGACCAGGTGCCTTACCTGCTCTCATCATCTTAACAGCTGCTTTCACTTCATCCTTCCCTATTTTTCCTCGCTCATCATTCATTTCCTTAGTACTTCCCACTGCAACTACCTTTCCCTCCCTATCCTCCTTCACATTTAGCAACTCCCTAAAATACTCTTCCCATCTTCCTCTTACTGCCGCCTCTTCCATTATCGTCTCTCCATCTGCACCTGTTACCTTTTCTTCTCTATTTGATTCGCCTCCTCTTCCTCTCTTAATTTCTTTCCAAAACATCTTTATATTATTTTCAAATTTTTCTGTCATACTCTTACCCATTTCATATATCTGCCCTCCTTTATCTTATGCTTTACTTCTCTTCTCTTTGTACCTTTCATATGACTCCCTCGTCCTATTTTGTAACCAATCTGTGAAAGCTCGCTTCCTCTCTTCTACAACCTTCTTTGCTTCCTCATCCCACCACTCACTACCCTTCCTTCTATTTCCTCCTGTCCTCCTTGTTCCACACACCATCTTTGCACAACAGTCTAGAATATTGTCACTGAGAAAGCTAGGAAAGGACTTGAGGACTAGTGCAAGCTACTCAAAGGATTACAAAGGCGGAGCATGCCGACAGGAGACCTTTTGATCCATATCTAGGTCGGATGCGAAAAAAAAATCATATTAATAATAAAATAATAAATAAAAACTATGATAATGTAAATAACAAATAAAATACCTAAATAAATGCATAGGTATAGTTAAATAATAAACAAACAGGTAAATAGTAAATAATAATGAATTGACATATAACTAATAATAAATAAAAATCAGACAGACAAATGATAACAAAACAAAAACAAATAATATAAGATAAATTCTAATTATTACAGCATCTTAGGTATTTATCTAAATGATTCTTAAAGCTTTGAACTGAACTACATTGCACTACCTGTGCAGGAAGTTTATTCCATTCATTAACTACACGGTTGGCAAAGTTGTTTCTACCTACTTCCAAATTGAATCTATTTCTGGACAGTTTGAGACCATTGTTTCTTGTCTGATTCTCATTCAATGTAAAAATTTGGTCACTTTTGATGTTGTCAATTCCCTTTAGAATTTTAAAGACCTGTATCAAGTCACCTCTGAGTCTACGCTTTTTTAGGGAAAACAGATTCATATGTTTTAGTCGATTTTCGTATGATTCATTTTTGATATTTGGAATCAGTTTTGTGGCTCGCCGTTGTACTCTTTCCAATCTGTCAATGTCTTTAATGAGATTCGGTGACCATATGGAAACAGCATATTCCAAATTTGGACGAACTAACGACTTATATAGCTTGTTAATGAGTGATGGACTTTTGAAATCAAAAGATCGCGCAATCAGTCCTAGAATCTTATTTGCTTTCTCAGAGGCTGAAATACACTGCTTGGATGATTTGAGGTCGTTACTGATAATTACGCCGAGATCTTTTTCACTATCCACTTTTGTTAACGAATTTCCAAATAACTTGTAATCGTACTTACTGTTATTTTTACCTATGTGCATTACCTTGCATTTACTTGTGTTAAATTTCATTAGCCACTTTTCAGACCATTGCTGTAATTTATCTAAATCTTCTTGAATATCTAATTGGTTTGAGTGATCATTTGCCACTCCGCACAGTTTTGTATCATCAGCAAATTTGGAAACGGTAGATTTTAGTCCATGGTCTATATCATTTATATATACTATGAATAGAAGTGGCCCAAGAACGGAACCCTGAGGAACTCCACTTGCAACACTTTTCCATCCAGAAGTTTTTCCATTTAAAACAACTCTCTGTTTTCGATCATTCAACCAATTACTAGTCCAACCTAATAGGCTACCACTTATTCCATGCAAAGCTAATTTAGTAAGTAGTCTTTCGTGTGGGATGGTATCAAAAGCTTTTGCAAAGTCTAGATATATTAAATCTATATTGTTTCTTTTGTCATAATTCGAGATAACTGTGTTGTAGAATTCGAGTAAGTTAGTCACGCAAGAACGTTTCCGTCTGAAACCATGCTGGCTATCATTTATCAAACGGTTACTTTCTAAATGATGTTCGATAGCATCTCTGATGATAGTTTCCTAAAATTTGATGCAGTCAGAAGGGATTTCTCCCTATCTTCTCTATGTATCACATGAGAGGATGCCGAGAGTAAATGAAGCATCCCTGTTGTGGATGTGCTTTGTCTTGCTGCATTTGCTTCTGACCTAGGCACTGGGCAGGAGACAGGGATGACCCTTCATCCACGAGGAGCTAAGATATAAGACGGGGACAAGGGTGGTGGAGGGGAGTGGAATGGTTGCATCGTGCCTTTGACTTGACTACGTCCCTTATAAGGAAGAAAAAGTCTTTGGCATATAGATGGAAAAACTGAACCAACAGTTATTCTGCCAAGAACTGTAACATACCTTTACTAACAATGACCAAAACAAAACCGAATCAGTCACCAAAGCATGAAATAACATCACAGTTACTGTAACAATTTATTTTACACATTTACAAAAAATATATATATATAAATATATAAAAATCATTTATGTATTATCTTTTCAAAATCTACTTTGTCCAGTCTCTTGTTGGCAACTTCCACTGTCGGCAGGAGTTCGGTGATTATCCCTGTGGCGACTGTGCTGTTGTTCTCCCTCACTGTGAAGGACTGCCCGAGTCGGACCACCATCCGTTCCTGGAGCGTCACTTCCACCGCAGTGTGATCACCTGACAAGAAGAGGTACAAATATCATGCATATGTAAACAATGAAGACATGAATGTATACGACTACAAGCATTCACAATTGACAAAGCAGTTCAAAATATCCTTTTTTATACAAGGTGGAATTCTATTCTTCTATCCTGGCTACAATTCCATAAAAACATGCATAAACACAAACACACTTAAAACTGTTACAATGTGAATCTGAAGTTATTATTTTGACGAACCTGGCATAATCATATCCGTGCCTTCTACTAAGTCAATACGGCACCCAACGTTCCAAGTCTGACTGAAGAGCCGCTGAATGTAGCAAGACGTCAGGGGCCAGGTCCTCCCGCCTTCCTCCCTCGTGAGTAGGTATATTTGTGCCACAAATCTGTCAACATAATATAAACTGACATTAACAGAGTTCCAATAACATAAGAACATAAAAATGACGGAGACCGCAAGAGACCATAAGGCCTACACTAGGCAGCTCCGTATCCATCACCACCTGTCATCCCCATCCATAAATTGTCTAATCGTTTCTTAAAGCAACTGATAGTTTCAGCGCTTACTACATGGTTACTAAGATTATTCCATTCGTTGACCACCCTATTATTAAACCAATTCTTGCCCATTTCCTTCTTGAATCTAAATTTGTCCAGTTTATAACCATTACTGCGAGTCCTAACCTGTTGTTTTAATATGATGACCTTGTTTGCATCACCCTTGTTAAAGCCTTTGATCCACTTGAACACCTCTATTGGATCACCCTGCACATATACAAAAGCCACAATACAAGGAGAGGGTGGGGTTGCCAATTAAATGAATCAGCCTTGCTGTGGATGTGATGTGTCTTTCTACATTGCTTCTAACCCAGGGCAATGGGCAAGATGCAGGGATGACCCATCATCCAGGAGGAGCCAAGATGAGAGGGAGGGAGGGAGGGGTGGTGAATGGGAGTGGAGTATGTGGGGATGGAATAGGTGGGAGTGAATTTTATGCTTTTTTTTTTTTTGTCTACCTCTTTTGTAAGGGGGGAAAAAGCCATTGGTATATGTATGTTCAATACAAGGTAGTGCTAACGAACCTTTTAGGTGCATTACCACCGGGTGAGCCTTGGGGACAAAGGCTCACCTGAACCGATAACACTGTGCGGGTCAAATGCACTGCAGCAAATCACTGTTCATCTGCTGTGGGGGCTGACAGCTAAAGCTAGTTCACTCATCACCTCCTCTGCGTCCACTCAACTCGTAACCTCACAGAGCAGGTGAAAGGAATATCCTTTCAGGCTGCATCAACCACAATCTCTCTCTATGCATTTCTATTACTTGCACTCTCTCTTTCCTGTTCTACTGGAACAGTGTGGGGATCAAAACTCCTTGTTACCTTATCAATCCATCTAATTGTAAGTTCCTCTATAACTTCCTCCACTTAACCGTCTTCCACACTCTCTTTGATAGCCATTCCTCATTCTTTTCATATGCCAAAACCATCTCAGCACTTTGGTTTATCATATTAGACAACTTTCTCCCAATACCCATTTCCTTTCTCACCTCCACTGATAATGATCAATAAAGTTATTATTACTACATCAAAAGCTGATTTTTTTGTTCATTCTTAAGTGATAACAATGTCCTGAACTGACAATGAATTCGAAGGCATTAAACACAATATAAATGTATGTTATGGGTTCATTTCATTATGAGAAACTATCTATGCACCAAAAGGCTTCTTCCCCCTTATAAGGGAGGTAGCCAACCAAGGCATGCACCCACACTCCACTCCTGTGAAAAGGTGGAGAAAATAGAGAGGAAAAGGTGGAGAAAATAGAGAGGAAAAGGTGGAGAAAATAGAGAGGAAAAGGTGGAGGAAATACAAAGGAAAAAGTGGAGGAAATAGAGATGAAAAGGTGGAGGAAATACAGGGGAAAAGGTGGAGGAAATAGAGAGGAAAAGGTGGAGGAAATGCAGAGGAAAAGGTGGAGGAAATAGAGAGGAAAAGGTGGAGGAAAAGGTGGAGGAATTACAGAGGAAAAGGTGGAAGAAATACAGAGGAAATGGTGGAAGAAATACAGAGGAAAAGGTGGAGGAAATACAGATGAAAAGGTGGAGGAAATACAAAATTGACAGAGAAAGGTACTGGGTCTGGTCCAGACATTTTGTCTCATCTGTACCTTTAGACAGAAGTGAGGCTGTTGATGTTTTTCGAAAATGAGGCAGAGGGGAAAGGTTAATTTTATCCATAAACTAACAGATAAAAATATGCATTTAAACCCTTGATATTCTATACTGTACACTAAACCTACCAAATCAGGTGTTCATTTTTTTTAGAAGTTCTGGTCTACATTGACTACCACTGCCTCACCTGTTCCTGCATTGAGCAGAGCCTAAAGCACACAGACTCATGCCCCTACTGAGTGTTTCCTGGCGGACACCTCGTAAGAGCACCCCGACGTTCTCACCAGCCACGGCACTTGGCACCGATTTCTTGAATACCTGATAAAAGAAAGAAAATATATATCTGTTTTATATACCTACCAAGGGCTTTCCTCCTTACAAGGGAGGTAACTAAGTCAAAAGACACATACCCACTCCTTCCTGGCTGCCACTACAACGGTCCGAGTTCGAATCCCGCCCAGGGCTGAAATAATTTCAGTATCGCTGGGCTGCGGGTCGTTACTCCAACTCTTGTGGGCAAGGAGTTGGGGTGTGTGTGTGCGTGTAAGGTAACAGCATTACCCATAGATCGGTCATATATATGAGCTCTGAGCTCTCTTCCGAGGGGGAAATAGCAGTCGATTGTGAGTCCAACATGTGATCCAAGACTATGGTGAAACCCATTTTACCCCCACCAAAATTAGTGCAATGCTTATAAATTTTCTTTTATTTCATTCTAGACATTTGGGAATGTATGCTAAGAGGAGACTGTATGAAGGAGTGATTGTGCCAACAGCACTGTATGGGGCAAAAACATGGAACATAAGAGAGGAAGAGAGAAGGAGTCTGAATGTGTTTGAGATGAGGTGTCTGAGAAGTATGATGGGGGTTACTAGGCTAGATAGAGTGAGAAATGAGGAGGTGAGGAGAAGAACAGGGGTGGAAAGGGAGTTGGGAGATAGGGTTGATGAAAGAGTATTAGGATGGTTTGGACACATGGAAAGAATGAGGTATGGAAGGCAGATGTGGAGGGAGTGAACATGAGGCGACGTCCTAGGATGAGGTGGATGGATGGGGTGAAGGGGGCTTTGGGGAAGAGGAGAATGTCTGTTGAGGAAGGATGGGAGAGGACAGAAGACAGGGGTGAATGGAGAATGGTTGTATATGGATGATGTTGTGATGCATGAGGTGGAATGGGTGGGGGGATGGGGGGTGAGGTAGTATGTGTGAGCAAAATTTGATGCAGCCCGAAGGGATTTCTCCCCGTCTTCTCCTTTTATGCATGGGGGGACGGAGAGGGGGGGTTGCTGATTTAATGAAGTGGCCTTGCTGTGGATGTGCTGTGTCTTGCGACACTGCTTCTGACCCAGAGCAGTGGACAAGGTGCAGGGATGACCCATCATCCAAGAGGTGCTAAGATAAGAGGGAGGGTGGAGGGGTGTGGAGTGCATTCAGGGATGGAATGGGTGGGAATGATTTTATGCCTTTTCCTTTTTGGCTACCTCCCTTGTAAGGGGGAAAAAGCCTTGGTATATGTATGTATTTCATTCTATGTATGCACTTATCTATTTATTCTTATGATATAAGAAAAAGAAAAGACATACACTGCACTAATTCTGGTATAATGATGAGAGCCAAGTAGATGAACCGATTCTAATTTCAGTTCGTGATACAACTGAAAGTATCCACAGGACACAAACATCCACAAAGGGGATTCATTTCCTGCCTCATTTCTCTTTCGGTGTTAACCATGCTTGTGTATATCTGCCCATTCAAATCTACACATAATTATCAGATATTCCACTACACTCTCCCCTAAGAACATGGACATCCAGAACTCTTCCTACTCTTCGTGTCTTATCAATCATTCATCCATTCATCACCCTCTCCCAAGTGTATCTACAAGACCCTCGCATGGGGGGATGTTCAGAGAGGGGCATATGCCCTGGGACGGCACATTTAGGGGGGTGGTAATTCTAGTCTGAACATGCTGCTTACAAGGCTGACAAAGTAATTAAAAAAAAAAAAGTCAAAGGAACCATGAATATTTTTCCGTAATATACAAATTTTGTGTTAGAATCAACAGAATATGAAATATTTTTTCCTTATACTTTTTGCAATAGGGACATCAAGTACAATTTTCTAAATCTGTTTAATTATTTTGTTAGCCAATAGCTAAAACAGGCAGTAAAGGATGGTGGAGATGGAAAGTGGTGATGGGGGTGGGGGGGACATCACTGAGAACTTTGCTCCGGGGTGCCATTTTGCCCTGGGGTGGCACTTTGGCATGTAAGGGCTCTGTGTACTTATGCTTGTATATATCTGCCTATTCAGAGGGCCTCTGTCACAGATAACTGTAGGGGTCGGGCACTTTTTTAATCCACCAAGGCATTTACTTGCTTCTCTCAATCTACATTCTACCTCCACCTCCACTCCTCCCTTTTCTGCCACATTTGCCCCCAGTATCTAAAGTTATCCACTTCCTCCAGTCTCTTTCCCCTAATACTCACTTCCAATTTGCCATTATCCTTTCCCCTTGTACATCTCATCATCTTACTTTCACCCACTTTTGTCTCCAACTTCCTTTTTTTGCATATCTTTTCAAACTTTATCACTAAGTTCCTTAATCCCTCCTCTGATCCTGCTACAAGCACAGTGTCGTCACCAAACAACAACTGGCCTATCTTCCATTTTTCTCCATTTTCTTTAACCATCTCCAATCCCTGACCCATTACCCTTGCACCTCTCGCACCACCCCATCCATGTACACATTAAACAGGCATGGTGACAGGAAACATCCATAGCAAAGTCCTATCTTTACCTCGAACCACTCACTCTTTCCATTTCAAATTCAAACACAGGCTCTACTATATACATATATATATACCAAAGGCTTTTTCCCCTTACAATGGAAGTAACCAAAATACAAAGGCATAAAATTCTCTTCCACCCATTCCATCCCCACATACTCCACTCCCATTCACCCTCCCTCCCTCCCTCTTATCTTGGCTCCTCCTGGATGACAGGTCATCCAGGAAGAGCTCTACTACTCTCGTAAAAACTCTTGACTGCTCTTAACAGTTTTCCTCCTATCACATATATCTGTAATACCTCCCACAGTGCCTTCCTGTCTACCCTGTCATAAGCCTTTTCCAAATCTATAAAGGCCCAAAAAACATTTTTACCTTTTCCTAAAACTTTCTCATATATCTGCCTTACCACAAAAATCTGATCCAAGCAACCCTTACCTCTCCTAAACCCACATAATTCTTCGCCAATTACTCCCTCTGTTCCTCTCTTCATCCTCTCAATCAAAACTCCCATAAGCCTTCCCAACTACATTCAACAAACTGATCCCTGTGAAACCACTACACTCACACTTGTCCCCCTTTCCCTTGTAATCCAGGAACTATAAAAAAAAAAAGGAGTGAAAGTAGTGGAAGCACACAGAAAAAGACCTTGGGATCTGGAGAATGAATGCTAGCCCCACAGGGTTGTACCTCCACACAGAAGTGAGGGTGTTGACGAGTTTTTGAAGATGCACAACATGAAGAAAATGCTCCCCAGCATCCAATGTCCAGGACCACTACACAAAGAAGAGAAAGAAGAGACTTGTTGACCATCTTTATAATCATGAGAGGTATGGAAGTCCTTGACAAATATGACTTACTAAACTGGGATACAAGAAATACAAGAGGACATGGAGGGAAGCTCAAAAAGGACAGTTATTGAAGAGACCTGAAAAAGGACAGCTTTCCCCACAGAGTGGTGGATGTAAGGAACAAACTAGATGGAAAGATAGTGTGTGCAAAAACAATACACGAATTTAAGAGCAAATTAGACACTGTGAGATACAGAGACGAGACACCACAATTGTAGCTCCCCTTCCTGAATGATACAACTAGGTATATACATATAGTAGATTTTTTTTTTTTTTTTTTTTCTGACCACAAATCACTTTTAATTCCATGCCATCGTAATTGAGACTGAGAGTCGCTCGAAGGAGGCATCCGTTGGAAATTGAAACGTGGACGAGCCGAGGATTCAAACCCAGCTAACCTGTAACAAAGTTACAGTGACGTCAACCAATACGCTATCAAGAGATAGTGTATTGGTTTACGTCACCGTAACTTTGTTACGGGTTAGTTGGGTTCGAATCCTCGGCTCGTCCACGTTTCAATTTCCAACGGATGCCTCCTTCGAGCGATTCTCAGTCTCGATTGCGATGGCATGGAATTAAAAGTGATTTGTGGTTGAAAAAAGATAATAATTGATCACTGGGAACCACTCAGTGTGTATATACATATAGTGGAACAGTGATAAGAACACTTTGTCACCTGGATGTCATTGATCACGGTCTTCATGGCCCGGTCGAAGCCAAGCAGCTCTGCCTCAGCACCTTTCCTGACCACTCCCTGCTGGATGGTGCCGACCACCACCGAACCCCGTCCTGGAACGCTGAAGAAGTTGTCAATGGGGACCATGAATGGCGAAGTAATGTCTCGAACTGGTTGTGGCACGTAGCTGTCTGGGAGGAGAGGAAAAAGGAGAGGGATTACTGAGGTAATAGACATGAACTTTGGAGGACAGTAGACTTCAATAAATTATGGTAAAAGACAACTTTGGAGAAGGATGGCAGATTTCAATAAATTATGATCAATTGAAGGGACGGAGAGGGGGTCACCAACTAAATGAAGCAGCTTTGCTGTGGATGTGCTGTGTCTTGCTACATTGCTTCTGACCCAGGGCAGTGGGCGAGATGCAGGGATGACCTGTCATCCAGGAGGAGCCAAGATAAGAGGGATGATGAATGGGAGTGGAGTATGTGGGGATGAAATGGATGGAAGTAGATTCATACCTTTGACTTTGGCTACCTCCCTTGTAAGGGGAAAAAGCCTTTAGTATACATATGTATGCATGGTCAGTTGGAAACAACGAACGAAAAGAGATTGGAGTTAAAAGCCAGAGGTAAAGAGGCAGGAAGGTATGAGATGTCCGGAAGAATGTGGGAATGGACTGTGGGAATGAATGGGGAGACTCGGAATAATACTCCATGAGTTGCACCGACTGGAAACCCACAGCCTCACCGTAGACAACATTAGTCCCCGGGTCCCTCAACGGACCTTAGAGAAAAATCTTTGGACTGTTGTCCTTGCTGTACCAATATGGGTCTAATATGGGTCTATTTCTTTGTCACCAGCTAGCAGGAGGAGGAGGAGGAGGAGGAGGAGGAAGACGAGGAGGATTTGTATCAGTATTTTATTTCCAATAATCAGCACTTTTATCCTTGAAAACAATATTACACTAAAGCAATTGAATCAAAGTGGTGGTAACAGGCAAATTAAGGGCTGGTAGCACAATGAAGGAATTGTACAGGTTAGAAGTGATTATTATGCTGTAATGACTGTCATTTATCTTATATTATCTATTTCTTTTGTTATCATTTGTCTGTTTATTATAATTTCCTTGATTCATGTTCATTACTAGTTAATGTCAATTTATTATTATTTACTATTCACCTGCTTATCATTTAACTGTACATATGTATTTATTTATCTATTTTATTTATTATTATTTATACTATTATGTTTCTATTTATCTATTTATCAAATTATTTATCATTACTATTATTATTCTTTTTTTTTTTTTGCATCCAACCTAGTTATGGACCAAAAGGTCTCCAGTCGGCATGCTCCGCCTTTGTAATACATGAATGACATGTGACTCATCCATACGGGCGTAACAAAAGGTCCCCCCCCCCCCAAGTCCCTCACACCGTCACTACCCAATACGGAAAAGAGTAGGAGGAGCAGGAGGAGGAGGAGTGGGATAAGGATGGAGATGAAGATATGGATGATGATGATGATGTGGAGGAGGAGATGGAGAAAGTGGAGAAACAGTTGCTAGTCGTCAGTTCTCCTCACGTGAAAAAAAAGGAGAAAGTATAGTCCAAGTTGATAAAAAATATATGTGATATTCAAAGAATGGACAAGATAACAAACAGGGACAGAAGAGTCTGATACAAAGAATGCACACATACATACAAATACCAAAGGCTTTTTTCCCCCTTACAAGGGAAGTAGCCAAAAAACAAAGGCATAAAAAAACCCTCCCACCCATTTCTGGATGATGGGCTGTCATCCCTGCATCTCACCCACTGCCCTGGGTCAGAAGCAGTGTTGCAAGACACAGCATATCCACAGCAAGGCTGCAGCTACGCTAAATAATAGAGCACGCAGTATGTTCTCATTACCTCCAAATAACTTATCTATTTTCCTTTAGTTCATCGTACCTAAGGCCTCCATAAGTCGATGAATGCACGGCACGCCGTATTCGCTCTGGTTGCCTTGCAAGGCTTGCAGTGCCGACCCGAAGACCACAGGGCAATTGGCTCCGTCGAACTCAAGGTCTTCCAATAGCTCTCTTATTTCGAGTTCAACCAGCTCCAGCATTTCCTCGTCAACCAAATCCGCCTTGTTGATGAACACCACAATGTGTTTCACACCCACCTGACAAATGTAATGGCAGTAAATGAGAATATTTATATATAATAATCACCAAAGCTGAGCGCGTTCCTCGGTGCATTCTGCTATACTTTGGCTGCAGTTGGTGCTCCCAAACTATCAAAGCTTAGGAGATAGGTTCATACATACATATATATATATATATATATACAAATATATATATACATATATATTATATATATATACATATATATACACATACATATATACCGTATTTTCCGGCGTATAGTGCGCGACTTTTTTCCGTTGGAAGGGCCTAAAAATGAGGGGTGCGCGTTATCCGGTGGTGCGCATTATCTACGGCCTACGATAAAAATTCTGCGGCTGTGTGTGTAATTTTTTTCACAACCACGTGACGATGTTGGCCGTCACAAAGTCGGGAGGCACACTTCTCCGTGACGTTCCGTGAGAACAAGAAGAACAGCCATGGTGACATGAAAGAATACGCCAGCATGGGCTACCGCATATAAATATTTGGTGTAGGTAGGTATCTATCGAATCTTATTTTTCATGTTTCAACAGGCCTAAACACCATGAAACATGATCAATATTCATGATATTTGACCATGTTCACAGCATCTTAGTTTGAATTTTTATGTTGTTGTTGTTGTCGTTCCCTAGACTGTCTGTCCGAGCAGTCCCGTCTCCCCAAGGAATGCCATAGCCGAAACTGGGTTTTCCCACAAATCCTTTATAGAGCGTATGTTGTGTTGTTTGCATGCATGATTGTGTATAATGCAGTCTTCCATTATGTGTTGTATGGTATGGGGTGAAGTGTTACATCCTGGGCAGCTGTTCACAACGCGGTCATCCAGCCTCTTCTGGTAGCTTAGAAGTGCTGGGTGGTGACTGCACCACAGTCTGGTCAAGTGGACTCTGTCCTTTCGTGGGAGAGAGGATTCAGAAGGGTGGATATCAGGGGGTCTGGCATGCAGCAGTGAGTTGTCTTTCAGTGTGTTAATGGAGCGGTGAGTGATATGATTATGAATATGTTTCCGGAGGCTGGTATTTGGTGGTTGTGGAGGAAGAGAAGAGAGTATCTGTGCGTGATAAAGGTCTTTGGGTGTTGTTTTAATGTTTCTTGGTGTGTGTGGGTGTTCTGCTATGTAGTGTAGTGGGTGTAATGTGTTTGTGGTGGCTGCGGCAAGTGTTTGTGTGCCTCTCATGTCGAGGTGGTCCTTGACTTTGAGGACTTTTGTTTCATGGTGTAAATGGTCTGTAGGTGTTGTATTTGTGCAGCCTGTAATTGTTTTTAGGGCTTTGTTTTGTATGATTTGAAGGGTGTTGTGGTGTGTCTCACTGAGATTAGGAGCCCATGCAGGACTCGCATAATTCAACACTGAGCGTATGCATTGTTTGTATATTGTTATATTAGTTTCTTTGTTTTGTCCAAATGTTGTTCCAGTGATTGACTTAAGTGCAACTACCCCTGGCCACCGGCTCTACGCAGGTGGCACCGATCCCCAAGAGGAGCTACGCCACCTTGGGGAGTACCACAATCCTTTTTCCCAACATGAATTTTTATGTTGACTTTGTTGCTTCACTTTAGGTATGGTACAAACTCCGTTGCGGCCGTTCATAAACTCGTGTCAAACACCTGACTACAACACCCTCTTTCGGGAGTTATATTAACTAAACGTCACCTCGATGAGAGACTGTCCTATTTCACCACTGTCATTGCAGGTTCAAAGCTAAAACGAAACAGTCTGTAGTTTGTTTCAGTATTAAATAAAAAATGGTAAAGACGAATTATTTCCTCAAGATATAAAATGAAAATTTTCTGTAAAAATCCCGAAATTTTTCTGTATATTTTACTTTCAATAAACTTTTTTTAGATCATATTTCCTACAAACTATTTAAGCTACAAAGTAATAAGGGACCAACGCACAACATGAGTCATATACCGGTACATGTAGTTCCGACTTTTTCTTAGTTGTGTCCTGATTGATGCCTAAACTGACACTTAATTTAGTGACAAATCAACAGATTTCCCAGCGGTGGCTCTAGCCAATGAAAAATGCCGAGGTAAAACTGCGTTATAGACAAATGCGATCGGGCATGCGTGTTATACGTCGGTGCGCGCTATCTGTGTACTGAGATAACGAAGTGCATGGGTGCGCATTATAACCCGATGCGCATTTTAAGCCGGAAAATACGGTATACCAAAGGCTATTTCCTCCTTACAAGGGAGGTGGCCAAAAAACAAAGGCTACCAGAAGAGGCTGGATGACCGCATTGTGAACAGCTGCCCAGGATGTAACACTTCACCCCATACCATACAACACATAATGGAAGACTGCATTATACACAATCATGCACGCTAACAACACAACATACACTCTCTAAAGGATTTGTGGGAAAACCCAGTTTCGGCTGTGGCATTCCTTGGGGAGACGGGACTGCTCGGACAGACAGTCTAGGGAACGACAACAACAACAACAACAACAACTCCCATCCATTCCATCCCCTACATACTCCACTCCCCTCTCCTCTACCCTCTTCCCTCCCTCTTATCTTGGCTCCTCCTGGATGATGGGTCATCCCTGTATCTCACCCACTGCCCTGGGTCAGAAGCAGTGTCACAAGACACAGACAGGTTCATACTGAAATAAAAGTCCGGTAGGCCACATACTATACATACATACATATACCAAAGGCTTTTTCCCCCTACACGGGGGGTAGCCAAAAAAAGGCATAGAAACCACTCCCAACCATTTCATTTCCTATATATTCCACTCCCCTCCACCCTCCCTCTTATCTTGGCACCTCCTGTCCACTGCCCTGGGTCAGAAGCAGTGTAGCAAGACACAGCACATCCACAGCAAGGCCGCTTCATATATTCGGCAACACCCCCTCTCCGTCCCCTCATGCACAAAAGGAAAAGACGGGGAGAAATCCCTTCGGGCTGCGTCAATTTTTTTCTCATACATACTCCCTCACCCCCCATCTCCCATCCACTCCCCCTCATGCATCACAGCATCATCCATACACAACCCCTCTCCATTCACCCCTATCTTCTGTCCTCTCCCATCCTTCCTCCACAGACATTCCTCTCTTTTGTAAAGCCCCTTTCACCCCATCCATCCATCTCATCCTAGGATGCAACCTCATATTCACTCCTTCCACACTTCTTTTACTAATCTTTCTTCACTCATTCTTTCCATGTGTCCAAACCATCCCAATAATCTTGCATCAACCCTATCTCCCAGTTCCCTTTCCACCCCTGTTCTCCTCCTCACCTCCTCATTTCTCACTCTATCTAGCCTAGTAACCCCTATCATACTTCTCAGACATCTCATCTCAAACGCATTCAAACTCCTTCTCTCTTCCTCTCTCATGTTCCATGTTTCTGCCCCGTACAATGCTGTTGGCACAATCACTCCTTCATATAACCTCCTTTTAGCATCCATTCCCAGATGTCTATTTTTCATTACACTCTTCAATCCACCAAGGCATTTACTCGCTTCTCTCAATATACATTCTACCTCCACCCCTACTCCCTTTCCTGCCACATTCGCACCCAAGTATCTAAAATGATCCACTTCCTCCAGTCTTTCACCCTTAATGCTCACTTCCAGCCTGCTTTCACTCTCTTCCCTAGTACATCTAGTACCCACATTTATCTTCAGCTTCCTTCTTTTACACACCTCAAACTCTGTCACTAACTTCCTCAATCCCTCCTCTGATCCTGCTACAAGCACAGTGTTGTCAGCAAACAACAACTGGCTCACCTCCCACTTTTCTCCATTTTCTTTAATCATCTCCAACCCCTGACCCACTACCCTTGCATTCACCTCTTGCACCACCCCATCCATGTAAAGATTGAACAGTCAGGGTGACATAACACATCCCTGATGAAGTCCCACCTTTACCTCAAACCATTCACTCTATTTCTAATCCATACTATACCAAAGAAAAATTTTGTAGGCCACATCCAAAAGGTAGGCCGCATACTACATCAGCACCTATATTGCTTTAATAGTTTAGGAGTGCTAACCATGGCCAAACTAAAGTGGAATGCACCTAGGAATGTACCGAGGAACATGCCCAGCTTTGATAATCACTACTGATATATCCACCTCTGATGATTACCATAATGGCTGTAAATCATGTCAGATGATAAATACATGTACCAAGACCTCAATCTCCCTTAAATGGGAGTGGCTGAATCAAATCAAGCACTCTATAATAAAATGCCTAAGTATATACTTCACTACACTCCTAAAGAAATCATTCACATGACAAAAAAAAAAAAAAAAATAAATAAATAAATAAAATATAATAAAATAAATAAATAGATAAATTGTATTTACATGTCTAAGTTCAGGTCACCATCCCATATAAAAACAGTACCAACACAGAATCAGCCTGGCAACAGATTCAATAGCCCCAGATGCTATAACTTGACAGACAGCAATGCATGTCTCTACTTAATGACTTCTGGACTGAAGTGGTGGATTTGCATGAAAGAACTACAGCAGCAGACTGACTGACTGATTTTCCTATCTTGTGACACAGACAGAATTCCTGCAAATCATCTCGGACAGATCTATGGGAGAGCTTAGTGTGTCGCTGTCCTCTCCGGGTCTGGTTGGAGAAACCTGGAGCAACAACTGACTGCTACCAGAAGAGGCTGGATGACCACACTGTGAACAGCTGCCCAGGATGTAACAATTCACCCCATACCATACAACACATAATGGAAGACTGCATTATACACAATCATGCATGCAAACAACACAACATACACTCTATAAAGGATATGTGGGAAAACCCAGTTTTGGCTGTGGCATTCCTTGGGGAGACGGGACTGCTCGGACAGACAGTCTAAGGAACGACAACAACAACAATTGACTGAGATCTTTGTGTTTTATTGAATCAATTAAACCTAAACTTCAATCATACACACCTGCTTAGAGAGAAGAAGATGTTCGTGAGTCTGAGGCATTTGGCCATCATCTGCAGCCACCACTAGTATAGCACCGTCCATCTGTGAAGCTCCTGATATCATATTCTTGACGTAGTCTGCGTGCCCAGGACAATCAGTATGTGCATAATGTCTGTGAAAAAATTTACAAGAATAATATATGAATGTAAATACATATACCAATACCTATTTCCCCCTTACAAGGGAGGTAGCCAAAAAACAAAGGCATAAAATCCACTCCCACCCATTCCATCCCCACATACTCCACTCCCATCCACCCCCCTCCCTCTCTCTTATCTTGGCTCCTCCTGGATGACGGGTCATCCCTGCATCTCACCCACTGCCCTGGGTCAGAAGCAGTGTAGCAAGACACAGCACATCCACAGCAAGGCTGCTTCATTTAATTGGCAACCCCCCTCTCCATCCCCTCATGCAGAAAAAGAGAAGACGGGGAGAAATCCCTTTGGGCTGCGTCAAAATATCATTCACACATATTCCCTCACCCTATCCCCTTCCACTCCCTTTATGCATCACAGCATCATCCATACACAACCATTCTCCATTCACCCCTATCTTCTGTCTTCTCCCGTCCTTCCTCAACAGACATTCCCCTCTTTCCCAATGCCCCTTTTACCCCATCCATCCATCTCATCTTAGGTCACCCCCTCATGTTCACTCCTTCCACCTCTTTTACTAATCTTTCTTCATTCATTCTTTCCATGTGTCCAAATCATCCTAATACCCTTTCCTTAACTCTATCTCCCATTCCCTTTCCAGCCCTGTTCTCCTCCTCACCTCCTCGTTTCTCACTCTATCTAGCCTAGTAACCCCTATCATAATTCTCAGGCATTTAATCTCAAATACATTCAAACTCCTTCTCTCTTCCTCTCTTATGTTCCATGTTTCTGCCCCTCCTCTCTTCCTCTTATATGTTTCATGTTTCTGCCCCATACAGTGCTGTCAGCACAATCACTCCTTCATATAACTTCCTCTTAGCATCCATTCCCAATGTCTATTTCTCAATACACTTTTTAATCTACCAAGGCATTTACTCACTTCTCTCAATCTATATTCTACCTCCAACCCCACTCCTCCCTTTCCTGTCACATTCGCACCCAGTTATCTAAAGCTATCCACTTCCTCCAGTCTCTCACCCTATATACTCACTTCCAGCCTGCTGCCATTCTCTCCCCCTGTACATCTCATCACCTTACTTTTACCCATTTATCTTCAATTTCTTTCACACACCTTCCCAAACTCTGTCACTAACTTCCTCAACCCCTCCTCTGAGCCCTAAAAACAATTACAGGCTGCACAAATACAACACCTACAGACCATTTACACCATGAAACAAAAGTCCTCAAAGTCATGGACCACCTCGACATGAGAGGTACACAAACACTTGCCGCAGCCACCACAAACACATCACACCCACTGCTACATTACACAGCAGAACACCCACACACACCAAGAAACATTAAAACAACACCCAAAGACCTTTATCACGCACAGATACTCTCTTCTCTTCCTCCACAACCACCAAATACCAGCCTCCGGAAACATATTCATAATCATATCACTCACCGCTCCATTAACATACTGAAAGACAACACACTGCTGCATGCCAGACCCCCTGATATCCACCCTTCTGAATCCTCTCTCCCACGAAAGGACAGAGTCCACCTGGCCAGACTGCGGTGCGGCCACCACCCAGCACTTCTAAGCTACCAGAAGAGGCTGGATGACCGCATTGTGAACAGCTGCCCAGGATGTAACACTTCACCCCATACCATACAACACATAATGGAAGACTGCATTATACACAATCATGCACGCAAACAACACAACATACACTCTATAAAGGATTTGTGGGAAAACCAAGTTTCGGCAGTGGCGTTCCTTGGGGAGAAGGGACTGCTCGGACAGACAGTCTAGGGAACGACAACAACAACAACAAGAACCCCTCCTCTGATCCTGCTACAAGCACAGTGTTGTAAGGAAACTACAGCAATAGAAATATATATATATATATATATATATATATATATATATATATATATATACATATATATATATATATATATATATATATATATATATATATATATGGAGTGCAATAAAAAAAAAAAAAACACTCAAAATTAAACCCCACCTCCACCCATGAAGCAGTTTGAGTAGAAAAAGAAAAAAGAAGAAGCAGAAGAAGAAGAAGAAGCAAAACCATCACAAGCTGACAATGTCTTGCATGAGAGACCTGGGGCAACAAATTGACCAATCAATTTTTATGTCTTTCTTCCCCTCTAAACCCTCAATTTCCAAACACAGTCCCCTCAGACTGTTTGGGTAGTGGGAGGGAGGGGATACAAAATGAATTACTTCCCACAGAAATGAATCTCAGATTCATTTGCATCAGCAAGAATACTATTTTTTCACAGGAAAAGACCTACAGGCTAAATAACTAATCTTAATTGAAAACAATACACTCTCCTGGGCATTTTATTGTTTTGATTTATTACATACTTTGTTACATGCCCATGTACTGTGCATAAAATACCAGGAATAGGTTTCTTTAAAGAGAACAAAATTGGGAGCAAAGTCCTAGACACAACCAAGTCTCAGTTATACCTAAGACGCTATTGTGTTAGACATGTCAATCATTATTGTAGTTCACTATTCCAATACATTAATTATACACAAGTTAGCTAAATATAGTTATTTGATGTTTATCTAATGTTTAGTTGATAATTATCCAGCTCAATCACTCACTAAAAGCAATTATTTTTGGGGAAAATCAATGTCTGGGAATTATAAAGAATTTTCCTCATTATATCTTAAATCCCATTATCAGCGTTTCCTATGGTGCACAAGGTTTGGCATCAATTATCCTTAATATTACTGAGGGCTACTTGTATAAATAAATTCTCATTACAACAAAAATGTTGTAAGAATTCTAAATACTCATAGATAAAAACATGCAAGAAAATATAAGATACAGCACATTTACCTGGACTTGGAAGAGTAATTAACATGTGCAGTGTTGATAGTGATGCCACGGGACTTTTCTTCTGGAGCACGATCAATTTGGTCATAAGATACAAAAGTTGAGAGTCCCTCCTCATGTAAAACCTGAGGAAAATAAATAGATAAATAAACAAATGAATAAACCATCACAATTAAAAGAGACTATATCTGTAAAGAATCTCCACTTAATAGCTTTGTTTTGATATGATGGCATCCTGGATAGTAGTACAACCACCACACTTATAAAAAAGGAAACCAAACTAACATCTCAAACTACACTGCCCACATTCATAAACTAAACCTCATTCAGGAAAGAAAAAACAAGTCTCAAAGTAGATTCACAACACTAATACACGTCAGCATACCCTCCTCCAACAAAACAAAAGGAATCATACAATCACTAACTGACACTACAACATAAATAATCATGATGCAAACACAAATAAAGAAAACGACATACAGCATCACAAACATCTACACTCCACCCTCCACTTTAGCTCTTACCAACCCCAGCCTCACCAACCCTTGCCACCCCTTTCTCTCCACCTCACCTCCTCATTTCTCATTTTATCTTCATAACCTGTATGTTGCCAGTTACCTGAAGGCTGCAGGTCTTCTGCAAGAGAGACCAGGAACAATGGATTGACTGATCATAACCTTGACCATAATCCTTACACTTTTGAGTTTCTCCTTTCTGCTTCCCTTAAATTCCAAATCTCTGCCCCATAAAATGTTGTAGGCACAATTACCCCTTCATACTGCCTTCTTTGTGTCCATCCCTGGATGCCTATTTTTCATGACACTTTTCATTCCCCCAAGACCTTTACTCACCTCCCTTACTCTACAATTTACCTTAACCCCTACACATGCATTCCCTGCTACATATGACCTTAAGTATTTAAAATGGTCCACTTCTCCTAGTATATCTCTTTTAAAACTTTCCTTAAACTCACTGCCACCCACATCCCTTGTACATCTCATCATTATATCTATACTTACTTTCAACTTACTCCAATCACATACCTTACTGTACTCAACCATAACTGCCTTACCCTGTACTGAGGTATGGACTAAATGGCAACATGCAGCTAATACTTTAGGAACTATTTTGGCATGCCTCTACAGACTAGAGACACATATCGTTATTCGTCTATGTCAAGAGTTAAAATCTCTACTCATAGAGGAATGATGATGC
Organism: Oratosquilla oratoria; assembly: GCF_046742065.1. Lineage (NCBI taxonomy): Eukaryota > Metazoa > Arthropoda > Malacostraca > Stomatopoda > Squillidae > Oratosquilla > Oratosquilla oratoria. The sequence continues at coordinate 21,952,425 of NC_134788.1, read as the reverse complement.
TTTTTAACTACAGCGGGCCCTCCTGCATATTGTTCCCTTGGACATGCCCTTACATATTCCTATGACTCCCTTTCTCAATTCCTTTGTGGTGGGGTGGGGTGGGTGTTTGGGTGAGGGGAACTGTGTCACCATGTTTTCCATGCCTGTTGTAAAAAGGCAGCTCAGTCAAATGTTGCCATTGCAATCTGTGCCAGTTCCCACAAATGAGTGAAAGTTTTACCACAAAATCCCCACAAGGAAATCTGGAGATCCACATTTTTTCCCCACAAAAAGAAGGAATTATTATATACACATATAAGTTCATTGCAACATATAATTTGCTCACAAAACATCTCATGTGAGCAAATTTCTCCCACAAATTTGTGGAAAATTCCCACTAAATGGGATCATTGACTAAGTGGAATGGAGTGATCAGAGAAAGGATGCTGCTCCCTGTATGTTTCTCTGGCAAAATGTCAAAGAAAAAATATAATTAACCCATTCAACTCCGATGACAAGATGTCTTGTCATTTGGTCAAATAAAACAAAAAATCATAAAACACCAAAATGTTTGATCAAACACCAGAAAAATATGACGTCAATCCTCGCTTCGCTCGCAGCGAAGCGAGGATTGACGTCATATTTTTCTGGTGTTTGATCAAACATTTTGGTGTTTTATGATTTTTTGTTTTATTTGACCAAATGACAAGACATCTTGTCATCGGAGTTGAATGGGTTAAAAAAGACACACAACAGCATATATATTGGACCCATTCCAACACACAAATGGACAACAATGTGGGCCAAACCTAATATACTGAATATCTTATATCACACTTCAGTTACAAGTTTTGGGACATTCAAATGAAGAAGTTTATCAATTTGTAACTAGTACATTTGACACAAACAACCTCAAACTTTTACATATTACATATATATATATATATATATATATATATTCTGAACACCAAAGGGAAAAGAAAAATTCTTGGAATCCGAGCGCTTTCATGATATTTTCACATCTTCAAGGATTGCAATAGATGTGAAAATATCACGAAAGTGCTTGAATTTAAAAAAAAAATTCTTTTCCTTGTGGTGCTCAGTATATCAGAGTAGTCACGTGTGTGTTTTGTGATACTTGTGGATACATATATATATATTTCTAAACAGAAATGTGTATATATATATATATATATATATATATACAGACGCTCCTCTACTTATGTTCATTTGTTTTACATTTTTTCGATGTTACGTTTGAACTGACTGTATAAAAAAAAAAAAATTGAGTGAATGTTTTAGTTTAGCGCTCTCTCCGTAGTACGAGACGTTCAAATGATACTTACGCATGACGCTGCGTCCATTGTTTACATGGCACAAACGACAGACTGAACGTGCCTTGCCTCCTCCTCCCCTCCTTCTCCACCATCTCACTTTATGTTACTTGAATTTAATTTATTTGATATTAATGTTATTATTTTACATTGTTATGTTTATAATTAATGATTTAGGGGTGTTTTATAAGATATGGTAATAGAATTTATGGATGTATGGTACAGTATGAACGGTCATACATTACTGGAACGTACAGTAACTTACGTTCATTTTCATGTTACGTTCAGCCGTTCGGAACGTAACTAAAACGTAAGTTGAGGAGCGTCTGTATATATACATATATATATATATATTCTATACATATCTAATATTCTATATTCACACAGATAATTTTCTTCTCACTATGACAACAAGAGCAAGATTATTATAAGGAAGGAGACATGGAAATTTTTTTTTTTTTTAAATCACCTTAGTGATGGCTGCTGTTAGCGTTGTTTTGCCATGGTCCACATGACCAATGGTTCCTACATTAACATGAAGAAGATCTTTACTTGGTGCAGAGCAGTAGTCTCTGTTGCCCCACAGCCACAGGGTCCTCCCAAAGCACCATCTCCTTGCCTTCAAGAAAGAGGATGAATGAGGAAACATATTACTTAATTCCATTGCACAAGGCTGTTGTTAAAAATAAAAATGATAACCATAATAGTAATAATAACAATAAAATTAACAATAATAGTAACAATGATAATGACTTATCTATATACAAAATGATTTTCCTCCTCTTATAAGGAAAGTAGCCAAGTCAAAAGGCATGTACACATGCCCAACCACTTTGTCTCCACCCATTCCACTTCCATCCACCACTCTTTCCTCCCTTTCAACTTCACTCCCTTGTAGATGAAGGGTCATCTCTGTCTCCTGCCCACTGCCCTGGGTCAGAAGCAATGCACCAAGACAGTACACACGCAGCAAGGCCACATGCAGATAATAGAAAACATGGGGAGAAATCCCAATGGGCTGCATCAAAATATCATTCACACACAACCACTCCCTACCCCATCCTTTCCTTGCATCACAGTATCATCCATACACAGCCATTCTCCACTCACCCTTATCTTCTGCCTTCTCTTTTCCTTGCTCAACAGACATTTCCCTCTTGCTCAAAGCTCCTTTCACCCCATCCATCCATCTCATCCTCAGTCATCCCCTGATGTTCACTCCATCCACCTCTGCCTTCCACACCTCTTTTGTTAATCTTTCTTCACTCATTCTTCCCCATCTGTCCAAACGATCACAATGCTCTTTCATCAACCCTATCTACCACCTTCTCAACCCCAACTCTGCTCCTCCTCATCTCATTTCTCACTCTATCCAACCTTGTCACCCTGACCATACTTCTCAGACATTTCATCACAAACACATTTAACCACTTCAGTACGAGTCAAATTCTCATGTGCAGCATCGGCTGCCATATGTATGCTGCATCGCACTACTTGCATTATGAAATATAGTCACTGCTGCTGTATTACTCATTCTCTTTTACTCTGAGTAATAATAAACACAGAAAACATTATCAAACCATAAACACGGCAAAGGAAACATGGACTGGAAGTGAAGTGTTTATTCCTGATGTTTCGTCTATTGATGAAACATCAGGAATAAACGCTTCACTTCCAGTCCATGTTTCCTTTGCTGTGTTTATGCAACTTGTTCACATGGATTTTCGTGATCAAACCAGAATCTGGAGGTAACTCGTGTGCAACTACAAAAAATATATATAATCAAGACGGCAATGCAGGCATCCTTGTGTACCCACTTGCATCTCATGACACCTATGTGGGCATCATCATACCGAAGTGGTTAAACTTCTCTCTGCCTCTCTTAAATTCCAAGTCTCTGACCCATAGTGTCCCCAATACAATCCATCCCCCTTAATATAATCTATTTGCATCCATTCCCATATGCCTATATCTCATGACACCTTTTAATCCCCCCAAGGCATTTACTGGTTTCTCTCAATCTACAATTTACCTTTAATTACAAAGGATTACAAAGGCGGAGCATACCGGCAGGAGACCTTTTGATCCATATCTAGGTCGGATGCGAAAAAAAAAATCATATTAATAATGAAATAATAAATAAAAACTATAATAATGTAAATAACGAATAAAATACATAAATAGATGCATAGGTATAGTTAAATAATAAATAAACAGGTAAATAGTAAATAATAATATATTGACATATAACTAATAAATGAAAATCAGACAGACAAAAGATAACAAAACAAAAACAAATAATATAAGATAAATTATAATCATTACAGCATCTTACTTAGGTATTTATCTAAATACCTAAAATATGACGTCAGTCCTCGCTTCGCGAAGCGAGGACTGACGTCATATTTTTCTGGTGTTTGATCAAACATTTTGGTGTTTTATGATTTTTTGTTTTATTTGACCAAATGACAAGACATCTTGTCATCGGAGTTTAATGGGTTAACCACCTCCATTCCCCTGCCCATTACCTTCACACTTACCTCCTGCACTACCCCATCTATGTACACATTAAACAACCATGGCAACAGGACACATCCCTGATGCAGCCCCACCTTTACCTCAAACCACTTGCTCTTTCCATTTCCAATTTTAACACAGGGTCTACTACCCTTATAAAAACTCTTCACTACCCTTAACAGCTTTCCCCCAATCTCATATATCTGCAATACCTCCCACAGTATCTTCATTTCCACCTTGTCATAAACCTTTTCCAAATCCATAAAGGCCCAAAACACATCCTTACCTTTTCCTAAAGCTTTCTCACATTTCTGCTTTACCACAAAAAATCTAATCCATTCAACCCTACCTTTCCTAAACCCTCACTGCTCCTCACAAATTACTCCCTCTGTTCTTCTCCTAATCCTCTCAATTGAAACCCTCCCATAAACCTTCATAAGTACACTCAACAAACTGACCCCTCTGAAACTACTACACTCACATTTGTCCTCTTTTCCCTTGTAAGGTAGAACTATACAAGCAAACCTTCAGTTCTCTAGCACTCTACCCTCCCTTAGACACTCATTAAAAAACCTCATCAGCCAGCCCACTATTACTGTACCTCTCTTCTTCAGACACTCCACATAACATCCATCCAACCTCAGGTGCCCTACCTGCTCTTATCATTTTCAAAACTACTTGTACCTCACTTTTTCTTATTCCTCCTAGATTTTCCTTCCCCATCACCATAATTTTCTGAGTGCCTCCCACTGCTATCACCAATCCCTCTCTATCATCTTCCACATTCAACAGTTAAAATACTCTGACCATCTTTCCCTCACTGCCTCCTCTTCCGTTACCATCTGTTCATCTGCGCCTTTTACCTTTTCTTCTCTGCTTGACTCACATTCCCTTCTTCTCTTAAATTCCTTCATAAACATTTTTTTTTTTTTTAATTTTCCAAATTTTCTGTCATACTCCTCCCCATTTTACACTTGCTCTCCTTTACCTTATGTTTTGCTTCTCTTGTTTTTTTCTTTTTACCTCTTCCATGTTTCTCTCATCCTACTCACTTCTTCTCTCCTAGTACCTTCTTCATTTCATTATCCCACCACTCACTACCCTTCCTTCTATTCCCTCTCATCCTCCATGTTCCACCCATCATTTTTGCACACCTTGTTACTTCCTCCTTGGCACACCCCCATTCCTTTTCCACTCCTCTTTCACACTCTATATCCTTCACCATCTCCTCCTACACTTCTCTAAGCTTCTCCTGCTCCTTTTCTTTCTCATTTAAACATTTTACTCGAAGCACCTCTCTACCTTCCACCCTTTTTCTCTTTCTCCACATATCCTCCACTCTCAATTGAACTTCCACTGAAAAAATGATCAGATATTCCACCACTCTCTCCCCTAAGAACATGGACATTGAGAACTCTTCCTGCTCTTCTTCTGGATACCATTGATGCCTTATCAACCACCTTTCCATTCACCACCCTCTTCCATGTGTACTTATGCTTGACTTTTTTCTTAATGTGTTAGGTATCATCAATTCTCTAAACACATTTCCACCATCAGCTCTCCACTACAATTTTTACCAAGCGCTCCAAACTTCCCAACCACACCATCTATTGGTTCATCCCCTCTTCATTGAGATCCCACGACACCACTACATAGACATTACTCCCAAAACTATGTACTCATTTAAATCTATCCAAAGAGCCTTCCTCTTCTTTATACTCTTCTCACTACCAGGCCCCTATGTACTTACAAAGACCCCTTCCCAGTTTCACCTTCATTCAAATAAACCTTATAGAAACTCCCTTCCATTCCACCACATGCTTTCCTATCTCCTCACTTACAAGTAGAGCCACCCTTCCCTCCCTTGTCTTCTCCTAACTCCTGACTCCTCCCTCCCCACTGCACTTCCAACTCAAAAATCACCCCTCCCTCTCAACTTAGTTTCATTCAGTGCCAACACATTCATCTTCCTTCTCATAAACATACTGCCTATCTCTTCCCTTCTGTTCTCATCTGGACTACACCACATTAAAAGACCCAAACCTGGTTCTAGTTAGAAAACTCTTCCCACATCCTATTATGCCTTGATTTCTCATAGGAATAGGGTTACAGAGGGCAGGATACCTAGTCCTATCACTCCATCACTTTTTAGCTCCCTTTTATGAGCTGAATGAGAAAACTCAGCAAGAGTATTCTTTTTTCCCTTTACCACAGTGAAATACTCAGTGAGTATACTCCATTATAATGGCAGAGAAAAATCTTGGAGTGTTGGTCATGGGTACCATGTCACATGACAAACATATCAACAAAATCATGGATAAAACATACAAATTTGTGACAAACATAGTAGTAGGTCTGGTTAAGTTAGGTCATGGTAGGGTAGTGTAGGGTGAAAAACAGTTTTCAGACAACTTACTTGATGATCTCAATGAATATGATGTTCATTTCTATCTCGAAATTACTATTTTTTTCACACAGAGCTTTGAATTCCCAACATCCTGACCTACAATTTTGAGGTAGGAGAATGGGTGAAGTAGTAAATTACACTAAACAAAATTTCATTCTAATCATAAAGAAAAGCGTTTGAAAAATGTTTTTTAATCAGAAATACTCCAGAACAAATGTCTAAATTTTACCTTCTTTTTCGATATGTAATTACAGCTTCTGGTTTTCAAAAATCATGCAAATATTTTTATGGGTTTAAATACATCACTGAGTGACTGAATGTGCACTTTAAAAGTTTGTTTTTCTTGCACCAATGTTGAATGTACGTAAACAAATAACGTCTCAGAAGAATATAAGTTTTTCCCTGAACACTAGACGTCATGAATCTATCGAGTAAATATTCAATTGCAATATATTTCTAGTCAACTATATATTGCAAGTCTTCAAATAAATGATGATACAAAAAAGATACCGGTACTCGGTAGTATTAGATAATTAGACTAGTACAAACAACAGTAATTCACTTAACTCACCAAGAAGCATTCATTTTGTGTAAGGCTGAGAGACAGTTTTGATATTTGGGGCAAAAGGAATCGAGTAAAATGAATCATTTTGTCCACTTAATATATAACAGTCCCCTCCCTGTATTCAAAATAGAATACAAGTATACATTACAAGTCTTCCCCCTCGCACATGAAGTTTTTACTTCTAAACATTGCAGACGATGTATAGGTATAGACGATAGGATAAAATCTTCATTCTGCCATTTACTTCTTTTGTAGCATCAAGTCCTTCATTCTATCTCTAGAAAGCATTTAAGCTATAAATAGATATTCTAACTCTTATTTACTTGATGTTTCTTTTTCAGCATTGCTCTGGTTCAAATTATTTGTCTATAAATGAACATCGTCTGAAATGAGGAAATCATAAGACGTTATATTGTTCGTGTTATTTTATGATGAGTTTCTGCTCTATGGTACTTTGAAGGTATATTATACTGTAGCTTACTCTAGCTTTGCCTAATAACCCAAGCTGTAGGTAATTTTATTGTATCCTATTGACTTTAATAGGTTTGACAAATACTGAACCGGCATTTAGAATTGACTTGCAATTTAATTCTAGGTCATCTATTTTACATTGAAAGGGGGAAGTATCAACAATGTAAACATATATTCCATTCGGTTTAACTGTAAGGACAGCTACGGAGGGTTTGTTTGTGACAGTAAAATTTACTTTATGCCAATGGTGATTTATCAATACATGGTCACGGTGATGATACATTGAACAATGATAAGGAGGTAAGACAGACTGAATTTTGGATAGGTAGATGATTTGGCTAGACCACCTTACCCCCCTTGGAAAGGATAATGGGCATTTTGGTATGTATGTAAGTTATTGATATAAAGATCTATCTTGGGTATTTGTTCAGTTGTGTACATGGACGCGATATAGCGTTAAAAAATTAAATATTAATTTTGTAAATTATAATACATGAACGTAATATGGGATTTTCTTGGCGGAAATAAAAATTAAAATACCTTGCTACAAACAAATATACTAACGAACGAAGTCACTAGGATAAGATCGGGACGCCATCTTGTCGTTTGTCAAGTGTTGTCTGCCTGGTCCAGTTGAGGCCTGGTGTATGCCCTCGGTACTTCCGCCAGTACCTCGCGAAGTATATATTCTTGAAGGAGCTGAAATCCATGCATTCCTTCTAGCCATGAAAAACCTATACAGTATACCCCATAATTAGAAAGAGTGATTGAACAGGCCGCCAACATCCATGACGATGATGATGATGACGACGATCAGGATGACCTTAAATTACATGTACAGATTTACTAAATACGTGTTAGGTTAGGTTAGGTCAGACTAGACTGGATGAATTTATCATCCTTTCATTTCTTCAATGTCAGCATCTATCATAACAAACATGGCGTACCATTTGTTCGGTGCTACTTCAATACTTATGAAATCTGTTTTAGCAGCATTTATGTTTTTTATTTCTGCCAAGAATGCATATTATATTGATACATTATAGTTTCCAAAATTAATGATTAATTTTCTAATGCTATATTGCGTCCATGTACACAACTCAACTGAACATTTACCCTATCTTGTGCCTAACTCCTTCCAATTTCTATTACATGGTACTTTATATATATATTACATACTATAAGTGCAGAGAACAAATGGTGGATAAGTAGATTAACTGAGTATTAATTATGTTCCTTGGAAGACAAGAAGTTGCCACAGGACTAGAAAATTGCAATTGTAGTACAGTTTACAAGGGAAGAACCTCTGAATTAAAGACCAGGATATTGGACCAGTACAATAATTAAATTGCAATAGAACATTGTGAAAGATAGATTTTGAGAGTTATGGAGGATGTATGTGAAAGAAAGGGATTAATTATGTATACTTGCTTTTACTCAGAGCTCTTACATGCCTCAGTGCCGCCCCCCCTGGGGCAAAGTTCTCAGTGATGCCCCCCTCCCTCCCCATCACCACTTCCCATCTCCAATATCCCTTACAGCCTGTTTTAGCTATTGGCTTGTGAAATAATTAAACGGATTTTAAAAATTTGCTGAAAGGATAACAGAAAAATATTTCATATTCCATTGATTCTAATGCAGAATTTGTATATTATGGTAAAATATTCAGGGCTCCTTTGACCTTTTTTTTTTTTTTTTATTATAATTATTTTGTCAGCCTTGTGGGTGGCATGTCCAGACTATAATTAATGCCTCCCATAAATGTGCTGCCCCAGGGCATATGGCTTCCCCCCCCCACCCATGTGAGGGCCCCTGACTAAGGTACAGATCCATTTGGAAATTAGAAAATGTTGGCAGACTTGAAGGAAGCATATTGAATTGGATGAAGGATTTCCAGAAAGACTGATTCATGAAAACAAATAAACCAGTCAAATTGGAGAGGTGACAAATGGGGTTACTACAGAGCTCAGTGTTGATGTCATTTATTTTATATTATTTGTTTGTTATTATTTGTCTGTTTGTTTATTATTATTTGCTTGATTTTCATTTATCATTAGTTATATGTCAATTTATTATTATTTACTATTTACCTGTTTGTTTACTATTTAACTATACCTATGCAGTTATTTTATTTATTATTATTTATATTACTATAGTTTTATTAATTTATCTATTTATTTATTTATCATTATTATATTTGTTTTTTGCATCTGACCTAGTTACGAACCAAAAGGTCTCCTGTTGGCATGCTCCTTTTTTGTAATCCTTTGTAACATTCTTTATATATATATATATATATATGTATATATATATGTGTGTGTGTGTGTGTGTGTGTGTTTATATCAGTGCCGTGATGATTGGAATAGACAGCTATGCTAACATATTTACTGATAATGCCAAGAGCACGGAAAGAGTGATTTGTGAAGAAGATTGTAAATTTCTGCAAGATGACCCTCGTGAATGAATTCTGGTGTGGAAGGTGAGATTCAGCGCAAAGAAACGCAAAATCTGGACCATCATTGAGATAAGATAATCATGAAAGCAAATGATGGAAAGAATCTGTAAGTCTTAATTTGGGATGTGTCACTGGAGAAATATACAGAATAGAGAGAGAGATGTACACTCTTAATAGAAATAAGTGAGATTTGATCATATGAGGCTTCTAGAATCAAAAGGGTAAATACCATGTCTCCTTTGTATGGAAATGTAGTTCATAGAGCATTTGATGATAAAAGGCCAAATGGCATGATGCCGGCATTTTCCCCTTTCTACTAGATGCCTCATATGAGAATATGATGAAATTAGTAAAATATGATCCACCTCAGATTTCAAAGGATTACAAAGGCAAAGCATGCCAACAGGAAACCTTTTGGTCCATAACTAGGTCGGATGCCGAAAAAAATATAATAATGATAAATAATAAATGAAAATTATAATAATATAGGTAATAGTAAATAAGATAAATGCATAGGTACAGTTAAATAATAAACAAACAGGTAAATACTAAATAATAATAAATTGACATATAACTAATAATAAATTAAAATCAAGCAAATAATAAACAAACATGGAAATAAAGATAAAAGAAAAATAGAATTGAAAGGACACCAACTGAAATGAGTCCTAGCCTGCTTTAAGAGACATGGAAGGAGAGTCTAGAAAACTAGGATTGTCCATAGAAGAGTGAAGAAAAAGAGGTAATATAATAGTCATCGTTAGAATAGAAAAAAGAATACATATATATACCAAAGGCTTTTTTCCCCCTTACAAGGATCTGATTGTATGGGATGAAAAAAACATCAAGAGAGTATAGCATGCAGCATGAATAATGACAAAGTGGTCAAGAAAGCAAGTGTTCACAAGTCGATGACTACCTGTATTAACTCCGTGATTATTTTATTGTAATTCTTTTGCAGTCAAGTCATGGAAATGGCCCGGATAGTGGTACTAGCGTGTGTGATGCAGCTTCTGCTGATTTCGACAATGATGTTCATGCAGGGCTTTCTACTCACCCGCCATGTGGTGAATGCCACTTCCACTTGCAGCGTAAGTCATTTTAAATGTGATGAACACATCCGAGCAGGGTGCAGTATCATTTGTTATCATTTTTCTGTTTGTGTATTATTATTTGCTTGATTCTCATTTATTATTATATGTCAATTTATTATTATTTACTATTTACCTGTTTGTTTATTATTTACCTAAACCATTTATTCATTTATTTTATTTATTGTTATTTATATTATTCTTACCTTTCTTACCAGTCTCCTGTTAAGCACTTTTTCCCCCTTACAAGGGAGGTAGCCAAAAAACAAAGGCATAAAATCCACTCCCACTCATTCCATTCCCACATACTCCACTCCTATTCACTCCCCTCCCTCCCTCTTATCTTGGCTCCTCCTGGATGACAGGTCATCCCTGTATCTCGCCCACTGCTAATTTATACAATAATAGTAATGTGTAAGAAATTGGCATTTGTTGACAAGTCTCATAAAAAACATCATGTGATGACTGAGCCTTTATTAGTACAACATTTCGCTTGTTAAAACTTTATCAAGGACACATAAGTAGGTGATAAAGCTGTAACAAGCGAAATTTTGTGCGGATAAAGGCTCCTCTGTCCTCACTCATGGCATTTGTTTTGAATAACAGTAACGTGTCGTACTTGTAAATGTTCCAGATATTTGACCTAGTCATTGATTCATGATTTCCATGTCTTGCAAACTTGTGCCCAGCAAGGATTGACAGTACTGTACATGTTTCTTTTCACTGTCGTTAAGCCTTGTATCTTATTGCAGGTACCCGAGGGTGAGCTGGGTGACCCCATCCCACCGATGGGTCAGACGAAGACACCGTGCGTGCCTGGTTGTTGGCAATCCGCATCCTTCAAGAAGGCCATCCTCCTCGTTGTCGATGCTCTTCGATTTGATTTCATGTGGTAGGACCTTAAGGTGTCCTGATAGGGGGCAGGGCTGTCTCCTGGTATGGGGATGGTTGGATAGGAGTTCATCCTATTGGACCACATTCTTGTGTATGTTTATGTATGCATAAAAAAATGTTTGTGTGTATGTGCGTGTTAGATGTAAAATGTTGGGTGTGTGCTATTGTAGGTGTATGTAATAGTGTATGTTTGTGTCTGTGTGTTTAGATGTATTTGGTCACTTCTTTTCTTGTTGATGTATTTTTTTTTTTATGTACATATATGTGTAAAGATGTGCACATTGGAATTGGAATTGTTTGTATATTTAGGCACCATATATGTCTGTGTACATGTTTTATAAATGTTCACTTATATAGCTACTGTTTATAGGATTAGATTTGTTCTCATTGTCTGATATCTATTCCTAAGGTTTCTTGAAATCTCATGCGCACTGGTTGTCTGCTGTTAAATTTAGAAAAATAGGTTTCATAACATTCTTTTTACCCATTTTCCTTTGCTGTGTGAATACATGCCTTGTTGTTGTTGTTGTTATTGTTCCCGAGACTATCTGGCCGAGCAATCCCACCTCCCTGAGGAACGCCATGGCTGAAACAGGGTTTTTCCACTAATTCTTTGTAGATTCCCTTCTTGGTTTACATGTTGATTGACATGGAACCAATGATGGATACTTGCAAGTGGTGATCTTATGAGATGTAGTTCAGAGAGAATCATCTTGCTGCTACGTGTCTTCAAAATTTGTCAGTGCCGTATCTCCATATGGAGGTGTAGCCCTAAGGATCTGACACTTAGTCTCTGTTCAGGATCTCTCTTTATCGACTTTGACTGTATTTCCTCTACCTTTCATGTAAGGAGGTCTGACACCTTATGATTATTACTCTCTTACTCCTGTAATCTGGTGACATAGGTGCTGTCTATACACTAACAATCCCCAGATGACAACAATACAATATCTCTATGTGGCTTATGTTCCTGCTCAGAGGTTGTGGGTCTTCTGCAAAAGAGACCAGGTGCAACGAATTGATTGATTGATTCATTGTATGGCAACCCTCCCTCTTTTGGGCTACATCAGTTTCTCTTCCATTCCCAGTCACTTGCATATCTCTTGCCCACTCCTTTCCCTGCTTGTGACAGCTCTTGCACGTAGTTCTCCATTCATCCCATCCATCCACCTTGTTCTTGGTCTTCCTCTCATACTCACTCCATCCACCTCTGCCTTCTACACTCTCTTTGCTAGTCTTTCCTCACTCATTCTTTCCATATGCTCAAACCATCCTATTCTTTAATCAGCCGTATCTGCCAGCTCTCTTTCCGCCCCCACTCTCCTCCTCACTTCATTTCACACTATCTATCCTTGTAACTGCCACCATACTTCTTAAACACTTAATCTCAATCATGTGTAGAAGTTTCCCTCCTGATATCAGATGTATTTGCATATTCATATCTGTACTTTTGTGCTCTTTTTTTTGTGTTTATGTGAGCATGCAGATTTCCATTGTTTTGTTAATGATAGAAGTCAACTTTAGTACTTTACATGAGGTTATGTATGTGAACTTGTATCACTGAAACACACTATATACACATTTGTTTGCTTCAACATTGAGAATATCTATGTATATTGTTTGTGTGTGTGTGTGTATAGACATATATTGTGTATCTATAGATGGTCTTGTCTATACCTCCAACATGCATATTTATTTTCCATCACTCAGGTATAATGAATCACTCGGTGCAGACAAAGCACCACCATATCACAACCGGATGGTGCAGGTACACAAGCTCTTGTCAAAGCACCCAGAAAACAGTCGACTGTACCGCTTTGTGGCACACGCACCCACCACCACACAGCAGAGGCTCAAGGGTCTCACCACAGGATCACTCCCTACTTTTATTGATGCCGGACTCAACTTTGCCAGGTGAGTGCGGCATCTGCACAGACTTCTCGTGCTGTGTTCAGGTCATTAAAGGGGGTGGACTACATTGTCTGAGTAGGTTGCTTGATTAGGGATGGGAGGGCTTCGTGAGGTGGTCACAGAAACAGACCCACATTGATACTGAGTTGTAATCAATGTGCATCAGTCCAGTGTTTAATCCCGGAGAGATCTTTAGGCAGGCTTGAGAACCATTGTTTACTATTGTTGGTCTGTGGGTTTTCATTTAGTGAGAATGGAGGCAGCAGTTACTATTGTTATTATTTAGTATGTGTGAGTGGAGAATGGCTGTGAGTGGGGGATGGGTGGGTGGGTTAAGGAGTATGTGTGAATGATATTTTGATGCAGGCCGAAGGGATTTCTCCCCATCTTCTCTTTTTCTGCATGAGGGGATGGAAAGAAGGGGTCACTGATAAAATGAAGTGGCCATGCTGTGGATGTGCTGTCTTCCTGCATTACTTCTGACCCAGGGCAGTGGGCGAGATGCAGGGATGACCCGTCATCCAGGAGGAGGCAAGATAAGAGGGAGGGAGGAGTGGAGTATGTGGGGATGAAATGGGTGGGACTTTGGCTACTTGTGAGGGGAGAAAAGCCCTTGGTATATGTATGTATGTATTTATCTGTTTATATATTTATTCATTTATTTGCCCTATCACTGAATCGGACAGTGAGGAAATAACTGAGGACAACTTGATTGACCAGCTGCTGCACTGTGGCCGTAACCTGACCGTCCTGGGTGATGACACCTGGGGCAGCCTCTTCCCACGCAGGTGAGTATTATTCCCAAGACCATTTAACCTCTTCACTCCGGGGCACATCGCACGTCTGGCAGCATTAGCTGCCCGACGTGCGATGTTACGTCATAATAATCGCATTATAAAAAATAAAGTCAGTGCTCAATCGTTCGTTCTCTTTCACCTGTGTATTTTGATAACCATAGAAAATTGAAGAAGCCAGTTTAGAGAGAATGGAAATTATGTAGGTACGACTACAATAAATATAATCAAGATGCCGACGTCGGCATCATCGAGTACCCACTTGCTCCTCATGCCTCCTACGTAGGAAGTGGTTAACAGGAATTTTCCCAGAAGTGAATGAAATCATGTGGTGTTTATCCGGAGCAAAATTATTGACATTCCTAAAGCATTAGAGTTTTAATTGATAAGATTTTTAATCTTTTGAACCCCAAAGCTTTCTCTAGGCTGAATAAGGGCATTGAAAGAATTAATCCCAGGCATGCCCCTCAACTGAATAAAATTGTCTGGCATCAATCAGAAATCCAGAGGTCCTTGATTCATCAAGATTGTCTTATTATCATTATTATTATTATTATTATTATTTTTTTTTTTTTTTCATTTTAGTTAGTATTAAGGGAGAGATTGGAGGAAGTGGATAGTTTTAGATACTTCGGTGTGAATGTGGCGGGAAAGGGAGGAGTGGAGATGGAGGTAGAATGTAGATGAAGAGAAGCAAGTAAATACCTTGGGGGTTAAAAAAGTGTAATGAGAAATAAACATTTGGGAATGGATGCTAAGAGGAGATTGTATGAAGGAGTGATTGTGCTGACAGCACTGTATGGGGCAGAAACATGGAACATAAGAGAGGAAGAGAGAAGGAGTTTGAATGTGTTTGAGATGAAATGCCTGAGAAGTATGATAGGGGTTACTAGGCTGAATAGAGTGAGAAACGAGGTGAGGAGGAGAATGGGGGAGGAAAGGGAGCTGGAGATAGGGTTGATGAGATGGTATTGGGATGGTTTGGACACATGGAAAGAAAAGAGGTGTGGAAGGCAGAGGTGGAAGTAGTAGATGAGATGGATGGATGGATGGGGTAAAAGGGGCATTGTGAAAGAGGAGAATGTCTGTTGAGAAAGGATGGGAGAAGACAGAAGATAGGGGTGAATGGAGAACGGTTGTGTATGGATGATGTTGTGATGCATGAGGGGGGGAGTGGGTGAGGGATGGCGGGTGAGGGAGTATGTATGAAAAATAAATGGATGTAGCACAAAAGGATTTCTCCCCATCTTCTCCTTTTCTGCATGAGGGGATGGAGAGGGGGGATCGCTGATTTAATGAAGTGGCCTTGCAGTGGATGTGTGTCTTGCGACACAGCTTCTGACCCAGGGCAGTGGGTGAGATGCAGGGATGACCCATCATCCAGGAGGAGCCAAGATAAGAGGGAGGGAGGGGGATGGATGAGAGTGGAGTATGTGGGGATGGAATGGATGGGAGTGGATCTCATGCCTTTGTTTTTTGGCTACCTCCCTTGTAAGGGGGAAAAAGCCTTTGGTGTATGTATGTATCTTTTTTTTCTCGTTTTTAATTTTAGTTATTTACTAACATAATTTTGTCTGTGATGGAAGAAATCTCTATTCATAGAGAAATTATGCTTTGTTATAATGCAATTGTCCCTCCATGGATACTGTCCTACCACTCTTAATACTGTCCTGTACCACTTCTCAGAACATACATTTCCTTTTTCACCAAAACCTATGATAGGGGAGAAAGAATACTGCTACCTAGTGGTCCCACTTGAGTCATAAAAGGCGACAAAAAGAGGACGGGAATGGGACTAAGCATCCAAATCTCTGTAGCCCCAAAGGGGGCATTCCTAGAAAAGAGCAAAGGCATAAGAGGATTTTGGAGTTTTCCAACGAAAACCCTAAGGTTTGGGTCTTTTAATGTGTGCAGATGCGGTACAGATAAGATTACAAGGAAAGAGATAGGCAATATATTTGTGAGAAGAAAGATGGATGTGTTAGCATTGAGTGAAACTATGTTGAAAGGGATGGACAAGTTTGAGTTTGTGAGTGTAGTTGGGAGGATGTGAGGAGTGAAGAGAGGATGAGGGAGAAAAGGAGTTATACTAGTATTTACCTAGTTGTAATATACGAGAGGGGAGCTATGCTTATGGTGACCCGTCTTTGTATCTCTCCACATCAAGTTTTATCTTAAAATCTTGTATAGTGTTTGCACATACTGTTTTGTTGTCTAATTTGTTCCATGTATTTATCGTTCTGTGTGGGAAACTGTTCCTTTTCAATTTTTTTCTATAACTATCCTTTTTCAGTTTTTTTCCGTGTCTCGTTTTACTGTTGTCCCACACTAACAGGTTGTTCCTGTCTAAAACTTCCATTCCTTTCATTATTCTGTATATAGTCAGCAAATCTCCTCTTTCTCTTCTTTGTTCCAGAGTTGGTAGATTCAATTTGGACAGTCTTTGCTCATATGTTAGCTCGGTGAGAGTTGGTGCTAGTTTGGTTGTTGCTCTTTGTAATCTTTCTAGTTTCTTAATATTCTTTTTGGTACTGGGTGTCCAAAGTGATGCTGCGTACTCAAGTTTTGGTCTTATTAGTGTAGTTAGTATTTTCTTTATCATTTCTTCATCCATATAAGCAAATGCCACTTTGATTGACCTCAATAAGTTGTATGTTTCTCCGAATATTTTATTTATATGCTTATCTGGTTTCATGTCCTTTCCAATCATCACTCCAAGATCTTTTTCCGAGTTTGCTTTTTTAATTCTTTCTTCCCCAATTCTGTAATCTTTTGATATTCTGATTTTACTCTTTCCAAATTCCATTATACTGCATTTCTTTATATTAAATTTTCCTTTGCACTTTTGAGTCCAATTCCATATCGTGTCCAGATCTTGTTGCAATGAGTTACAGTCCTCTTCCGTTTTTACCTTCTTTAGTAATTTTGCATCATCTGCAAAGAAATTCATATAGCACTCCACACCTTCATTCATGTCATTAATGTATACGGCGAACATGATCGGGGCCAGTACTGATCTTTGCGGGACACCGTTTTTTACTTCTTCCCAGTTGGAATATTTTTCTCTAATTACAACTCTCATTTTCCCCCCAATCAGGAAGTCTTTCATTCATTCCAATAATTTTCCTCTGATGCCACCTTTTGACTCTATCTTATTTATTAGTTTCCCATGAGGTACCTTATTGAATGCCTTTTGCAGGTCCAGAAAAGCACAGTCCGCCCATCCATCTCTTGTATTATGTCTACTAATCTTGAGTAAAAGGAGATCAAATTTGTTGTACATGATCTCCCTTGTCTGAATCCAAATTGATTTGGGTTCAGTATAGATTTTTCTTCCAGGTATTTAACCCATCTGTTTTTGACAACTCTTTCACAAATTTTTGCTATTGTGCTTGTTAGTGAGACCGGTCTGTAGTTAGATGGATCTTCCTTATCACCTCCCTTATAAATTGGTACAATGTTTGCCTTCTTCTAGTACAATGGCACTTTTCCTTCTTTAAGTGAGAGTTTAATTATATATTTTGTCAGTTAATTCTTCCATACATTCTTTCAGTATCCAGTTGCAATTCCGTCTGGGCCATGTGGTTTTCTGACATCAAAGGTTTTAATGTGGTCACTGATTTCTTTTTGTGTTACGTTTATTTCTTTCATTGCTGGGGATAATTCTCTCTATCTACACTGTTAGGTGAGTTTTCTATTGTGAATACTGATCTGAAGTGGTTGTTCATAATTTCAGCCATTTCCAGTTCTTCTGTATGTTCCTTTTTATCTTGGTGCAGTTTTTCTATTTCTTGTTTGTTTTTCAGTTTTCCATTTACATACTTGTAAAATAGTTTGGGTTCTTCCTTACATTTGTCTATTATCTTTTTTTCGTAATTTCTCTTTTCATCTCTGCATATTTTTACATATTTGTTTCTTAGTTTGATGTACGTTTGCCATTTGCTTTGTTTCTTATCTCTTTTCCATTTTTTCTTTTTTTTTTTTTGAGTGAAGAGATAGGTAAGTGTGTGGTGGAGTGGAAAGAGGTTTCTTCATGGTTAATGTGGATGAAGGTAAAAATGGGAAAGATGTGGGTTTTTTGTAAGTGCATATGGGCCTGGTAGTGAGTAGAGTGTAGAAGAAATGGAGACTTTTTGGATTGATTTAAATGAGTGCATAGAGGGCTTAGGGAGAAATGTCAATGTAGTGGTATTGGGAGATCTCAATGCTAGGGTAGATGAACCAATGGATAGAGTGGATGGGAGGTGTGGAGTGCCAGGAAAAAAAATCCTAGTGGAGAGTTGATGGTGGAGATGTGTCTAGAAAGAGAGTTGATGATAGCAAATGCGGTGTTTAGAAAGAAAGTTGAGCATAAGCATACATAGGAGAGGATGGTTGATGGAAGGATTGTAGATAGGGCTTTAATGGACTATATACTGGTAACCAGGAGAAGAGTAGGAAGAGTTTTGGGTGTATATGTTTAAGGGAGAGAGTTGGGTAATATCAAATAATTTTTTGGTGGAAGGTAAGTTGAGAGTGGAGGATAGATGAAGAAAGAGGAAAGGGACAAAAGGTAGCGAGATGCTTTAAGTAAACTGTTTAAATGAGAAAGAAAAGGAAAAGGAGTACAAGAAGAAGCTGAGAGGAGAGTGGGAGTGTATCCTTCGATGGTTACACTTTAGGGTAATGCAGGGAAAGATGAAGCCTCTTCGGGCTGCATTTATTGAAGTGAAGAGGTATTTACAGAGTGGGGATGTAATTCCATATGGGGAGAGTCCCCCTGGTGCTACAATTGTAGGGTTTAATTACACAGAAATGGCTCCAACAGTGTTTCTGTGTGAGGTCGCCTATACGTAGTTTCTACAATAATGTTTGTGGGTTAGTTGGAGGTATTATGTGTCTAGTTAGGATTAGTGAATATGCCTTGATGTGGTAGGTTTATAGTTATGATTATGTAGTTTGGTAGGTATAAGGAAATGGTTAATGATCTGTCTGGCGAGATAATTGTGGCATTAATTGGAAGGGCTGCACGATCATTGCATCACGCTTACCTGTTGTTTGTAATTTGGTGAATGTGTGTCAGCAAAGGGTTAGCAGTAATGCTTGACCTACATATGAAGTGACTGGCACCATTATCTGATGACAGCCTGTGGTAGGTTTGTGGATCACGTGTCGTGCATGTGACATATCATATATATGGTTATAGGGTTAATACATGGATACATTAGGGACTGAAGGATAGAGTAGAACTAAAAGTGGAGGAGGAATGGGGATGTTTCAAGGAGGAAGTCGCAAGGTGTGCAAAGATGGTGTGTGGAACAAGGAGGATGGGAGGAAATAGAAGGAAGGGTAGTGGGTGGTGGGATGATGAAGCAAAGAAGGTTGTAAAAGAGAAGAAATGAGTATTCACAGATTGGTTACAAAATAGGAAAAGAGAATCATATGAGAGGTACAAAGAAAAGAGAAGAGAAGTAAAATGTAAGATAAAGGAGAGCAGATGTGAAATGGGTAAGAGTATGACAGAAAATTTTGAAGTAATAAAAAGATGATTTGGAAGGAAATTAAGAGAGGAAGAGAAGGCGAATTGAGTAGAGAAGATAAAAGGTGCAGATGGAGAGATGATAATGGAAGAGAAAGTAGTAAGAGGAAGATGGGCAGAGTATTTTAAGGAGTGTTAAATGTGAAGGAGGATAAGGAGGGAAAGGTAGTTGCAGTGGGAATCACAAAGAAAATGATAGTGATGAATGAGGAAAATGGAGGAGAAATAAGATGAGATGAAACCAGTTATTGTAACGATGAGAGCAGGTAAGGCACCTGGGTTAAATGGGTTTCATGCAGTGTCTAAAAAAAGGGAGGTACAGTAATAATGGACTAGCTGGTGATGTTTAATGTCTGTCTAAAAAATGGTAGAGTACCAGAGAGCTGGAGGAGTGCCTGTATAGTTCTGCATTACAAGGGAAAAGGGAACAAGTGTGAGTGTAGTAGTTTCTGAAGGATCAGTTTGTTGAGTGTAGTTAGGAGGGTTTTGATTGAGAGGATTAGGAGAGGAACAGAGGGAGTAATTGGTGAGGAACGGTGTAGGTTTAAGACAGGTAAGGTTGTGTGGATCATTTTTTTGGTAAGGCAGATATGTGAGAAGGCTTTAGGAAAAGGTAAGGAAGTGTTTGTGGACCTTTATGGATTAGGAAAAGGCTTATGACAGGGTAGACAGGAAGGCACTGTTGAAGGTATTAGAGATATATGGGATAGGAGGAAAGCTGTTAAGAACAGTCAAGATTTTTTACAATAGCAGTAGAGCCTGTGTTAGAATTAGAAATGGAGAGTAAGTGGTTTGAAGTAAAGGTGGGACTTTGCCAGGGATGTGCTATGCCATCATGGCTGTTCAATTTATACATGGATGGGGTGGTGCAAGAAGTAAATGCAAGGGTAATGGGCTGGGAATTGGAGATGATAAAAGAAAATGGAGAGAAGACAGAAGATAGAGGTGAGTGGAAAATGATTGTGTATAGATGATGCCGTGATGCATGGGAATGGTTGGGGATGGATGGTGGGGGAGTATGTATGAATAATATTTTGACACAGCCAGAAGGGATTTCTCCCTATCTCTTTTTCTGCATGAGGGGAGGGAGATTGGGGTCGCCAATTAAATGAAGCAGCCTTGCTGTGGATGTGCTGTGTCATCCTTCATTGCTTCTGATCCAGGACAGTGATATGCAGGGATGACCTGTCTTCCAGGAGGAGCCAAGAAAAGAGTGAGGAAGGGGTGATGAATGGGAGTGGAGTATGTGGGATTAAATGCATGGGAGTGGATCTTTTATTTTTAGTTGTTTAGTTATTTTTTATTTCCTGTATTGAAAAGCCACTTCTATATTCATCAACATTCATGGTGTGTTGGTTGGGTGACAAATTATCCATGATCAACACACCTGGATCCTTCTCCTTTTTGCTGTTGTGATTGTTTCACTTTGTGTGTGTGTGCACACATTATCTGATTTCATTTAGTTGTGAATTCTAGGATCAAGTCTAAGTGTCAGGATATTTTTTCTTTATTTAGTTCAATGACAAACTTGTCAGGTAAATATTTGTAGTTGTATTTGTGTGTGTTAGTATACACCTTATGTAAAGAACATCCCTCTGACAGCTGTTGTCTTTGCATGATCAGGTTTACACGATCAGCTTTATTTCCCTCGTTCAACGTGCTTGACCTGGACACAGTCGATGATGGTATCTTAGCCCACTTGGACGAAGAACTGGCCCGCCCTGATTGGCAGCTCCTTGTGGCCCACTTCCTGGGGGTGGACCATTGTGGTCATCGCTATGGACCAGACCACCCTGCCATGGCTCACAAACTGGGCCAGATGGACCAAGTTATTGGGTAAGTGCGAGGGCAAAATAAGGGGGCATGGCATCGTATCCATTCATAAATATCTTGGGGCCCCCTTCCCCTCCTTTCTGATCTTTTTTTCCCTGCTTCTCTTCATTTCTCTTTCCATTATACTGAACCAGAACCCTAAGGTTTGGGTCTTTTAATGTGCGTGGATGTGGAACAGATGAGAGTAAAAGGCAAGAGATAGGCAGTATGTTTGTAAGAAGAAAGATGGATGTATTGGTATTGAGTGAAACTAAGTTGAAAGGGAGGGGTGAGTTTGAGAATGAGAGTGTAGTTGGGAGGTTGTCAGGAGTGAAAAGAGGATGAAGGAGAGAAAGGGTGGCTACACTAGTAAGTGAAGAAATAGGTAAATGTGTGGTGTAGTGAAAGAATGTTTCTTCAAGGTTAATGTGGATGAAGGTGAAACTGGGAAGGGAAATGTGGGGTTTTGTAAGTGCATATGGGCCTGGTAATGAGAAGAGTGTAGAAGACATTTTGTATAGATTTAAATGAGTGCATAGAGGGCTTAGGGAGAAATGTCAATGTAGTGGTATTGGGAGATCTCACTGCTAGGGTAGATGAACCAATGGATAGAGTGGTTGGGAAGTGTGGAGTGCCAGGAAAAGATTATAGTGGAGAGATGGGTGGAGATGTGTCTAGAGAGTTGATGATAGTAAATACAGTGTTTAGGAAGAAAGTCAAGCATAAGTACACATGGGAGAAGGTGGTGGATGGAAGGGTGGTAGATAGGGCTTTAATGGACTATATAGTGGTAACCAGGAGTAGAGTAGGAAGAGTTAAAGATGTACATGTTCTAAGGGGAGAGAGTTGGGTAATAGAAGATAATTTTTGGTGGAAGGTAAGTAGAGAGTGCAAGATAGATGGAGAAAGAGGAAAAGGACAGAAGGTAGAGAGGTGCTTAGAGTAAACTGCTCAAATAAGAAAGAAAAGGAGAAGGAGTACAAGAAGAAGCTGAGAGAAGAGTGAGAAGGAGTGAAGGATAGAGTAGAACTAGGAGTGGAGGAGGAATGGGGATGTTTCAAGGAGGGTATCATAAGGTGTGCATAGATGGTGTGTGGAACAAGGAGGATGGGAGGAAATAGAAGGGAGGGTAGTGAGTGATGGGATGATGAAACAAAGAAGGTAGTAGAAGAGAAAAAATAAGCATTAACAGGTTAATTACAAAATAGGATGAGAGAATCATATGAGAGGTACAAAGAAAAGAGAAGTAAAGCATAAGATAAAGGAGGCAAAGAGGAGAGCAGATGTGAAATGGGGTTAGAGTATGACTGAAAATTTTGAAAGTAATGAAAAGATGTTTTGGAAAGAAATTAAAAGAGGAAGAGGTGAATCAAGTAGAGAAGAAAAAGTAAAAGGTGCAGATGGAGAGATGATAATGGAAGAGAAGGCATTGAGAGGAAGATGGGCAAAGTATTTTAGGGAGTTGCTAAATGTGAAGGAGGATAGGGAGGGAAAGGTAGTTGCAGTGGGAAGTGTTAAGAAAATGACTGATGAATGAGGAAAATGTAGGAGAAATAAGAAAAGATGAGGTGAAAGCAATTATTAGAATGATGAGAGGAGGTAAGGCACCTGGGTTGGATGGGTGCCATGTGGAGTGTCTAAAAATGGGAGGTACAGTGATGGTGGACAGGCTGGTGAGGTTTAATGAATGTTTAAAAGAGGGTAGAGTACCAGAGAATTGGAGGAATGTCTGTATAGTTCTGCTCTACAAGGAGAAAATGGGACAAGTGTGAGTGTAGTAGTTTCAGAGGGATCAGTTTATTGAGTGTAGTTGGGAAGGCTTATGGGAGGGTCTTGATTGAGAGGATTAGTAGAGGAACAGAGGGAGTAATTGGTGAGGAAGAGTGTGGGTTTAAGACAGGTAGGGGTTGCATGGATCAAATTTTTGTGGTAAGACAGATATGTGAGAAAGCTTAAGGAAAAGGGAAGGAAGTTTTTTGGACCCTAATGGATTTGGAAAAGGCTTATGACAGGGTAGACAGGAAGGCACTGTGGGAGGTATTACATATATATGTGATAGGAGGAAAGCTGTTAAGAGCAGTGAAGAGTTTTTATGAGAGTAGTAGATCCTGTGTTAGAAATGGAGAGAGTAAGTGGTTTGAAGTAAAGGTGGGAATTTGCTAGGGATGTGTTATGTCACCTTGGCTATTCAATGTGGTATACATGGATGGGGTGGTGCAAGAGGTAAAGGCGAGGGTAATGGGCTAGGGATTGGAGATGATTAAAGAAAATGAAGAAAAATGGGAAGCGAGCAGGTTGTTGTTTGCTGATGACTCTGCACTTGTAGTGGGATCAGAGGGATTAAAGAAGTTAATGACAGAGATTGGGAAGATGTGCAAAAGAAGGAAGTTGAAGATAAATGTGGGTAAAAGTAAGGTGATGAGATGTACAAAGGGAGAGGATGGCAGGAAATTGGAAATGATAATTAAGAGAGAAATGGATAGCTTTAGATACTTGGGTGCGAATGTGGCGGGAAAGGGAGGAGTGGAGGGGGAGGTAGAATGTAGGTTGAGAGAAATAAATGTCTTGGGGGATTAAAAAGTGTAATGAGAAATAAACATTTGGGAATGGATGCTAAGAGGAGATTATATGGAGTGATTGTTCCAACAGCACTGTATGGGGCAGAAATAAGGAACATAAGATAAGAAGAGTTTAAATGTGTTCGAGAATAAATGCCTGAGAAGTATGGTAGGGGTTACTAGGGTGGATAGAGTGAGAATTGAGGAGGTGAGTAGGAGAACGGGGGTGGAAAGTGAGTTGGGAGATAGGGTTGATGGAAGAGTGTTGTGATGGTTTGGACACATGGAAAGAATGAGTGAAGAAAGATTAGTAAAAGAGGTGTGGAATATAGAAGTGGAATAAGTGAACATGAGGGAGTGACCAAAGATAAAATGGATGGATGAGGGGAATGTCTGTTGAGGAAGGAAGGGAGAAGACAGAAGATAGGGGTGAGTGGAGAAAGGTCGTGTATGGATGATGCTGTGATGCATGGAAGGGTGTGGGTGGAGGATGAGGGAGTATGTGTGAATGATATTTTGATGCAGCCCGAAGGTATTTCTCCCCGTCTTCTTCTCTTTTTCTGCATGAGGGGATGGAGAGGGGGGTCACCAATTAAATAAAGCAGCATTGCTGTAGATGTGCTGTGCCTTGCTACATTGCTTCTGACTCAGGGCAGTGGGCGAGATGCAGGGATGACCTGTCATCCAGGAGGAGGTAAGAAAAGAGGGAGGGAGGGGTGGTGAGTGGGTGTGGAGTATGTGAGGATGAAATGGGTGGGAGTGGGTTCATACCTTTGACTTTGGCTACCTCAATTATAAGGGGGAAGAAGCCATTGGTATATGTATGTATGAACACCATTTGCAAGCAACCATCATTAGCTTTTGTACATACATATACCAAAGGCTTTTTCCCCTTTACAAGGGAGGTAGCTAAAAAACAAAGGCATAAAATCCACTCCCACCCATTCCATCTCCACAAACTCCACTCCCATTCACCACCCCTCCCTCTTATCTTGGCTCCTCCTGGATGACAGATCATCCCTGCATCTTTCCCACTGTTCAGGGTCAGAAGCAATGTAGCAAAATACAGCATATCCACAGCAAGGCAGCTTCATTTAATCAGCGACCCCCCTCTCTGTCCCCTCATGCAGAAAAAGAGATGACAAGGAGAAATCCCTTTGGGCTGCAGCATCAAAATATCATTTGCACATTCTCCCTAACCCCCCATCCCCCACCCACCCACTCCCTTTCATGCATCACAGCATCATCCTTACACAACCATTCTCCACTCACCCCTATCTTCTGTCTTTTCCCTTCCTTCCTCAACAGACCTTCTCCGCTTTCCCAATGCCCCTTTTACCCCATCCATCCATCCATCCATCTCATCTTTGGTCACCCCCTCAGTTTCTGTCCTTCCACCTTTGCCTTCCACACCTCTTTTACTAGTCTTTCTTCACTCATTCTTTCCATGTGTCCAAACCATCCCAAAACTCTTCCATCAACCCTATCTCCCAACTCACTCTCCACCCCCCTCCTCCAGGGTTTGTACAGGTTCTTTTTTTACCTAATAAATGATGAATTTTTTATTATGAATATCCAGTACCAAAAAATCCTTAAATTCTTAAAAAATTGTCAAAAGTCATGACAAGTAATTCTTCGTCAAAATGAAATTGTTTTATGTCATTTTTGTCTAATCAATTGGCAATAAAAATAATTTCGTCATCAGGTCCACTGCCCTTTAATGACATTTCCTGGTCATTTTTGCAAGTGTTGTAATATGTAAAATATCCAGGAATTGTACATAGGTCCTGAAAAAGTGCAAGAATGGGTCATGAAAAGTCCTTAAAAAGTCATGAAAAAAAAAAAAATAGTCTGTCAAAGAGTGGGAATCCTGTTGCTGGACACCCATGGCCCCCAAGTAACAGGCAACAGCCTTAACCCATTCAACTCCGATGACAAGATGTCTTGTCATTTGGTCAAATAAAACAAAAAAAAATCATAATAAAACAACAAAATGTTTGATGATCAAACAGCACCAGAAAAATATGACATCATCAGTCCCCCTCCTCCTCGAGGAGGAGGAGGAGGACTGATGACGTCATATTTTTCTGGTGCTGTTTGATCATCAAACATTTTGTTGTTTTATTATGATTTTTTTTTGTTTTATTTGACCAAATGACAAGACATCTTGTCATCGGAGTTGAATGGGTTAAAAGCAAACTAGACACTGCGACATACGAAGGTGGGACACCACGAGTGTAGCTCCCCTTCCCGCAAAATACAACTAGGGAGGTAAATACTAGGTAAATGTATAAAACATGCTCATGTTGAGGCTAATACAGCTACAAGCTCCAAAGGATCCCACTGGGCAACTACTGTAGTAAAACTGGAATTGTCCACCTCTGTTAAGATTAGCCCATAATTCACTCACAAAAGAAATATGTTATCGTCTCTTATGATACCAATGAATAATGAAAGTAATTGTGCATTTTTTTCAGTCATGTTGCATCACAGCTGAAGGAGGACACCGTACTCTTCGTGCTGGGGGACCACGGCATGACCCGGACAGGTGACCATGGTGGTGACTCGGACGATGAGGTCACGGCAGGTTTGTTGGCGTACAGTCCTGAGCTGGCACTCCGGCCAACCTTGAAAACTTTCCCTTCCTCTGGGACGGGCTCTCAAGGGAAGGAAGACAATGACCAGAGAGCCACTGTAGTGGCTCAGGTGGACCTGGTACCGACACTTGCTCTTCTCTTGGGAGTGCCCATTCCACATGCGAATCTAGGCCTAGTAATGGAGGACCTATTAGTGATGCAACATGGTGCCAAGGAACCTGATGGGGCTCTTCAGACTCGCCTCCAGGCCCTTGCCCTCAATGCTCGCCAGGTGGACATCTACCTTGGCCACTACCAGCATTCAGGAGGTAACTTCCCTCCCAAGTTCCTCGAGCGACTCGAGACCCTCCGAGAAGAGGTGCGACAGGCCCCAGACACAGCCAAGAAACTAAGGGCGTATCATGCCTTCCTGATGGAAGCGAGAGAGATGTGCGAAGAGGTGTGGGCACGCTTTGATTTACCGCAGATGATGAGTGGTCTCTCCCTTGCAGTACTTGTTCTTGTACTGGCCATGGTACTCCTTCTGCAGAAAGAGTTGAGGCCAGTGGGTGTCAGCATGGTGGTACTGACAGTACTAGTTACTGTAGCAGCAGCAGCAGCAGGGAGCACCCAATTCATTGGGCTTGGTTTGGCTGCCACAGTAGGTGTGGCCATCTTTGTCCTGCATGTTTCCCGAGCTGGCCATGTCCACATTCCACACTTCTCCTTTGGGACGGTGATGTGGTGTGGTGTGGCATTACTGGGCCTGGCCGGGCTCTCGAACAGCTTCGTGGTGTCTGAAGACCGCATCTGGGCCTTCGCTCTTGCTTCAGCTGTCTGTCTGGAAGCACTACACACATCTCTTGCTACACCAGGCCTCAGCAAGGGTAGTAATGGGGATGATGTGTGGAAGCAAGCAAAGCGTACTCAGCGGCACGTGTCAGTATGTGCCGCAGCTGTAGTAGTGGTGGCAGCTAGGTGCAGCTCTGCTTTCTGGAAGTGCCGAGAGGAGCAGAATTGGTGCCAGCCAAACCACTTGCACACAGTGATGCCAGGTTTGCCGCAGGACGCACGTGGCCCACGACTGCTTTGGGCGGCTGCAGCCGCACTTGTTTTGGCATGGGCACCATGCAAGTGGCTAGCTCACTGTGGCAATGCAAACGGTTCGCACCTTTCCGTGCAAATTGCTCGTGTTGGGCCTTGGCTCTGTTCTGCATTGACCATTGGCTTTTGGGCGCTGCAGGCGGCACCCTTAGAGCGACTGGATACAGCACTATTGGCATATGTGGTGCTGCCTCCACGCTTCCTGTTTGCAGTTGTGGCCGTCAGCATAACTCTGATATTGATGACACCCCATCTTGTGTACCAAGTTCCTCCTACTGCCACCACCACCACCACGACCTCACAGTTGGAAGTCATGGTGCCACAGTTAGTACGGGCTCTGCAAGAGCAACAAGAGCACCGTCGGCGTCCTCCTGTGGTGTATGGTCTGGCCACTGCAGTCTCGGCTCCCTGCGTGCTTGTGGCGGCCTTGATTGTTCCCCTGCTGTCTGTTCTAGCTGGGGATGGTGCGACCCCAGCTCTCGTCCTTCTCGTGGTATGTCAAGCTGCGGCACTCCTCCTTACTGCAGCAGCAACAGCTTCAAGTGCTACTTCTAAAAGTAAGTATCCTTTTATTTTATTGTACCCAGGGCAGTGGAAGAGATGCGGGGATGACCCTTCATCCAGGGGGGTGCCAAGATAAGAGGGAGGGAAGGGGGTGGATGGGGAGTGGAGTATGTAGGGGATGGAATGGGTGGGAGTGGTTTTTTTTATGCCTTTGTTTCTTGGCCACCTCCCTTGTAAGGGGGAAAGAGCCTTTGGTATATGTATGTATGTATGTAGTAAGACACATCACCTACATGAAAACCTGTATTATTCCTTGGTAATATATATTTCTGCTCCACTGTGAGGAAATACAGGAACTGGTAGACGTGAATAATCTTTCTTTGCCATGGGAAGACCTCATACAATGTCTGTTGGTACCTGTACCATTTCCCCACATTATTGACTTTAGTTTTATTGTAACTGTGTTCACCTAAAGCTTAATTGAAAGAAAAGCTATCTAGTACTCAAGTCTTAGGAGAAACTTTTTAAAATGTGAGCAGGAATGACCTGCTAAATGATGATGTGACTTAGTTTAACATCACAAACTCCTCCCTATCAGGAGGCTAGGACGGTGCCCCTTACAGTGGACTTTGTAGTGTAGAATTGAATCAACCATGCCCTTGGTCCAACTCGCTGGTGGCAGGGTTCGAATCGTCATCATCTCAACTTTCGCCACAAGTAACGATGCCCTAACCTGATCAGCCAGCGAGCGAGCTATATAATAGATGTTATATCTCCCACAGATGATTTGATACGTGGTCGTGGAGCTCTGGTGTGGTTCATCATCAGCATCTATGGATTCTATCTGATGGGTCACCAGCCAACCTTACCGTCCCTTCACTGGACCTCAGCATTTGTGGGCTTCCGGGAACACAGCACCACAATCCTGCCTGCCATTATGATAGCCATCAACACCTATAGCAGTCACATTCTTGTTGGCCTCACCCTGCCTCTTGTCATACTGGCACCCCTGGCTCTCCCTGCTATCTTTCCCTCCATCAAGAATACCAGGTAAATGTCTTTTTTTTTACTATTTTTGTATGTTGGGGCAACAGTGAAAGGGGAGATGTTATTTGGAGTAGCTAATTTATTCAGTGACCAATGAAGGGTGGCACCATGAAAAGGTTAATGGGACTCTGGTTACGTGGGTGCCCGCAGGGTGTGGGTAGCTCACAGGGCATGCTGTGTTGCCAGGAGTTAATTAGGTCACAAGTATACCTAGTAGCCCTGTGCTCAGGGGGTAATCACGTGCATGTGACATTGGCATGCTTCGATGTCAGTAGTCTTACGTATGAATGTCATTATCCTACAAGGTGTATTACTTTAATGTGATGGTGTGGGTCCATGTGGCACTACGCTGGATGTGTATATTACAAGGATGCCATTGTCTTGCATGGATTATGTGTTTTGCTACGTACATCCCGCAGTAACTAATACCGTACTATGATTCTGTGATTACATCACCACTGTAGTGCACTACACCACAGTTTTTATCTTTATTTACTTATCTATTAATTTATTTGTTTATTTACTTATGCATTTGTTTTCTTTCTGAGCATATCTTGAGCAGTTCGGTTTTTACTGTAAACATGACCTTCAAGTCACTGGGAAAGAGTTGTGAATTTTTGATCAATGGGTTCCATATTAACAAGGCTGAAGTATGAATGTATTTGACCCTTGAATAATAAGAGGGTGACAATCTTGGAGAGGCCACAATATTTAAGTTGGCGTTACTTAAACATATTTGTCCCACAAGAAATTATGGTAATGGGGGGAGGGGAGTAATGTTCCTGAACTCTTGGAAAGTCTACCAATCGTTGGTGTTATGCCACTCCAACCTTAGAAACATTATTAATGCATTACATTAATAGGTAATAGAATCTTTATTTACACTATGGGTAGTAGAGCTTGTGTCAGGATTAGAAATGGAGAGAGTGAGTGGTTCGAGGTAAAGGTAGGAATTTGTCAAGGATGCGTTATGTCGCCCTGGCTGTTCAACTCATACATGGATGGGGTAGTGGGAGAGGTAAATACAAGGGTAGTGGGTCAGGGATTGGAGATGGTTATTAAAGAAAATGGAGAAAAGTGGGACGTGAGCCAGCTGTTGTTTGTGGACGACACTGCGCTTGTGGCTGGATCGGAGGAGGGATTGAGGAAGTTGGTGACGGAGTTTGGGAGAGTGTGTGATAGAAGAAAGCTGAAGATAAATGTGGGTAAAAGTAAGGTGATGAGATGTACAAGGAGTGAAAGTGGCAGTAGACTGGAAGTGAGCATTAAGGGAGAGCAACTGGAGGAAGTGGATAGTTTTAGATACTTGGGTGCAAATGTGGCAGGAAAGGGAGGAGTGGAGGTAGAATGTAGATTGAGAGAAACGAGTAAATGCCTTGGTGGATTAAGAAGTGTAATGAGGAATAGACATTTGGGAATGGATGCTAAGAGGAGACTGTATGAAGGAGTGATTGTGCCAACAGCACCATATAGGGCAGAAACATGGAACATAAGAGAGGAAGAGAGAAGGAGTTTGAGATGAGGTGTCTGAGAAGTATGATGGGGGTTACTAGGCTAAATAGAGTGAGAAATGAGGAAGTGAGGAGGAGAACAGGGGTGGAAAGGGAGTTGGGAGATAGGGTTGATGAAAGAGTATTAGGATGGTTTGGATACATGGAAAGAATGAGTGAAGAAAGACTAGTAAAAGAGGTATGGAAGGCAGATGTGGAGGGAGTGAACATGAAAGGACATCCTAGGATGAGGTGGATGGATGGGGTGAAGGGGGCTTTGGGGAAGAGGGGAATGTCTGTTGAGGAAGGACGGGAGAGGACAGAAGACAAGGTTGAATGGAGAATGGTTGTATATGGATGATGTTGTGATGCATGAGGTGGAATGGGCTGGGGGATGGGGGGTGAGGTAGCATGTGTGAGCAAAATTTGACGCAGCCCGAAGGGATTTCTCCCTGTCTTCTCCTTTTATGCATGGGGGGACAGAGAGGGGTGGTTGCTGATTTAATGAAGCAGCCTTGCTGTGGATGTGCTGTGTCTTGCGACACTCTTCCTACCATACTCCTGGTCACCGCTATATAGTCCATTAAAGCTCTATCTGCCACCCTTCCATCTGCCACCCTCTCCCATGTGTACTTATGCTTAACTTTCTTCTTAAACACTGTATTTGCTATCATCAACTCTCAAGACACATCTCCACCATCAATTCTCCACTACGATTTTTACCTGGAACTCCATACTTCCCAATCACTCTGTCAATTGGTTCATTTCCTACCCTAGCATTTAGGTCTCCCAATACAACTACATTGACATTTCTCCCTAATCCCTCTATGCACTCATTTATATCTACCCAAAAAGCCTCCCTTTCCTCTAGGCTCTTTCCACTACCAGGCCCTTACGCACTTACAAAAACCCACATCTCCTTTCCCAGCTTCACCTTCATCCACATCAACCTTGATGACACCTCCTTCTACTCCACTGCCCGCTTACTTATCTCTTCACTTACTAGTATAGCCACCCCTTCTCTCCCTCGTCCCCTCTTCACTCCTGAGTACCTCCCAGCTACACTCCCAAACTCACAGTTGCCCTTCCCTTTCATTTTAGTTTCACCCAAAGCCAGTACATCCATCTTTCTTCTCACAAACATACTGCCTATCTCTTCCCTTTTACTCTCATCTGTGCCACATCCATGCACATTGAAACACCCAAACCTTAGGGTACTAGTTGGAAAGCTCCCAGACCCTCTTATGCCTTTACTTTCTTTTTTAGGAATATCCCCTTTTGGGGCTACAGGTAGTAGGACTCCTAATCCCATCCCCCCATCCCTTTTTTGTCACCTTTACGACTCAAGTGGAAATACTTGGTGGCAGCATTCTTTTGCCCCCACCACAGGGTAGGTAGGCGGGCGAAAAAAGAAATGAATATTCAGAGAAATGGTACAGGACAGTAACAAGGGGTTGGGGGACAGCATAACGGAGGGACATGTTATAAAAGTGTCATCATTTCTCTATGTACAGAGTTTTCCTCTATCACAGACAAAAAGATGTGTGGCTCTGGTCCGTAGGGGCGCCTCATATAGACCCTAAAGTATCAACTGCATGCTACTCTGCCACAATAACATGCAGCCAATACCCCAGACGGGTTTTTAAACAAGAAATTTAATACAGTATAACCATACTCCTAACTCAATTGCTAGACAAGAATCAAACTGCCTTCACTCCTGACCTCTGCCACAAGAAGTGATCCACTAACCCATGGGCTCTCAACCTTCTTTCCTTATATACCCTGTGCTTATGTCGTGCTATTTTTTAGCCTCCTAGAAATCCCGTTATTAGTTCATATAACCCTAGTGTATCCACTAAGTACCACTAGTTATTCATGGTCCAATTTGTGAACCACTGTGGCCCACAAGGACTCATGGAGCCATAGGTTGAGAACCACTGCACTAACCCACTGTTTCCCAACTCTGGGGTCGCCAAGCGTTTTTTTTTTTCTGGGGTCACCGAGACATCTCTTATGTTGATTTTGTTTGTTGCAAAGTTATATGAATTCAATGCAATAACCATGATGATGTTAGCACATTACAAATAGATTATTGGGGTCGCGGTCATATCGTGAGGATCATGATCCAGAGAGCAGCCACAAAAATGGCCCCTGCACTTTCAAACTTGTCATATGAGGAGAGACTGGCTAGATTGCATGTGCTGACTCTGGAGCAAAGAAGAGAGAGAGGCGACCTACTGACCATCTATAAAATCATGAAGGGCACAGAAATACTTGATAGAGAGGACTTGTTCAATTGGGACAAGAGAAACACAAGAGGACATGGAAAGAAACTCAAAAAACATAGTTATAGAAGAGATCTGAAGAAGAACCGTTTTCCACATAGAGTGGTACACTTGGAACAAACTGGACAAAAAAATAGTGTGTGCAAAAACCATTCATGAATTTAAGAGCAAACTAGACACAGTGAGATACAAAGGCAAGACACTATGAGTGTAGCTCCCCTTCCCGTAAAATACAACTAGTTAATATTGGGGTCGCCTGAAAAAAAAAGGTTGGGAAATAACCTGTTTGGTCACAGTAGAAGAAGGCGAAGAGCCCCGTAGCTGCAAACAAAACCATTACCTTTGCCCTATGATGCATTTTAGGGGCTGTTAGGGCAGTTAACACGTAGTCACTGCTGGGAATCAGTGAGGAGTGTGGGGCTTGAACTCACAACTAAATGAAAATGAGACCAGCAAGCTTTTGATTATGCCACTGTGGCAAAATGAACATTTAACCATTTTCATACAAGTCAAATATTCGCATGCAAATTCTAGGCTGCCTGATGTACAATGATTTGATGATGCATCACAATACATACATACATATACCAAAGGCTTTTTCCCCCTCACAAGGGAGGTAGCCAAAAAATAAAGGCATAAAAACCATTCCCACCCATCACAATAGGCGTTATGAAATATAAAGACGACCTATGTGAAGTGGAAGAGGAACGGGAGATGTGAGGAGGGTGGGGAAGAAAAAGAGAGAGAACAGGGAGAAGACAAGGGGAGGAGAGGGAAGACAAAAAGAGAGAAGGAGAGAGGAGAAAGGGAGGCAAGGGAGAGGAGAGAAGAGGGATGAGATGAGAGGAAACAGGGAGAAGAGAGGATGAAGGGGAAGAGAGAAGAGGGAAGGAGAGGAGAAAGATGGAAGGAAGGGGAGATAAGGGAAAATGTAATACTCGTTCTTCTTCATCCTGAATGTAGATAACCACAGAAAAAACAATCAAGCCTGTTCACAGAATATGAGGGTCACCCAACTACAAATAAAATATAAATATAATCAGTACAATGATACTGGCATCTTCTTAGATCCACTTGCACCTCAGGATGTTGGCGTCCTTGTTTGCTAAGGGTTACTTTTATTTTTTGTATATCCCTTTCTTTCGCTACAAAGCCCTCTGTGAGGGGCACCGTCCTAGCCTCCCGATAGGGGGGGGGGGAGTGTGTGTGATTTAAAGCATATCATCATCATCATCATCTTTCTTTTATATGTTATAGTGATGAAGTGACTTGATGTTATTTCTTAACAGCATGGAAGGTCTGGGCCGTGGTGAGCTTCTGCTTCTTGACAATGTGGAAGCAACTCACTCTGCTCTCTGGAGAACTTCTCTCTCATACATAAGCCTTCACGCTTTCAAGGTTAGTTGGTGATACATCACCATATGAATTTTGTCATTAAATTTTAGTTTGTTAATAATTTGAGCCCCTTAATGAGGTGTTGACAATGTAGTTATATGCAGTCAGTCAATTGTTACCTTGAGTTTTGCTGAATGGGATAACCCGGAGCCTCAAGGTGGAAACAGCAGTCCCCCCACAACACAGACAACAGTCCACAGGTTCGTTCTTCCCAGAGAACTCTAGGAGGTTCCAAGAGCTCTCTGGGAAGAACGAACCTGTGGACTGTTGTCTGTGTTGTGGGGGGACTGCTGTTTCCACATCACTGACTGACTGAAAGTTGTACAGTAGGGAGAGGAGAGCAGTTACCAGCTCTCAGATCTCCACTTGTGAAAAAAGTTGAAGAAATACAACTGAGATTGATAGAGATCTTGGTCAGTTCCTCTGGGTTGCACCTCCTGATGAAGGTGGGAGGGTTGACTAGATACCAATAGGCTTCCTTCTTCTCCATTATAAGGGAGGCAGCAGCCAGCTAAGACATGCACCCAGAGCCTTTACATGCCTAAGGGCCCAGTCACCCCAAGCTTACGACCTGTTTCCGACCAGGTGGTCACCAGCCAGTTGCAGGTAGTCTTTGGAAGTCACTGGTAGTTGGTAATAAGATAGATAAATAGATCGATAGACAGATATCTTACAACGCTGAATAGTTCCTAGTACATAGATTTTCATCTTATCAACCACATTAACTTTTTCCATTTCAATTCCTTGCATTGGTTTTGTGTTGCCGACCAGTCGCTTGATTTTTGGTCGAAGGTGGTCGGAAACAGGTTGTAAGCTTGGTGTGACTGGGACTTTAGTGCCACCCCCACCACCCCCCACCACCCCGGGGCAGAGTTTTCAGTGACGCCCCCTCCTCCCCCATCACCACTTCCCATCTCCACAATCCCTTACAGCCTGTTTTAGCTATTGGCTCGCGAAATAATTAAACGGATTTTAAGAATTGTATCTAATGTTCCTATTGCAGAAAGGGACAAGGGAAAACTATTTCATATTCTGTTGATTCTCACGCAAAATTCACATGGTAAAATATTCAGGGCTCCTTTGACCTTTTTTTATTATAATTATTTTGTCAGCCTCGTGGGTGACATGTCCAGACTAGAATTGCCGCCCCCCCTAAATGTGCCACCCCAGGGCATATGCACCCCCCCACCCCAATGTGAGGGCCCTGCATGAACCCACCCCCACCTATCATCCCTTTCTCATCTTAGGTTCTTGTGGATGAAGGGTCATAGTCATTCTCCACCTGCACCTATCTCTTGTCTTCTCCCTTCCTTGCTCAACAGACATTCGCCTTTTAGTCAAGGCCCTTATCTTATTCTCAGTTACATAGACATACACACACCAAGGGCTTTTTCCCCTCTTACAAGAGAAGTAGCCAAAGTCAAAAGGCATAATTCCACTCCCACCCATTTCATCCCCACCCACTCCACTCCCATTCACCACCCCTCCCTTCCTCCTCCTCCTTTTTTTGGGTCCTCCTGAATGATGGGTCATTCCTGCACCTTGCCCATTGCCCTGGGTCATAGGCAATGCAGCAAGACACAAAAAGAAACTAAAGAAGGACACTTATAGAAGAGACCTGAAAAAGAATAGCTTCCCACACAGAGTGATTGATGTCTGGAACAAACTGAACAGAGTAACAGTGAATGCCAGAACTTTACACGATTTTAAGAATAAACTGGATGCGGAGAGATATGAAAATGGGTCACTACAAGCATAGCTCTTGTCCCGTAAATACAACTAGGTAAATACATCCATAGCAAGGCTGCTTCATTTAATTGGTAACCTCCCTCTCCATCCCCTCATATAAAAAAATAGAAAATGGGGAGAAATCCCAATGGGATGCATCAAAATATCACTCACACATAACCACTCCCTATGTATTTACCTAGTTGTAATATACGGGAGGGGAGCTATGCTCGTGGTGACCCGTCTTTGTATCTCTCCGCATCAAGTTTTATCTTAAAATCTTGTATAGTGTTAGCACATACTATTTTGTTGTCTAATTTGTTCCATGTATTTATCGCTCTGTGTGGGAAACTGTTCCTTTTCAAGTTTTTTCTATAACTATCCTTTTTCAATTTTTTTCCGTGTCCTCTTGTTTTACCGTTGTCCCACATTAATAGGTCGTTCCTGTCTAAAACTTCCATTCCTTTCATTATTCTGTAGATAGTTAGCAAATCTCCTCTTTCTCTTCTTTGTTCCAGAGTTGGTAGGTTCAATTTGGATAGTCTTTGCTCATATGTTAGTTCGGCGAGTGTCGGTGCTAGTTTTGTTGTCGCTCTTTGTAATCTTTCTAGTTTCTTGATATTCTTTTTGGTACTGGGTGTCCAAAGTGATGCTGCGTACTCGAGTTTTGGTCGTATTAGTGTAGTATTTTCCTTATCATTTCTTCGTCCATATAGGTAAATGCCACTTTGATTGCTCTCAATAAGTTGTAGGTTTCTCCGAACATCTTGTTTATATGCTTATCTGGTTTCATGTCCTTTCCAATCATCACTCCAAGATCTTTTTCATAGTTAGTTTTATTTTTTTTTTTCCCCCAATTCTGTAATCTTTTGATATTCTATTTTTACTCTTTCCAAATTCCATTATGCTGCATTGCTTAATATTGAATTTTACTTCCCATTTTTGAGTCCAATTCCATATTGTGTCCAGATCTTGTTGCAATGAGTTGCAGTCCTCTTCCGTTTTTACCTTCTTAAGTAATTTTGCATCATCTGCAAAAAAATTTATATAGCACTCCACGCCTTCATTCATGTCATTAACGTATACAGCGAACATGATCGGGGCCAGTACTGATCCTTGCGGGACCCCGCTTTTTACTTCTTCCCAGTTGGAGAATTTTTCTCTAATTACAACTCTCATTTTCCTCCCAATCAGAAAGTCTTTCATCCATTCCAATAATTTTTCTCTGATGCCACCTTTTGACTCTATCTTATTTATTAGTTTCCTATGAGGTACCTTATCGAATGCCTTTTGCAGGTCCAGAAAAGCACAGTCTGCCCATCCATCTCTTTCTTCTATTATGTCTACTAATCTTGAGTAAAAGCAAATCAGATTTGTTGTACAGGATCTCCCTTGTCTAAATCCAAATTGATTTGGGTTCAGTATAGATTTTTCTTCCAGGTACTTAACCCATCTGTTTTTGATCACTCTTTGACAAATTTTTGCTATTGTGCTTGTTAGTGAATAATATTTTGACACAGCCTTAAGGAATTTCTCCTCATCTTCTCTTTCTCGGCATGAGGTGACAGAGAGGGTAGAGTCGCTGATTACATGAAGTGGCCTTGCTGTGGATGTGCCGTGTCTTGCTACATTGCTTATGACCCAGTGCAATGGACAAGATGCAGTTACAATTATATTGTGTAAATGTCATTACCCATGTTAAGTTGTACCTGTGAAAGGCAGTTTGGCATATTTTCCTCATATATTGTATATTTTTGGTTATATAAGATAAAAGTCCCACAGAGAAAACCCTCATACGTATACCAAGCAAGAACCATGCTACCATCATTAAAACAATACCAACAAAGAATAGGCCTGGCCAAATTCAAACTGTCCCTGATGCACTCACCACACAGAACACTTGATACTACAATACCCCCAGACAGTGAGTAACACAATATCTCTTCTCACAGTGAGGTAAGGTCCTGCCCAGAGGCTATTGCCAATGTCCTGGAGGATGTGGGTCTTGTGTAAGAGAGATCAGGGGTAACGGATTAATTGATTGTCGGTGATATAATAAGTGCTTTGTTATTGATAACAAATGATAAAAGGATCACTTCCCATTTTTTCTCTTCAGGTCATATGCACCATGGTGGCAGCGCTTGTGCTTCGGCGTCACCTGATGGTATGGAAGATCTTTGCCCCTCATGTCATTTTTGAAGCGGCAGGACTAGTTGTCACATGTGTGTCAGTTCTGGCAGGTAACCTGATATTCCTCTGTGTGTTTAAGAAGGTTGACCGCTGGACGGAGGAGCTGAGCAGAAAGCATTCCTAGCATGGCAAACAAGAGGGCACCCTGTAAGAAGAGATGGTCATGGCGTTCTTCTTAATAAGGAACCTCACTGTATTCCAGGGGATTCTGTTGTGGAGCACAAACTCATTCCGAATGAGGAGGATTGTTTGTCAAAATTATTCGGTTTAACTTGGTCTTAGGCTGTTTGGAAATGGCAGGGATTTTAGACGTCATATGACATCCTGGATTGTTTACCCATAAACAACCATAGCTTATCGTTGCAGAGCAGAAGAAGAGCATAATAATAGTTTAAGAACTGCCTACTCACAGGGCAGGGGCTGGAAAAGGAGAGATTTGTAATATCATTTTTTTTAATGAGTTTTGATGTACAAGAGAGAGAGAATTGTTACTATGTTCCATGTCCTATTTCATCATAAATTAATCATTTATTTTCAATGCTTATACACTGTAGGTGTATATTACTTCTGCAGGAATTACAGTACTCTTGTGTACACTAATGCCTCCATATATGTGAGGGAAGTTCAGGAAAATTGTTGCACAATGTGAATTTATATAGAATTAATACATAATTCAGTAGGAAAAATAAGCCCATACATTAAGGGGATCGTCCATCAGAAAATCACGAAAAACAAAAACAAAACAAAAACGAAATTCTGAAAATATTTCCTCTAAAAGTGTTGCTCATAAGCTATCTCGTGGCTGAGTATGGAAGCTGTATCTTGATTTTTACTATCTAAAAAAAAATAATACAGTACCCCCCCCAACCCTACTGTGGCTGGGTCATGTGCGCTGCGTACTGCATATTACATTTTCTGTTGTTACATATATTTGCTAACAAAAGAAGCTGTGTATTTTGCACAATATTTATGCTTTTGTATGATAAATAATAGCATACGAGCTAATATGTTGACAGATGCTGTGACAGTTGACACAGTATTATGGGAAGGCAATACGTGATTGTGTGAATACTGACGTTCAGACAATGCGTAAAGCTATTATGGCTTCCTACCTGCATTCCGTCAGCACAGATGAGAAGCCATTGCATTCTTACTGTCCTAAGGGAGAAGACTCGTGGTGTTTTTTTTCCAGAGAGCACTAGCCAGGCAAGAGGAACCCAAGTCTCACAGAGTCAAGAAGCCGTTCCTGGCGAAGATTCCCACTGAGAAGCGGAAATCCATCCTGGCAATATATCAAGACCTCACCTCTACAGAGCTTTTAGAGAAATGCCTCAAGGGAAGGACACAAAACCAAAATGAAAGCTTCCATGCAAAGATCTGGGCTTTGAGTTCAAAGAGGAAGTTTGCATCAGCAGCTAGAGTTCAATTCTGTGCTCAAGTTGCAGTTCTGAACCACATCTTTGGTTATGAACTTGCATATATGCCATCAGCAAGAGGGACAGCAACCGGTGATGCCATAAAACAGCTTAGGATGGCAGATAAAGATCGTCTGTCGCCAAAGATGCATCGCGCTAAGAAAAGAAAAGGAAAAGTGCAATATAACCCTGGTGGATACTAACTGGATTCATTATATAAACCTGTAATTAATCAAAAGCTGGCAACAAAGTAGGGTTGTGCCTGTGATACCCTTTCAACACCATAACATCCTAAATGATGAAAGGGGACCAGTAACCATGAACAAAAAAACTATGACGCTCATTCCTGAAAAACTTGATTTTTGCACATTTAACTTGATTCATATCCAAAACGCCTTCACTGATTTTTAACTGCAAATCCTTTTCGGATTCAGCATAATTGGGAGAACATTTAGAGGCAGATTTATGTCCTGTCAAGGACTAGTAGGATTTTTTCATATATACATTTTTTTTTTTCTTTTCTTTTTTCATCAACTTAAATTGGATTTTTTTTTCTCATAACAGACTGATTAGAACATCATAATTCTGCCTCTGTTTCTTCATCTATCTTAGCCCATTATAAAGACAAAAAATAATCAATATCCAGTCAAAAGGTCTATCCTCTGAATCAATTTAATTTTTTTCAAAAATTACCCCTCGAAAAAAAAAATCACAATAAAAAAAATATAAGCATAAATGACTTGAAAACTCGGTATCTTCTTTGAGGCAAGACAGTTACTAGGAAAAAATCTCAGCCACTTTCACCCCAAACTAAAAAAGTTCAATTTTCTAATGGACGATCCCTTTAAGTTCTGCATAACATTTTTTTACTCCTCCCCCCCTGCCCTGCATCTCTCTCTCTCTCTCTCTCTTTCTCTCTCTCTCTCTCTCTCTCTCTCTCTCTCTCTCTCTCTCTCTCTCCCTCTCTCCCTCTCCCTCTCCCCCTCTCTCCCTCTCTCCATAAAATAGAAACTTGTTGGAAATGGGTTTAGCACATATTGGGGAGATGTGTACAATGAGGGACCTGTGTTACTTTACATGGGGATATTGGATTTTTATTATTATTACTATTAATATTATTATTAGTTTTATAATTATGATAACATATAACCCCTCAGTCATGTACTCACACATAAATGATTTTATATATATATATATATATATATATATATTTTTTTTTTTACGTCACAAACCCCTATCATAAGGCTAGGATGGTGGGCCTCACAGAGGGTTTTGTAGCATGGAATTTAATGAACCATACCCTTGGTTCAACTTGGCAAAAAAATGAAAATTAAGGATATAGACCAAGTTCGAACCATACATGAATTTAAGGTTAGGTATGATGAATTGGGAGAGATGGGATCATTTATACTACAAAATAAAAGAGATGTATAGGTAAAACACACATCAAAATAGAATTTCAAACTAGGTATGATGGGTAGGGACAAAGAGACAGGACCTTTATGAGCTTAATACATACATATAATACCAAGGGCTTTCTCCCCCTTACAAGGAAGGTAGCCAAAGTCAAAAGGCATAAAATCCACTCCCACCCATTTCATCCCCACCCACTCCATTCCCATTCACCTTTCCTCCCTCCCTCTTTTCTTGGGTCCTCCTGGATGACGGGTCATCCCTGCATCTCACTCATTGCCCTGGGTCATAGGCAATGCAGCAAGACACAGCACATCCACAGCAAAGCTACTTCATACCATAATGCATAATACCTTTCCTTTATATTACAGTTAATACAAGTTTGTCTCCTTATCACCTGCTGGTAGGAGAAAGAGGAGGGGAACAATTGGTAATTGTTGGCTCTCTTTATGTGAAAAAGTGGAAGAAAGGTAATTGAAACCAAGCGCAATAAGTGGGCAGATCTTTTGCCAGAGAGACCAGGGGCAATGGATTGATTGATTGGGTTTTGGCATGGTTCAGAGACCAGTTCTTAACCCCTTCAATACGGTGACGCCTACGTAGGTGTCATGAGGAGCAAGTGGGTATGCGAGGATGCCGATGTCGGCGTCTTGATTATATATATTGTAGTTGTACCTGCGTGACCCCCATACTCTGTAAACTGGCTTCATCATATTTTCTATGGTTATCAAAATTCACGGGTGAAAGAGAACGAGCAATACAGCGGTAACTTTATTTTTCTTTTAATGCAACATCGCATGTCTGGCAGCTAATGCTGCCCGCGAGATTTTGGCCTGGAGTGAAGGGGTTAAGGTCACTTCCCACTGGGCCGATTCTCGCCAACCGATGCGAATTTGAATAGTTAGAACACTTACCTGAGAATATGTCAACAGTGTCTAACTAGTGTAGGCCTTATGGTCCTTTATTCTTATGTCTTATGTTCTTAACTTTTGTAAAAATTTACTCTCTCTTAGTTTGCCATTCAGTTTCTCAATATATGACACAAAGGTAATTTGACATGTGGATATTTGAAAAGTGGAATGTAACTGAAGTTGTTTCTACTCAGACAAACTCCCAGCATTTGGCGAGAATCGGCACAGTTTTGAGCAGCCTTCATGCGGAGAAGGTGTCGACTAGATTTAAAGCAGGAAAATTAATTCTCTCCAATATTCATCTTGCTGGACCACCATATATGTTTACTGTAACTGTGTGTGTGTATATATATATGTATATATATATATATATATATATATATATATATACAGTATATATATGTACATAAGATAAATGGGTTTTAATGTGTATGAAGTGGGTTTGTGCTTTGAATCAGCCACCCCCTGATGATGGGGAAAGGTCCCTTGCATTATATAGAAGGTTTCCCAAAATAAACTGTCTGGCAACATATGAAGAAGTACAAAAAAATTCATAACATAATGTTCCTTACATATTTAAACAATATAGGTCTGTTTCAAGAGAATTGTCTGAACAAATGTTGGTTGAAACATTAATTACACATTTCTGCATTATGTGGGTTTCATAAGTCTGAAGTTTATTGTAGAATTGAAAACATATCTGCGCTTTGAAATGACATTAATGAACTCGTAAATATCTATATACCATAGGATTTTCCCCCTCTTATATGGGAGGTAGCCAGGTCAAAAGTACGCACCCGCTTCCACCCATTCCACTCCCGTCCACCACCCTCTTATCTGTAAATGTAACCCCTGAAATGTTTGAATGTGTGTTCATAGAGACGGCAGATAATTTTGAAATGTGTGGGGATATTGATGGGGAACATACAGAGGATTGTAATTAAAATTCTAATCAATGTTTTTAAGAAATTTATTTTGAAAGAGACCTATTTTGTTTATACATGTAATATCATGTCTTAATTTATTAATTTCTTTATTCATTAATCCTTTTATTTTGCAAGGCAGTTTATTTTGGGGCACTCATAGGGATAGCGATCTTGTGAGACAAATATTGGCAGTTGCCGAAAAGTCTATGGAAATAAACACCACAAGTGAGGACGGAGCCTTTATTAGTACGACGTTTCGCTTGTTACAGCTTTTTCAAGTACATGAGTGTACTTGAAAGAGCTGTGACAATCAAAATGTCATACTGGCTCTGTCCTCACAGTGTCCAGTTTGATCATCTTCACCGTTACTTGTCTTCATACACTTGGTCTCTAAAATCCCTATCAGCTTTGATTCCTCTGCTTTTGTGCATAAGAACTGACTACTTGTGACTGTTCTGTGTCTCTCACTAGTACAAGTTGATGATAAAAATAGTTCAACATTAATACAACAGACATCAGTCCTTTGTTTCTTCTCTGAGAGATCTGTGGTAGGGCCCAGTGACTTTTGCCAGCTACTGTGAGGATGTGGGTTTTTAAATCAGTGGAACTCAAGGCAACAACAATTATTACTGTGTTATTACTATATACATTATATATGTATGCACATAATTCTACAAAGACCCACTGTGTTGGATAAGAAATGAAGTAGACGATATCCAACACAGTGGGTCTTTGTTGAATTTTATGAATGTGTTATGACATTACTTTGTAGGTATGTATATAAGTATATATATAATGTATATAGTATGTGCCATAATATACCATAGTATTACCATAATGCACATAAATGGATAAGTGCAAACCATATCATGTACTTAGTGTGGTTGCAATAGACAACATAAGCTGCAAATGGGCAGTGTGAAGGGATCATTTCTGTTCCTATCCATTGTATGCACTTCCAGGACCTCCAAAGCTGTGAAGAGGTTAATTCTAGGCTCCTATTCCCCTAGGAGCTCTGAATATTAGTCACAAATTGTAGGGATACTAATGGCAACACCCAACAAGAGGGAGAAGCCTGTAGATGATGTATATATTTTGTAGACAGTGTGGGTACACACAATTACACATGAATGCTGTGTATGATTCTGTAGATAGACAAATCAAAAGCAGTGTATAATCATATAGTACAATGCCTCTATGATGAGTGAACTGTGTAAAAAATACAGTATATCAGAGGCAATAAAGTGCACAGCATATTGTATATGTGTACACAAATATGTGTGTAATATGTGTGTATATATATATATATATATATATGTATATACATATATATATCATATATATATATCATATATATATATATATATATATATATCATATATATATGTATATACATATAT
This sequence comes from Oratosquilla oratoria, assembly GCF_046742065.1. Lineage (NCBI taxonomy): Eukaryota > Metazoa > Arthropoda > Malacostraca > Stomatopoda > Squillidae > Oratosquilla > Oratosquilla oratoria. The sequence goes on along the minus strand of NC_134788.1, from coordinate 21,907,735 downwards.
ATATATCATATATATATATATATATATATATATATATGTATATACATATGTATATACATATACATATGTATATACATACATATATATATACATATATACATATATATATATATATATATATATATATATATATATATATATATGTGTGTGTGTGTGTGAGATATATATTATTTGTTCTTACTGCTATATGCACTTGGTTGTGCATTTGCTAATGCATTACCTCCATTATTGAAGTTTCATTATCTTCTGAAGATTTTTTTTATACTGGTGATTTGGATATATAAAACTGTTCAAATGGTGTGGTGGTTTTATTTATTTACATGTGATATCAAAGCTTTGGTTAAAAGCAATGGTAGGATTTATAGCCGGTTCATACGAACCTGTTCTTGGAATTTCGCGAGTTCTGTGAACCAGTTGTTGAAAATTGGCTTATACAGGCTATAATACAGCCTAAGTGATATTTGCATGATAGTGGTACAGTAAAAGAATTTTTTTTTTATCCCACCAATGGTTAGGATAGGGAGGGAAAGATAGTTGCAGTGGGAAGTGCTAAGAAAATGACCATGATGACTGAGGAAAATGGAAAAGAAATAAGGAAGAAGTGAAGGCAGTTAAGATGATGAGAGCAGGTAAGGCACCTGGTCTGGATGGATGGCATGCAGAATGTCAAAAAAAAAAAGGAGGTACAGCAATGGTGGACTGGCTGGTGAGGTTATTTAATGTTTGCTGGAGAGAGGGTAGAGTACTGGAGTACTAGAGGAGTGCCTGTATAGTTCCACTTTAAAGGGAAAAGGGGACAAGTGTGAGTGTAGTAGTTTCAGAGGGATTAGCTTGTTAAATGTAGTTGATTAAGAGGATTAGGAGAGGAACAGAGGGAGTAATTGGTGAGGAACATTGTGGATTTAGGACAGAGGTTGCATAGATCAGATTTTTGTGGTAAGACAGATATGTGAAAAAGCTATAGGAAAAGGTAAGGATGTTTTTTTGGGCTTTTATGGATCTGGAAAAGGCTTATGACAGGGTAGACAGGAAGGCACTGTGAGAGGTTTTTCAGATATACGGGATAGGAGGAAAGCTTCTAGGAGCTGTCAAGAGTTTTTATGAGAGTGTCTTTTGGAGAAAGTGAACTCAAAGTCTTTATTTCGACAGTTCCGGCTTTCTTAAACAATCCAGTATTCTTTCAAAACCTCATCAAATTTTGGTGTCCACTTTCCTAGATAGGTGGATGATTATTATTTATTTTTTTCTCCACATCTTTTGACACTGGTGTTGAATCAATTGTTTCTATATTTTGCTCTTCTTCTCTACTGTGTACCTGTTACCTCCGTTACTTCCACTGTCGTTAGCAGTGTTTACTATTACATCTAGTGTTCCTCTCTATAGTTTCCTTCCACTTTCACTTTCTTTTCATCCATTCAACTCCGATGATGACAAGACATCTTGTCATCATCGGAGTTGAATGGGTTAACGTAGGTTAGTCACGCAATTTCCATTACTTATTTTCATCTGTAGGCCCCATGCCTCAGATCATCCGACTTAGTCAAGTTCCACTTAGTATATATGCATAGAATAGGGGAATTTAAACTTGAGATATTTTCTTGGTTGTCTTCACCAATTCTTCTACAACGTACCAGAAAAGTCTCCACTAGAATCCTCAATTTGTTCACAAGTCAGTTCGCCATGATTTTTTTTAGTCCAATGATCTTTACTCTTACATCTAAGTGCCTCCCATAAGGGCGTGACTTTACTTTCGCGAACCAATTCAATTTTCTCCTCCACCTTTTCTCCAATCAGAGACACTGTTACAAACGTCTTAAGAAGTACCGCTTACTCAAGCAATCTCGAAATCAATGCATCACTGGCTTAATTTACATATTGTTTCATCAGCGGTTGTTTACAAACTTTAGACGAGGAGCGAGATTATGCAACTCCTTTGTGGCTATTATTTACCAAACATCCAACACATAAAAATGAATTTCTTGCCACATAACCCTCTATCTACCTTGTCTACCTTTATCTACCAGCATCTTAGAGTACCGCTGTTTCGGTTTCTTCCAAATGATCAAACTTGAAACTTATCCTCATCATACTCGGGTGGTTTCTTGACCTCAGCTTCAAGTTCAATAGCACTTTCATCAACTGATGTTGAAGGATGGAAATGTCCATCTTGAGGTTCAGATGTGCCAGTGTCACTTTTATCTTGAAGAAAGTAGTCAACTTTGGAATTTTAGACACAGCCACTCACTCCATCTTCAATTTGTCCTCCTTAGCTTTCCTTTGCAGACGGGTAACTGCGCCCAAAATTTCGTTCATGATTCGCCATTAATTTTTCTGGATAAAAGGAAAAAAAATCATAATAATAAAAATAAATAAATAAATAAATAAAATAGAATAAAATAAAATGAAATAATAGCAAAATTCTTGAAGGGACACATATATATACCGTACACACACACACACACACACACACACACACACACACACACACACACACACACACACACACACACACACACACACACACACAAGTGCTGTAGTGACTTACCGATCACGCTATCTTGATAGCGTGATCGGTAAGTCACTACAGCACTTGTCATCTTATAAGAGTTATTTCAGGGTTGTCATTCTTCAATGCTATGAGTGATGGTGACCTACAATTGAATTTGCCCCATCTGTGCCTATACCTATCAATTTGTTAACATCTAATCCATCTTCCATCAAACATTTTTTGACAGTTATATAAATGGTGTCTGCTTTTGCATCCCTTAGAGGTACTAAACGGTAAAAAATGATTGTTACTACTGTCCACCTAAAATGTATGTCGTCACTTAAGGTCTACGTTTGGTACGTCCGAGTCTTACTGCGCACTCAATTCAAATTTCGTAATTCGTTCTGTACGTTGGTCCTACTCTCCACTGTCCGCTCTCACACGCTCTATGTGAAATCACGCTTGCGGTCCCGTGAGACGTGCAAAACGTTCTCCTTCTTTACCTCTATAGGTTCTGTACGTATACATACATCATATAACTAGACATTAAGCAATAAAGATTAAATGTGATGTTTTCCGTATTAGGGTAGACTTAGCTAGAATATAATCGGTATTCGGTAGTCTTTAGTTTCTTTACCAGTGCCTATTTATTTACAAATTTAGGGCACTTGTCACATTTTTATCTTGATTAATGAAAAACTACAAGATTTGTGGTGTTTTCAGAAAAAAAAACCTACAAGACTCCAAGATCAAAGCAAAAAATACTAGATCTAGAAGGAAAACACAAGGAGTGGCAACACGAAATACGAATTTATGAGAACACCAATGCCACCCCACCCCCCCACCGCCAGGCCCGGGCCAGCTATAACCGTTTCTGTTGATACTTGGCTGATACTGTGATACATATTTGAAAATTGACGGGGTGTCTTGCCTTATTTAGCTGTGTATGTACTTTTGCACTATTATTATTACTATTATTTTAACATTTACTTGATATCCCATAAAAACTCCACAAAAATCAAAATTCCCATGAGACCTCCAACAAAAATGCAAAATATCCACACAAAAATCCCACAGATATTGAGGTGTCCTCCCACAAAACATCCCATGTGAGCAAATTTCTCCCACAAATTTGTGGGAAATTCCCACAAAACGGCATCCCTGTGCCACACAAGCGAGATACAGAAAGCGCATGGTAACACGAAATAATATTCTAATTCATACGCAGGGCCTCGACAAGGGGAGGGACAGAAAGGGGGGGGGGCAATGCCCTGGGGCGACACGTTTTGGGGGGTGGCACTTTTGGTGAAAAGAAGGTAAAGCAAATTCCCCCTAATGTACTTTTAATGTATGATTTATCTACCATGAGTTGTGTGTATGAATGATGTGTGTATAAATATTGTTTTGTGGATGAATGTTACACGTGAATCGTGCTGTAAGTGACCATCAGACGTGGAAGGTGTTGGTAGTGGTGGTGTGTGTGGAGGTTGGGGGGGGGGGCATTTACCCATATCTGGGCCCTGGTCATACGGCAACAAAAACTATTCATTGAAGTTATTTTATATTTTTCATTAAAGTAATAAGGCTGAGAGTAACATTATTTTATGTTACTCAATATTATATATATATTTATATATATATATATATATATATATATATATATATATATATATATATTGTGACATCATGACAGGTGTATGAATGGTAAGAATGGAAAGACACGATTGAGAACAAGAGACTTTATTCCTGACCGGTTTCGTCTTTGAGGCTTCTTCAGAGGTAATATTTACAGAGAATGAATGCATAGGTATTTGTAGGGAAGTTGCTGTGGTTTATGAGGGACGCAGGGTGGGATTCCGTGTGTTGCTAGGCTTGGTGGTCATGTGGGGTCTGGTGTGACGCGGGTGGATGTATTTGTTTGTTTATGTGTGAGCAATTGTCGCATGGCGTATTTGGCGGTATGTTTTGCAATTTTGATATCTCCTGTTCTGTTGTTGATGCAATCGTTGGTGTTTATGTACATTGCTTCTAGTGTCTTTCTTTGTGGTTTGTTTAGATTTTCATGTAAAATGTTAGCTTGGTTCCATTGAGGTAAATGTTGTTTATCATATATGTGGTTTACCCAGGAGTTTGTTGTGCGGTGGTGACGGATATCAGCTTTGTGTTCATGTATGCGTTTCTTTAATTCCCTGTATGTTTCACCATAATAGGCTAGGTTGCATCCCGAGCAGGGGGATTTTGTATAGGATACTGTCTGGTTGAGTGGAATTTTGTCTGTTATTTGTGAAGTTGCGTTATTTGTCGTCCTTTGTCTGATATTACTGTGACGCCTATGGGTTTTAATTTCTTGGTTAGGAAGTAAGTTAGGTCCGATGATGGTGCTATGAGGAGGATATTTTCGTTTTTGGTTCGTGGTTCTGAGGTGCTTCTTTGTTGTATTTCCTTAGCTTTGTGTAGGGCTCGGGCGATAACCCGTGCTCCCTTTTGACGTGAGGTCAAGTTTGATGCATGGGAGGTTGAAGGCAGAATGTTCTTACGCCGGTGACTCGAAGACAGGGGTATGCGTTCCTCAATGAATCCAGTGTTCATCATCACGTGGCTGGCCAAGGTGCAGGTTAGTCATTGCTGGTCGATGCTGGTACTGTACGTGTCCCCAAGGAGGCTTTGCCCCATCCGTGGGCCTCAAGGAAGCTCTGGGTCGAGTCACACTGGTGGTGGTGGTGGGGGGGGGGGGCGAGTGAGTCCCATGGAACCACTTGCGAGTCAGTAAGGTCGTGGGGCGGTAAGAGAAGAGGTGAGGATAGGAGGAGTGACCAGGAGTGAGGACTACTCCTACCACGCCCCCACGGTAGTCGAGGCTAGAAGTGGAGTCGTGTGGAGTCTCGACAAAAAATCGTCAAGGAAGTTGTCCTCACGACGGGGGTCCGGAACTTGAAGGCGTGGGTAGAGCTGGCCATTAGACTGCAGTGGTAGCAGAAGGTGATGTCCGTTTGCCACAGGGTAGCAAGCCTCAGGACGCTCGGTTATCCCCGCGGGACCGGAGTTTTCTTGTACGTCGTAGATGACGTCGAAGAGGTTGGTGCATCTCGGGAGGCTGCTAAGGGGATCTCGTACTTGGAACGCGTCCTGGGATCACGTCGTACGGTGGCATTCGAGCGTGGTTGTAACATCTCCCTGAAAAAATCGACACCTGAGAATGGTCGTAGTTAGTGGGTGGGGGCGTTAGACCACCCAGAGCGTCGTGGACTTGACAGTCGAGTTTGCTTATCATTAGCTTTAACGGAGTCGAGGAGAGGGACTTTGTGATTTCCGTTGAGCGTCTGGGTGGGTCAAGGTGTGGGACGCTCACTACTCTAATTTGCTAAAGGATCTAGGGGCGGTGGTGGTAGGCAACGAATATATCTGTGGTGGGCGAGAGTGTAGGCAGTCGAACATGTGGGCAGGCGAGCTGGCAGATGGTAGACCTGGTAGGCAAACTGGCAGTCGTGCTGGCAGCAGGCAGCGGTGGCAGACGATCTGGCAGACAAGTGGTGGCAGTCGGAGGCAAACGATCTGGCAGAAAAGTGGCGGCAATCGAGCGGTAGACAGCAGTGGAGAACGATCTGGCAGATCAAGTGGCGGCTGGTAGCAGTCGAGCGGCAGGCAGCGTTGACAGACGATCTGGCAGATCAAATGGCGGCTGGCAGCAGTCAAGCGGCGGCTGTCGATCTGGTGGTAGTCAAGCGGCAGAGCTGGGGATTGGGAGTCCCACGTTGGGTGCCAATATTAGGCTGGCTGAGCCAAATTCTGATGGAGAGAATCTATTTCTTTATCTATAAATGAATGTTGGGCGCCAATAATGATAGCTCGCTTCTTAGGGCGAGAAAAGGGGGAAGGGACGGGGAGGGAGGAGGCGACTGTGAGTTTCAAGTCGTGTCCCAACTTGGTCTGCTTGCGGGGGAGTAGGGTGGTGGTGAGAAAACGAGGAGCAGCGAGCCAGGCTCACGTGCGATGCTCCGAGGCAATCTGCATCTTCGGGGTTCGCCCAGCATTTATATACACGGGCTTCCTTTTGGCGTGAGGTCAAGTGTGATGCATGGGAAATTGGAGGCAGAATGTTCTTATGCCGGTGACTCGAAGACAGAGGGTGTGAGTTCCTTAATGAACCCAGTGCTCATCATCACGTGGTTGGCCGAGGTACGGGTTAGTAATCGCTGGCCGATGCTGGTACTGCACGTGAGTTCCTCAAGGAGGCTTTGTCCCATCAGTGGACTTCAAGCAAGTTTGTCTCCTGGTTCCTGGTGGTGGTTCCTGGGTGTGTGTGTGTGTGTGTGTGTGTGTGTGTGTGTACCTTCTGGGAGAGGAAAACCTCGTTTTGGAAGTCTCCACTCTGGGGTAGCCAGATCGACCAAACGACAAGAGATTATATCGCGCTTGACTCTTTGCACTCTACGAGTATGTGCTTATGTGGGTTGTCTGCTCTCCCTCTCTCTCCCCGCCTGTGTGTACATATGCGCCCCTTTTCCTGTACATATCGTCTGCTTTGAAGCTACTTGTCTCTGTACATAGGCGCCGTATGCTGTACTTAGGCTCCTGTATATATACTCATCGCCGGTCCTAGAGTATCCTGGCTGCTTTTATGTACAGCTCAATGGCCTCTTCGTGTTTGATATATATATATATATATATATATATATATATATATATATATATATATATGTATATATATATATATATATATATATATATATATATATATATATATATATATATATATATATATATATATATGGGGAATTTCGCTCTCCCGTTCCACACACACTCCCCCCCCCAAAAAAGAAAAAAAAAAAAAAAGTTTGCCAAAATAGATAGAATATAAACAGAATACCATAAAAGGAGCCCACCAGGACTTTGTCACCAAGACGGAAGGAGACCATAAAGCATTATGGTGACCTGAGGTCACTTTCGAGGGATCCTGGGCCAAGAAGAAGAAGAAGAAGGAGGAGGGGGAGGAGGAGGCGTCCTTTGGGATCTTCGTCGTTCTTCGGCGACCTCTCCTCGGGGAGGGTAGTCTGTCGATTTTTATTGATTGATTTTTTTTTCTTCTTCTTCTTCCTCTTCCAAGGTCTTGTGTGTCCATGTTGTGGATTTGAGAATATAACCTTCTCCTCCTCCTCCCCCCCTCCACCCACTCTCCTCCCTCCTCTTCCTTCACCCCCTCCTCCTCCTCTGGCTCTACCCCTTTCTCTTCTTACTCAGTTTCCTCTTCCTCCTCCTCCCCAGTCTTCTTCATTTTCCTCCTCCTCCTCGAATCTTCAGGTGAATGCGTGAATCACCTATGGTATTGGACCACGTGCTGGACCCGTGATCAACATCTGGACGAGAGCTCGCAGCTGCTACTGCTCTTGTCGCTGGCGGCTCTCGGCAGCAGTTGTTGAAGCTGGAGGGAGGTGGGTGGGGGGGGGGGCACTTGATGTTCTTTCGAACGCACGCACGCGCAGTTTGCTTGTGTAGTGGTTAGCGACACTGGTTGCCACAATAGCTTCCACTAAGGCTGCAGGTTGTTACTGTTTCTCCTGGGCAAGAGGATGGGTACGTGTAAGTTTTTGTTGTTACCCACAGGTATATAAGCTCTCATATTGGAGGGTAATAGCTGTCGGTCACGGATTTAGCACGTGATTTAAGAACACAGACAGGCTAACTTTAACAGATGGAAATTTATCATTTCATTGCGGACACCCAAATGTGATTCACTATATATTAGAATTTATGCAAATATATATTTTGTTGTTAACTATTTAGTAAATTTTTCAATATACGATAGCTTTCTTATAATATTTATTTTGTAAACAATACTCCATTGACGCAATTGCAACAACAAACGGTGTATTTGCATAATATTAATATTCGTTACTGAGTGGACGTTGAAAGTGGCCGTATAACTGCCCCTCCTCCTGCTGGAACCAAATAATACTCACTGCAGGTCAGCTTATCTCCATTCTTATTTATTTATTTATTTTTTTCTTTTGTTAGATGCAGCATATGCTCTCAAAAGGAAAAGTCCCTTCCACATTGGAACGGGACTGAGATGTCGAGCCGTATTCTGAGAGACTGCGGTATGATATGTGGTAACATAATTATCATCATTCTCATAATTCGTATTTGTTATTATTGTTTTTTTTTTATTTATTTATTCTTAGGTGTTTACATTCTAGGGGAAACATTACCTTTTTTTTTCTGGACCAAACCCACGATACCAGCTGGGATCGGTTGTCGCGTTGTTGCTGAAGCAGGAAACGTGCAACATGGCATCAAGACGTTATCAATTTGTTGTTTGGGTCCAACGACTGCTCTGCAGCCATGTATCATTCTTTGTCATGTATATTACCTTTATTGACAATATTACACAATGGACTTACATCATTATGTACTTCATTACCTTGGAGATGATAACTTAATCTTGAGCGTACAGAGAATTGTGTGCCTCATGTTCTGGAACTTTCGCTGCGGTACGACTATTGCGCGCTTGTTTTAGAGCAGAAACAATTATTAATTCATCTAAACTATTTCAAACAGTAGTAGAATATCACAAACAAAACAGAAAATTTGTTTTGTAAATGGAAAATGAGAAGAAGAAAAAAATAAACACAAGGAAATTTGATTTGAATAGCTCGTCACTTTGTTTATATCTTTTGTTGCATACGACATGACTGTACATCGTTTCCTGTTATGATTAATCATAAAAACTGTCGTATCGCAGGGATGAGGAGAATACACAATATGAGGCGTACAGTTACTTGCAGTACGCTGCCCCCGTATCCCATTCACAGATCGTGGAAAATGTCGACAATATTATTGAGAAAGCAGTCAAGCTCAGACCAGCCACGGGGGCGGGCGGGCGACATAGTTATTTTCACCAAAACCAGGTGTGTCTGTGTAATTCCATTTGAATTGTTTTTATCATTTTGTTGTTGGCATTCACAAAGGACTCTGGATATTCTAAATATAGAAAGAAAGAAAAAAAAAAGTTAAGAGTCTTCTTTCCTTTCCCTCCATGGATATAGAAACGTCACCAAGGAATCACATTTACTTAAGAACAATTGAACGGAATCGGGTGCCGACAACTTGGAGAAGAAAGACTAAAATATAAATAAGGTAAATAGTTGCAGTCAGTATTGTTTGTTATTTGTGACTAAATGCGTCGAAAGTACCAAATATCGGTTTTCCAAGCTACCACGGAGACGCGCCTGATTGACGAACTGTTCCATGCATAATGGACTTGTGTTCTAATTTACGCTCCCGTAGACCACTTCAACATATCGCGCTGTCCATAGTCTATGGGGTACTGTCCTTTACCTTTCCGTAGACCACTCACTCCAACACATCGTGTTTTCATGAAGACGCCCTATTGGGAAAAAAAAAAAAAAAAAAAAAAAAAAAAAAAAAAAAAAAAAATAATAATAATAATAATAATAATAAATAGAGTTATTGTAATGTATCTAATTCTTTTGTGGATATCTTTTTAGAGACTTAAGGGTCAGTGTAACGTATGTTTCTTTTATGGTTAGAAACTATACTCCATTTAAAAAAGAATATCGATTCATTTTGACTGACTGGTGCTATCGCATCGTTGTGCAACATTATCAACCGTGTGGTCTAGTCGGGACAGTTAAATGTAAATACTTGGCAGTTTTCAAATTCATCGATATGTATCATTTTCATCTTCACTTGTCACAGACTTTGATGCCGTACCATTATAATCAGTGTTACGCATTTTTTCGTCTTTCTGTTCGTAGTTTCATTTGCCCTTACCATGCTGCATTATTATAATTTTTTTTTTAACTCAATTCACGGTTTTTCTCAAAGTGATAAGGTTGATATGACACGTGACAAAATAGGAAAAAGTTAGGAAGGGCGAGTCGGTGAAAGTGTCACCAAGCAGTCGACTTGCTATGACGTCATGTCGCTTCGGGAGATGTCTAAATGTGACGAATATTTTCTTCGTCTTTATATTGAATTTTGGTTTCTAAATCTCAGATTTGACTGAAATATATATCTTTACTTTTATTTACTATTGCTTCTTGATAAAAAATAGGACTCGATGGAATCAGGGCATTGCAAACCAAAAATGCACACAATAGCCTCTACCACTTCTCACTCCATTTTGTTTTAGGAATTAAATATTCAAATTATTTTATGCATTCCTAGAAGGAAACTACAGTTTCACCACGCCTTACTGGTGCAAAACGTGAAGTAGCGAATAAAAGACGGACAGTACAACATTTCCTCCTATTTTAGTCACATTACCTTCGTTTTTCCTTTTCGCCAACCCAGTACAAGTAGTGATCACTTTGCACTAGTAGAGGACAGTTCTACAGCCTCCTGTATGTCTGAGCAGCCCTATTCAGGATCCACTCTGCCCACCTAAGCATAGCTTGTTTCTCTTCTTCTTCCTCTTGTCTTCTTCTTCTTCTTCATCTTCTTCGTCTTCTTCTTCTTCTTCTTCTTCTTCTTCTTCTTCTTCTTCTTCTTCTTCGTCCTCCTCTTCTTCTTCTTCCTCTGCTTCCCCTCTCCTTCTGCTTCTCTTTCTCATCCCTCTCCTTCTCCTTTTTCATCCTCTACCTCTTTTTCTTCTTCCTCTGCTTCCCCTCTCCTTCTCCTTCTCCTTCTCTTTCTCATCCCTCTCCTTCTCCTTTTTCATCCTCTGCCTCTTTTTCTTCTTCCTCTCCATCATCATCATCATCATCATCATCATCATCATCATCATCATCATCATCATCATCATCATCATCATCATCATCATCATCATCATCATCACCACCACCACCACCACCACCACCACCACCACCACCACCACCACCACCACCACCACCACCACCACCACCACCACCACCATCTCTTTCTCCTCTTTCTCCTCCTCTTTCCTCTTCATTATTCTTCTTCTGGCTAGGGAGACACCCCCAGTAAGCTTTCCTATTCTGCGGCTACAACAGTGCAGTAAATAAATCCACAGGTTCATCAAAGCTTCCTTTCTAACTTTCTCTTATACTACATCTTCTTGTTTCAGTTTACCTCCCACTAAAGAATTTTCCGTTTTTCCACCTCTACTACTACGCCTCCTACCATTTTCTCAACTTTCGGTAATTCTAATTCCAGGCGTCGACGCCGCCATCCAAGTTCCCTGTCCATTTCTCCCGAGCCACGACCACCAACCACCCCTAATCGCTCACGAAAGAAGGCATTTTGGCAAAAACCCTCTTTTATACACGACTATCTTTTCATTTTCTTACAGACATTCTTCCTTCCCCTCCCACAAAAACCGATCCCGCGCGAGCGGGTGGTCTTATCGAGATGAGTTCTGGATGAGCCGGGGAGATATGGCTCATCCAGAACTCATCTCGATCTCTACTAAGCTGATAGAAACATGGCGGGTTTATGCCATGGAGACAAGAGAGACTAGTTAGTCCTATATTGGGCAGAATAGAACTGCCTTACTTGCAGCCCGAAGCCTGTATCTGACCCGCTGCGTACATGTGCATTAGTTCGGATCAGATCATCATCCAGCGAGTGATTTTCCCGTTGCCCGTTGTGTTTTTGGCAATGGTCTTGTAGTAGAGGCCGAGATGGACTGCGTCGATGGAGATTCGGGGGAGAGCGTCGGCGACAGGGTTCTTTGTCCTCGGGAAGAGCCTGACGGTGCAATTGAGCTCGGCGATGGCGGGGAGGTGGCGAGGCAGAGGAGGTAGATGCTCTGTGTTGATGATGAAGGAGGAGGTGTCTTCGAGGAAGTGGCGGACGGTGTAGTGGATAGTGAGGAGCTCTCTGTCGAAGGTGTAGCTGAGCTCGACCTTGGGAGAGCTTCCTGCTGAAGAAGCCGAGAGGTGTGGGTGTGCCGAAGAAGATTTGTTCGAGAGTTTGTCCCTATGGTGATATTGCTGGCGTCCATTGACAGCTGTGACTGGTCTCCTGGTCTGGGGAAGGAGAGGATGGTAGCATGGGCGATGGGCTTTTCCGCGTTAACGAAAGCGGCTTGCATGGCTAAGTTCCAGAGGGGGTCCTTCGGTTTTCCGTGAAGGGCCTTTTATAGTGGGTGTACCGTTTCAGCCATGTTGGGGAGTGGATAGTAGTCAGGCTCTGTCCTGTTCAGCCGCCGGTAGTCTCTCCAAGGGCGCCAGGAACCGTCGTTCTTCTTGGCGAGGTGGAGAAAGGAGGACCGAGGATTGGCCTAGCCTCTCCACCATCTGGAAGGTATTCTTGGCGGCGATTACCATAGCGTCGTAGACATATTTGTACAAACAGAAACAATAAGTTACGCTGCTTGTGCCAACAATCACCATGTTTACTTTTCTTCTTCTTTTATAGGAAAGGTGTTTGCTATGGTGGATCCAGTATTTCCTCTATGCTTCCACGGAGCTCTGCCCATTTTCATGTCCCGATTATTATCTCACCAAACTTTCTGGGTGTGCGTGGGGATATGACTGGTATTTCCATACACATCCAATTAGGAGTCCACCAAGGAAACATCCTTAGCGCCTTTCTTTTTATCCAAAACCATCGATGATGATGCAGAAAGTAAACCCCTGCCCACACGCCGAAATACTGACATTATGTGCCAGAACCCACCTGATCCAAAACAACCACCTCCTCCAACGACCTGCATCCTCTGTAAGACAATGAACGGTGGTTTGCAATTCTCAGCCCCAAAACCAGCCATCATGTATTTCTGCAGACATCACAGCTGCAAAACTTCCCTTTCATAAAACTAGGCAACACTTTCCTCCAAGTCGTTCAAGAAACTTGATTTCTAGCTCTGATCCTCGACTGTTGTCATTCTTGAATCGCTCGCCTAAAATATCTATAAACTGTCTGTCTTTGAACCTGTGGCATCTTTTTGGTGCCGTCCCGAGTTGTGGAAGGACTATTCCTTTAGAATTTGGACCAAATTCTCATAGAAAGCAAAATCAATTATGAATGCCAAACTTCCTCTTTCTCACTCACCTACATCCCAATGAATGTTATACCCTATATACTCCCACGGTCTACGCATCAGCAGTGAAAGTTTTATATGAAAAAAAAAAAAAAAATCCACTTTTAGACATCATTGTTCTTCAGTATCATTAGAATGTACCTTTCTCGACAAGAGCTCCTTCACCACCACCACAGTTTTTCATCCGTAAAGAGCTAATTTCTCTACTATCCTTCTCGTCCTTTCGCCGTCAACATCTGTACAGACGGCCCCCATTCCGACAGCGGACTAGGTAATGTAGCTGTATCTCTCACCTATACAGTACTCAGATTTCCCTTCACGCATCAGTCACCAAACAGGTTAGGTTTAAGGAGGCTATGCTTCGGTTACCTTTTCTAGCCCTTGTCGGGTGACTAGAGTGGGGCTTGTCAGTTAGGCTGCAGCCGAGCAGTGTTGAACCCTAATCCCACATCAGGACGACCGCTGAGCAGCCGTGTTGGTTGTGACTAAGGTCTTCAAGGATCACCATCAAGCTTACGGGAGAGAGGTGCTGTTGGTATGAGAAGTGGATTTCTACAGCCCCCCGTGTCGCCTCCTCCTCCTCCTCACCAAGAGCTTGATGTGTCCTTCTCGGCTGAGATAGGACAGCGGGTGGTTTACGGAGCTTACACCAAAGTTCCGCAGGGAAGGTGTGTGACAGGTCCCTCACACAGCTCCAGGATTGGTCATGTCATTCACCTAAAAGAACCAGGGGTCAACTGTGTCATACCCCGAGGAAAAGATTCATAACTGGAGTGGGTTTAGTCCAAAGGTTTATAGATGTAAACAGGTATGAATGGTCATACATTTTATTTAGAAGCACAAGTGATCAACTACTACCTTTGACGCAGGGACGGTGTGTGTGTGCGCATTTCTTATTCTTTGTGTAACAGAAGTGTCAACGACTTGAGGCGTGACCGACGGGTCAATAGACGGCATGTGAGTGACCTCATGTGACATGGTGTTTTGTATCACTCGTATGGGATCCAATAAACCAGTTCTACGGATCTGTATAATTCTATGTTGAGTATCAATGTAATCCTAGTTCTTTTACAACCGTTTATCGTTAATTCTTTGTAACCTACATCTCTATCGTGTAGCAGTAACCACAAACATGACTGCGTAATACCTGATTAAGCAGGAGTTAGGTTTAGGCGTCCGCATTAGCACACCAAATGACTCGAGCGAACACGTGGTCATCCAACAAGTAGGTAACCTCACGACCATGGGGGGAACGAACCTTCCACAAAGATTCCGGATGCTCCCAGTGAAGTCCCCGGTGGGTGAGAACTAGAGAAAGGTCAAGTGAATCCGGCTACAGAGGGTGAGGTAGTTCCCTGTGCGCTCCAGAAGCTTCCGAGAGGATTCTAGCTGACTTGATGAGCTTCCACTAGGATGCCTGCTTGCTTAAGACACTACTTCGTGTCCTCGTCTCCTTTCCAAAGAGTCGAGCCAGGGCGAGCTCGATCACCAGCGCGGTCAGTGCACCGATCAAGCCGAACCCGAAACACAAGAAGGCGCCCTGGGGAGCAAGAGAAGGATCGGCTGTCACGAGTAGTCTTGTAACTGTGAACGCTATATCTCCTATCAAGGATAACCTGACCTTGCAAGATGGGCATCGGGTAGCACCATCTCCATTCCGCCAATCCTCCACCTGGAGGTGCATCCCGAAGGCCTGACGACCGGGCCCAAGACATTTCTCTACCAAGTTGAACTACATTTCTTACATCCTGTAAGGAGGGTTGGCAATGGACGACTCATGTCTGGGGATTGTGCACGGGTAGTGCAGGTGAGGTGTGTCCTCTGTGTGATGGGTGAATATAGGGAGATTTGATCCCGTGGCCTGGCTTATCCTGTGTTGGTTCTATTTTAGACCCGCATGGTGTCCTGAACGCAAGCGTAGTGGTGTTGTGCTTGCTTGTGAGAGACGAAAGCTGAGAGTAGATGGGGGCAGACTTTTTATGTGTATGTACTTTACTTGGCTACTCAATCATAAGAAAATACCTTTGGCATGAATATACACATTATTTTCCTACAATATCAAAGTTTGTACCAATGCAACTATAGGCTAGGTTGGAGTGTTCATACAATACAATGACTTCACCTTTCGTGCCTCAACTCTCCTCACCTGTAAATGTTCGAGGGTGAGGGGCGGCGTGTTCTCCTCACTCGCCGAGTCCCGCCCTCTGTCGGAGGTCCAGGTGGCGGGGTCACCCTTGAGAGTGCCCAGAAGGCTCTCTTCGCCGTGGTCCTCCGCCAGGACCTCCTCGAAGAAACGGTTCACCCAGCCTCCTGCTTGCATGCGGAGGATTGCCTGGCGGCGGGGAGACGGTCAGAGTTCTTCATCATTACTATTGTATTTATCTATATCTATATCTATTATATATATATATATATATATATATATATATATATATATATATATATATTCATTTACCTATCTGTTTATTTATTTATCTATTTTATCTTATTTTTTCTTGAGGTTTGCGGCGGTCCGGGACAGTTCCCACATAAACTCAGGAGGCGTCCATTTTATGGCACTCTGTTGGGACTGACGGTACCCCGCTTTCCCATTGTAACATCTTTTACAATCTCAAGTGAATTCTTGCCACTGGGACCCTTCCCCGACTTGCTTTACTTGTTACTGTGGCATAATCAGAAACATGTTGATGTCGCATTTGCTTAATGATGGGTTCGAGTCCCACACCTCTCTCTGATACTAAGCATTGACTGCTAACTGCCCCAACACTCCAAGAAACGCATCATAG
This sequence comes from Oratosquilla oratoria, assembly GCF_046742065.1. Taxonomy (NCBI): domain Eukaryota; kingdom Metazoa; phylum Arthropoda; class Malacostraca; order Stomatopoda; family Squillidae; genus Oratosquilla; species Oratosquilla oratoria. The sequence continues at coordinate 21,891,495 of NC_134788.1, read as the reverse complement.
GGCCAAGACGACGGCTTTAGCAGCAACTACTCAGTGCCTCCTGGCGTAGGCACCCCCACCCCTTTTGTGTTCATACATTCTACGCGTTATGGTGGGTCACATTGTCAAAGCAGGTAAACTTAGATTAGGGCAATGGCTCCAAAACCGGAGGGAATGGACCCAAGGACAAAGAATTCTATCGCAGCATCCTCTGTGACCATCTGTCTTAGAATCAGACCTCTTCGAGATACTCTGTATGAGCTGAAATCCCCATATCCCACAAACCCCCTCTTCTTCCTCCTTGTCCATTTATAACACGATGACCCTATTTTACAGGTTATTCCTCAGAGTCCTAGGGTGTGTGTGTGTGTGTGTGTGTGTGTGTGTGTGTGTGTATTCACCTTGGTCTTTGGATCACGTGTTGGACTCGTGATCGACAGCTATTTCCCTCTCGGAAGAGAGCTCAGAGCTCGTATGACCGATCTATGGGTAATGCTATGACCTTTCACACACACACACACACACACACACACACACACACACACACACACACACACACACACACACACACACACACACACACACACACACACACACACACACACAACTCCCCGCCCACGAGAGTCAGAGTAACGACCCGAAGCACAGCGATACCGAAATAATTTCGGCCCTGGGCAGGATTCGAACTGGGTACTGCGAGTACCACCGTACTTCCCAGTCCAGCTCTCTACCACCGCGCCACCGAGTCGTGTGTGTGTGTGTGTGTGCCCTTCATTGAATGAAATCGCCTGACGGCAATGAAATCACGTGCATGAATGGTGAACAGCAGCGAAGAAGTCAAATACTTTAAGAACACTTCAACAGTATGTCTAACATTTGTACAGGCTTGGAATCTCTTAGTTTACCATTCAGATTTGCTGTTATATAATATGACGGGAAGACAAGTTCATATTTGGAGATTTAAAAAAAAAAAAAAATGTAACTGAAGTCGTTTTTTGTTCAGACGAACGGTCGACGCTGATGAGGCCCGTGGAAGCCTAGTGAGATGACGCCTGTAGTAGCATAACCATGTCCACAGACAGGGACAGAAACGCTGGTAAACTAGAGTCCAGAACAACAACAACAACAACAACAACCGTAGTGCGGCCTACACCTGCCTGCCCCCTTACTAGCTCCACACTCTCCCCCAAACCTGACCTTATCGCCTGAGGAGGAACCTGACCTTATCGACGGCAGGTTTGAGGGGCGAGTACTTGGTGAGGAGGGCGCCGATGCCGTGGGGGTGGCTGCACTCCTCCATCAGGCGGAGGGGCGAGCGGCCCCGGGAGTCCATGTAGAAGGTCGTCCTCAGGTACTCCAGGTGTTGGCTGTTCTCGATGAGGACGACTTCGCGCGAAGCCACGCGCCTGCGCGGAGGGAGAAGAAAGGACCTTAAGGAGGTATTGCGTTTTTTTTTTTTTTTTTGCTCTCTCTCTCTCTCTCTCTCACACACTTATTCGTATTCTAGGCAAATGTGAGGAAGAAAGATACGGGGGGGGGGCAGGCTTCCCTCTCTTCCTATGAAGACGAAGAGGTCTTGCATTTGGGTTCACTGTCTGTCTGTCTGCCTGTCTCTGTCTCTCTCTCTCTCTCTCTCTCATAGATTCGCAAAAAAAAAAAAGGGATCAAGGGTTGTTCTCCCTTTCAGATCCAGAGGCTGGTTCTACACTGAATAAAACCACCTGGCATTAGCCACAACAAGATCTCCAAGGCTATCGTAGAGACCATTTTCGACTTCTTGAAACCCAAAGCACCCTGCTCAGCCGAACAAAAGCGTCTGTCGGGAGGAAAGGGTCACCTACTCGAGGTGGGGCATGATGTCCGGGAAGAAGGTGAAGTATTTCTTAGCCAGACTGCGCACGTTGTCGTCCGAGGATCCGCTGAAGATCTCGAGCCAGAAGTTGCTGAACCCTCCCACCAGAAGGTCGCTCTGCAGAGGGAGGGAACGTCAGACGAAAAGGGAGGAGGAGAGAGAACGGGGAAGGAAGAGGAGCATAAGCAGGAGGAGGAAGGAGAGAATGGGGAAGGAAGAGGGACTAGAAGGAAGAGCAGGTGGGAAGATGAGAGAGAAAGATAGAGAGAGAGAGAAGAAAAGAGGCTATTAGAATGGGTTCCTTTGGCATTGGGACATTTTTTTTTTTCTTTTTATCTCCCTGTGGTTATACAAGTGCTTGTATTTCCTGATAAGGTCGAGGTTGTTGACACAATTGTCACAAGACATTATTTAAACAAGGAGAGAAAAGTCCCTAGACTCGTGTGCTGCTGTTCCTTAGCCCTTTGAGGACTCCTTCAACAGTGAATCTTAATCGTTGTGCATCCACCTACTTGTGTCCATTTTCTGTTTGGGCCCCTCTTTATGAAACTCTGTTGGCCTCCCAGGTGTCCATGGACCAGAGGGTCAGAAGCTGCGGACGACTAGTCCGAGAATGAATGTCTCCTCCCGTTGGTTGGTCAGAGTAGCTAGCCTACATCCAGAAGACCCGCCCCCCGTTCGAGGAGAGCTCACCTCAACGATCTGGCTGATCCTGGTCAGTGGCTTCTCGACGGCAGTGACGGTCAAGAAGGCCGTCAGGTTGCATGAGAAGAAGATGGTGACCACAAAACCGCAGAGGATGATGACACTCACCAGCACCTGGGGGCGGGGGAGAGAGAGAGACGCTCGGGGGCGATCAACAACGCCAGGAAGCTCTCGAACGAAAGGGAGGGGACGACGCAGGAAGGGAAGGGTCTTTCTGTCTCTGGATGATGATGGGACCTTTTCTACTTGGACGTTGGCTTGCTCGTCCTCCCTCCCCATTGACTCACCTGCATCGGAGGACGGCGAGGCAGAAGGAAGCTCTGGTTGGTGAAGGCCGCCAGGGGCAGGAGGAAGGCGCCTGAGGGCGAATGGAGAACCTGCCGGTCCTTCTTCAGGAGAGCCCGCCCGAAGAGAGGAACCAGAACCGAGAGGACACCCAGGCAGGCTGTGAGGGAGGGAGGGCAGGCAGGTCACAAGGGCGCTGAGAACGGTGGGAGTGGCTGTGCCCGAGGTCGTCCGTCTTGTGCAGCCAAAGAAATCGAACTTTGCTCTCCAAGTTAACAAACCGTCTTATTCTCCATCGAACATTGAAAATGCATAAGTAAACAGATAAGTAGATTGATAAACATAAAAAAAAAAAAGATAGTTAATGAACAAACAGACAAATAGGTAATAAAAGTGATTTGGAGTCATTTTAGGAGCCTACAATGATTCACCTCAGGCACACGTTTTGTGACCTCACATGTAAATGACGTCACGGGCATATGACGTCACAGGTAAATGACGTCATAACTCGTTATGGGGAGAGGCTTCACTCGTCCGCCTCGGAGGTATCTCTCTCTCTCTCTCTCTCTCTCTCTCTCTCTCTCTCTCTGTCTGTCTGTCTGTCTACCCTCTCTCACCGACGGCGATGGCCCAGACGAGGGGCGTGAAGGGGAAGGTGAGGGCCATCCAGGGGGCCATGGGCCGGGGCGCCGGGGTCAGGAAGCAGGCGCGCTCGAAGTCGTAGGGCTGGCTGTAAGTGATGTGGCGCGACCGACTCGCTGTCACGAAGAGGTTGCCCACACCCAGCTCGGCGTCGCCTCGGCTGATCCGGCCTTAGGAACATAAGAACATGAGAATGAGGGAGACTGCAAGAGACCATAGGGTCCACACTAGGCAGCTCCGTATCTATCACCACCTGTCATCCCCCCACCCCCACCCCCCATCCATAAAGTTGTCTAATCGTTTCTTAAAACGACCGTTAGTTTCAGCACTCACCAATTACATGGTTACCAAGTCTGTTCCATTCGTCGACCACCCTATTAGTAAACCAATTCTTGTTTATTTCCTTCTTAAATCTAAATTTGTTTAGTTTCAATCCATTACTGCGAGTCCTGCCCTGTTGTTTTGATATAAGGAGGAGGAGTTGTTACATGATTGATGACGTCACGGGCGAACGACAAGGCAGCAGACCTATTGTCTGTTGACTGTGCGTTGTTGAATTATCTCCCATGACTGTGTCTGTACCTGACATGTATTTTTCCCTATCTGTATACGAGTAAATAATTCTAGTCGGGGAGTTGTAGCTAAACAAATGTTGATATTATATCTTTTTAAAACCTTTAGGGTGGAACAATTCATGACGTCGCATGATAAAATCTTCCATGTTCATCAACAACGCGACTGAAGAAAGGATATTTTGCCACGTTTGTTGGAGATCGTTTTCCTAGAATTTTGCATCCATAACTCATAGTTGTGTTGGCGTCAGTTGTAAAATGTGTTTCCATCTTCTCAATTCCTTTGACAATTAGGAAGACTTCAATTAGATCTCCTCTCAGTCTCCGTTTCGAGAGGCTAAACACATTTAGTTCACTTAAGCGCTCCTCGTACGGCTTGTTCCGCAACCTGGCAATGGGCTTTGAGGAAGGAGGGGGAGCGGGAGGAAGGGGGAGGAGGGGTAGGTAGGAAGAGGAGGAGGAGGAAGAGGGGGGAGGAGAAGAGGTGAGAGATGGAGTGGTAAGGAGAGGAGGAGGAGGAGAAGAAGGAAGTAGAGAGGAGAAGGAGGTAGGGAGGAGGAGGAGGAGGTAAGGAGAGGAGGAGGAGGTAAGGGGAGGAGGAGGAGGTAAGGAGAAGAGGAGGTGAAGAAGGGAATGAGGAGAGGAGGAAGAAGAGGAGGAAGAGGGGGGAGGGGAAGAGGTGAGAGATGGAGTGGTAAGGAGAGGAGGAGGAGGAGAAGAAGGAAGTAAGGAGAGGAGGAGGAGGTAAGGGGAGGAGGAGGAGGTAAGGAGAAGAGGAGGAGGAGGAAGTGAAGAAGGGAATGAGCAAGAGGAGAGGAGGAAGAAGAGAAGGGGAGGAGAAGGATAAGGATAGGAGGAAGAGGAGGTGGAAGAGTGGAGGAGGAAGAGGAGGAAAATGTCGATTTTACTCCACGGAAGGATTCATATCACATCTTCAGTGGACCAAGTGTTGGACACGTGATCGAGTTCTCGCTCTCCCGGATGAGAGCTCAAATAGACACACCGACCTATAGGCACCACTAACATTAAAAAAGAAAGAAAAAATGCTCAAGGGGGTACAGTAACGGCTACTAACCCACAATTCCGGTGTAGGATCCGTTCTCGAGCAGATCGCCCCACATCTCCGGTCCGGAGAACCGAAAGACTGGAACGAAGTTTAGTGCGAGACCTAACCAACGTACCACCTGGGAGCAGGAACAGTATACAAATATATAGAATTTTATTACTATTATTATTAATTATTATTATTATTATTATTATTATTATTATTATTATTATTATTATTATTATTATTATTATTATTATTATTATTATTATTATTATTATTATTATTATTATTATTATTATTATTATTATTACTATTATTATTATTATTATTATTATTATCATTATCTATTATTATCATTATCTATTATTATCTATTATTATTTATTATCATTATTATTATTATGATGATAATTAATAATAATAATATTATTATAATAATAATAATTAATAATTATAATAATTGATAATAGTAATAGTAATTATTAATATCTATTATTATTTATTATTATTATTATTATTATTATTATTATTATTATTATTATTATTATTATTATTATTATTATTATTATTATTAATAGTAGTAGTAGTAGTAATAATAATAATAATAATAATAATAATAATAATAATAATAATAATAATAATAATAATAATAATAATAATAATAATAATAATAATAATAATAATAATAATAATAATAATAATTAATAATAGTAGTAGTAGTAGTAGTAGTAGTAGTAGTAGTAGTAGTAGTAGTAGTAGTAGTAGTAGTAGTAGTAGTAGTAGTAATAATAATAATAATAATAATAATAATAATAATAATAATAATAATAATAATAATAATAATAATAATAATAATAATAATAATAATAATAATAATTAATAATTAATAATTGATAATAATAATGACGATGATAATAATAATGATAATGATAACTGCAATAATAATACTTACAGCATAATAACAACAACAATGATAATAACAATAATGAATGTATCTTAATGAACACACTTTTATATCGATGCCAGATGCGTCACGGAGGAATCCAGAGGCATCTATACTGGAGAAGACAGACGGGGGATGATTGAAGGAAAGCACTAAAAGAGGTCTTCCGCCTAAGTCTCCCACCTGAAGAAGATGAAAAAGGATCTACATTATTAGAAGGACATTCTAGGGATACAGTCCCAGGGGCCAACGGAAAATAAACAACAAAAGTCTTTGTTTATTTGTGTCCATGAGCTGAGAGGCGGGGCCTAAGAGTGACGTCATGTCGACTTGCAGGATACTTGTGGTCGACGTGATGTCATGTCGACTCGTGGAGCGCTTGCAGTACATGTGGATAGACCGTATATAAATACTCCATTATTCTTCAACCTTCATCGTATTTCCTTAATCCTAGTTTATCTATCCATATTTATAAGTAATATATTGGCCTAGTATGTCTAACAACCACAAAAATTATATATTGAAAATAAACCCCTACAGAGAAATCACCACCCAGCACTGTGAATTCGACTATGTAGAAACGACTTTGGTTACAATATCTTATTTTTTCGAATTTCCAAGCTTGAGAATACTTTTGCATCATATAAAAACTAAAATAAAACTAAAGAACGAACTAAGAGAAACGAAACTTGTACGAATGTTACACACATTAATGAAATATTCTAACTCTGGTTGACTGTAATCGAAGTCGTCTTCTACGCATTCAAATTCGCAACGCTTGACAAAACTCCAGAGTTTCCATCGAGTGAGTACCCACTTTATCCTGGAACAGAGGTTCCGTTCCGGGCAGGTTCCGGGTTGCACGTGTCCACAGGCCCCGGGAGGTGAGAGCTTTGGGATTTTCGCCAAAGATGGTGTGACTGTAGAAAGCTACCTCCCAACTTCTCTGACCTGGCCTGTGGATTGCATGATCTCTTTTCATTCGTTTATTAGTATTTATTAATTTGTGTATTTGCCAATTTTCATGAATCTAATTTTATCTATTGATTTGAGCTGTTGATCATCGTTGAGCTATAATCGTACGTAACTTTATAATTTCACTGTTTATTTGTAACCCACTTGACTTACATGACCATCAAAAGGTTGTGCGTCTTGCGTAGTCTTGGGGACGCGACTAGATCTTGCATTTGTACTGAAGTGGAGAGAAATACCAGGAAGTAGAAGCCCTCCCAATCCCAGGAGTCGTCTAGACGACTGAAGGCATCTTGGAAGGACGACGCGTCCTGTCGGGTGGAGGAGGGGAGGGGGAGGAGGAGGAGGATGACGTCATTGACAAGTGAATGAAAGAGTGAATGGCGGGAAAGAACGTTTTCAAAAACTATGATGTGAAGACCTCATTTATGTATTCATTCATTTATTTATCTAACCTTAATCGTGGTGTATATAAAACTGTTAATATTGACTATGATGATAATGACGTCATCGACAGGTGAATGGAAGGCTGAATGGCGCGAAAAGACATTCTCAAAAGCAGGTCAAGACCTCCTTATTTATTAATGTGAAGACCTCTTTTAACTATTCATCTATCTATTTTAAATCATAGTGTCTATCAAACTTTTAATATTGACCTAGATTATATAAAAAAAAAAAAACAATAAGTAGCAGCGTACGACGCCATAACGGAAGATCGCTTTGGCGACTTCAAGTCAACCACAAAATTGTAAAAAAAAAAATTGCGATAATGTCCTACTTCCACACCTTTTCTCATAAACAATTATCATAAAACTCGGCCATTATAGAATAATTAGATAACAAATATAAACGTAAATATTCGTAGTATCTGTTATTTTTATGATAAAATGCGCAAAAATTGCAATTGTAGTCGTTGTAATTCTGTAAATATTCACAATTTTAATGGGTCCTATTTATGCAAGTGAGTTCATTACTTCATTTCCCTTCCAGAATTATTTTATATTTAAAAACTCCTTTATAATAAAATTGAGTTTTGTAAGCAATAATTCATCAATACAACAACAATAGAAGAAATATTTGTATAATTCTGATATTTCATTGTACACTGTTAGGTGTTCACGACAGTATGATAAGTACTCACGTGGCCAATCAAAATATATGTATTGCAGTTTAAAGTCCTCCAACCTTGAAAACTCCAAAGACCTTCGTTCTGCAACAGGACCTGCAAACAACACCTGAATCAGCTACTTGCGCACGAAACCTGACAGCTTCCTGAACTCTTGAATTACCATAAGTATCATCACAAAGACCACATTAAATGACTATATTTGCTTAAACGAGGCAAGTATTTGCCTTTTATGCTAATTTTTGAAATGTAATTTACAAATGTCATTAGAGTATAGTGTTTACGTGAGAATGAAAGATGCTGACAATTTGTAGTTCAACAATATTTAGAGATATATTCGCCTTTTATATATTCTATTTATTTACTTATTTTTCATAAAATGAGTCCTCAAGTGAGGTTAGGCTGCGTGAAACCGACCTGATAAGATCGTTCCTGACGGACAAGAATGTCGACGAAAGAGTTGACGAAGGAAGCAGCGAAAGAGGAGGATCCCTTGGCAATGATGCTCACACTGCAGTCGGCCACGGCCTCCTGCGTGGATAGGACATATCCTACCGCATCAGCCATGAGGTCCCCTTCCTGTGTGATAGAGCGTCCACAAAAGGGACAAAACAACAACATGAAATTTAGATCACGAGGTAACGAAATCTCCACATGAAAAATAAAAAACAAACATTGCGCTCAACGGACCAAGCCTGACGACATACACAAATATTAAACGTAAATGGTATACAAGCCGTTCGCACGTTATATATTGAAACGAAAGGAAAAAATATACATGTCACTTCACCTGGGTAGAATTATTCTGGAATTGAACAATTCTGTTCCGAAAACTGCCATCGACGCCACCATCACGACTACCTGGGCCTTCTGGACTTGAGGACTGACTGTGGCAAACAGGAATGAGAGATATAAAGACCACTAGACTCCAAAGTTCCATAAGCAACATATTTTGTACTGATGGAGGACACGAGTGAAGTTCTATGAATGCAGGTAGTATAAAGTAAGATGGGTTACACGGAGTCTGGCATTTATATACCCTTGTATTCCCTTCCCCTCGGCGAATGCAGTCATACCTAGCCTCAAACAGGGTCCGAATCTGGACTCACGTACTTCTTAATTGCATCGCTCTGCTCCGCAGGACCGAATAGGATAACCTATAACTTTCAGTCCTGTTGAAAAAAAATATATATATGAAAAAGAGAAATGACTTTTTGGATTCTGTCTATCGTTTGTCAAAAGAATTTGGAGTAATTACTGAAAGGTTTGGGTGGGAAAGCACTGAGACCGTGATATTGAAAAATAGTGACGAGTGATGGACATTCAGACGACAACTCCCTTGGTGACATATCAAACGCACACAGTCGTTCACACAAAAAATTGAACAGAATTTTATGTGAATGCACACAAGACAATTTACAAACACGAAACTACTAGATTTGAATATGGCGTTTTATAGGCATATTAACTTTGTTATATTGTATATTAATATTGACTGATTTCATAATCACAAAATTTTTCTTATAATATGTTGATCTAAAAACGAAATTATAGAAGAATGCCACAATTGTTATGCATCTATAGGTATATATATGCGTACATATATAGAATACATACATATATATATATATATATATATATATATATATATATATATATATATATATATATATATATCTATATATATCAGCTCCATGAAAGAACTAAGATAATATAATTGCAAGCTGATATAAATCTAATTCAAAACATAGATAGAATTAAATTGGGATCGACGGATAATTACTTTATTTTATTAGACATAAAGGCAAGGAAATGCAATCTTGGGAAATTGTTCGTCTTCTTTCACGTATAAAGCCCTAATAAAAGATATAGCATGGATGGTGGGTTAAAAATGTATGTAAGAAAGAAAGAAAGAAAGAAAAAAAAATAGACGAGGCAATATCAAACGAAAATTTGATGTAATAATATGATCATTCGAACCCAAAATCAAATATAAAGACGATTACCATATGTTGTTCTCATCTACAATCTTCAGAAAACAACTTGGCAAAATAATATAATCCTAAAAAAGTGATTTTGAGGAAATAACTTGGGAGGGATGGGAAGTATGCAGCACTAAGAAATTTCAGGACTAATAATGACCTAATGACAAATTAACAAAATTATTTAATCGACCACAACTAATATACTTAATCACCATTTATGTAAAATCTTTGACCAAAAAATTAGAAATAACGAATACTGATATTATGGGACTTAGTAATCTGTTGTCGGTAATCTTTCATATTACACACAGCAAATTACAAATCTGATCCTTTCTTTTCGAGATTTGCACGAAAACATTATTAGTTACAAGTAGATACATAAGTAATTCATACGTAGAATATATGTACAAATAGTTTGCTTTTATAAAACATTTAAAATGAAATGTGAATATAATCTATAGAGTATCAGTTATACTGACAACATTCAAAGTTCAGGTACGATCTCTTTACATAGATTGTCAACAATTCTAATCTTTAGTATTTCTATAAGTTTAAAAAAACTTCTTCACAATACGACTCAGTTAATATGTAAGTTTCTATCAAGGATATTAAGAAACTGTAGTATAGGCTGACAATGTGAAGCATACTAAAGAACGTTTCGTCATTTTCATACGAGCTACCAGATACTGTTTTTTTTTTACATTTTAAAATACTATATTACTATAACACTGATAAGGCGAACAAAACCAGTGAAAACCTATTTTTATTGCAAGCATTATTTCGGTTACAAAGTATTACAGTAAAGTATATAGTATTGCATAGGATATTTGAAATTATAATGTGGATTTCAAAGACTGCATTTCCTAGGCTTAACCTTAGTATTCTAAACGCCTAACTGTTTTTTTGGTGAAATCACAAGGAGCATGAGGTCCAATTAAAGATCTATTTAAGTATTGCCCATCATCACGTACAAACGGTTACACAATAATAATATCAAACAATAGAAAGCGATAGAAACACACAGAGATCAAGGATACATTAGAAATGTATATATATAGATTACGTAAACACAATGTGTTATACTGGTCATTCAACAGAAACGATGTTAAAACATGTAGGAACCACAAAAAAGTGCTACTTCGCTATGCGATCTACAGTCAATTAATGTGTAGTATAGCAGCGGGATAGGAGTAAAGAAATCAACGACGGAGTAGCCATTGCTGTAAGATGCAGGCTTGAAGCATAAAATAGTACCGGACTTGGAAGATTCAATCCCAACCGTACATATAGAAACAAACAGAGGCCCCTTTAAGTATAAGAAAAAGGAAACTAAAAGACATAGGCCCAGATTTCCCAATTGACATTTGACAGATTCCTTGAAGATATCTCAAACAGACGAAAATGGTCGGTCACCATTTATCTGATTTTCCGGTCGATAATAATACTAACAGAAACGAAGAATCATTACTGAACTCAGAGTCATTGTGTTGAAATGTAACATTCTTTTTGCACCACTATTATACATTTTATTTGTTAATATAATGAACGTTTAGCATAGGGGCTGAAGCGTTTACAAATATTTATGCTTCATGTCGCCTCACAAGGATTCTGAAATATTTACTAAAGTGTCTCCTTATACAATGAACAAAGGCACTTGGTATGTTTATTAGATATCGGAGGTAATAGTATCTACTACCAATGTAGGATATCTTATTGTCTTTATATTAAATTATAAAATTTAAAAAATCATAAACTTGCAAGCATATAATTTATATATCAAAATATATTCTATATATATTTTTTCGAAACAATAATATCCGTCACGGAATATCTAGAGATTGACAAAATGTTTTCTCAGAATGTTTCGCTCAGTGTTAATATGAACACAATTGTCAAAAATCATCTTTTCTATATCTTTAGAGCATTTTTCTCTGCACGTGTTTAAGGGTTTTCTCAAAGTTTCGTTCAGTGTTAATATGAACACTTTTCAGAATTCATCGTCTTTTCTATAATTCTAAAAAGTTTTTCTCTAGGTTTTCTCAGAATGTTTCGCTCAGTGTTAGTATGAAAAAAAAAATCAAAATTCATCGTGTTTCCTATATTTAGAAAAATTCTCTACATGTGTTTAAGGATTTTCTCGGAATATTTCGCTCAGTGTTAATATGAACAGAATTGCCAAAATTTATTATGTTTTTTTTTTTTATATATTAAAACATTTTTCTCTCCACATGTTTAAGGATTTTCTCAATGTTTCGTTCAGTGGTTAATATGAACTCAATAGTCAGAATGTTTTGCTCATTGTTAAAATGAACATAATTGTCCAAATTTATCGTATTTTCTATACGACTATTTTTCATATAATCTCTTCACGTGTTTAAGGGATTTATCAGAATGTTTCGTTCAGTGTTAATATGAACACTTTTCAAAATTCATCGTCTTTTCTATATTTCTAAAATGTTTTTCTCTAGGTTTCTCAGAATGTTTCGCTCCCTGTTAATATGAAAATTGTCAAAATTCATCGTCTTTTCTATATTTAAAAAAATCTCTATACGTGTTTAAGGATTTTCTCAGAATGTTTCGCTCAGTGTTAACATGAACACACTTGTCAAAATTCATCGTATTTTCTATATTTAAAAAAAAATTCTCTCCACGTGTTTAAGAATTTTCTCAGAATGTTTCCTCCAGTGTTAATATGAACATAATTGTCAGAATGCTTCGCTCAATGTTAAAATGAACCTAATAGTAAAAAATTATCGTATTATCTATACGAGTATTTTTCATATTTTCTCTACAAGTGTTTAAGGATATTTTCAGAATGTTTCGCTCATTGCTAATATGAATACAATTGTCAAAAATCATCTCTTCTATATCTTTAAAGCAGTTTTCTCTCCACTTGTTTAAGGGATTTCTCAGAATGTTTTGTTCAGTGTTAATATGAATATTTCAAAATTCATCGTCTTTTCTATGTATTAAAAAGGTTTTCTCTGTTTTCTCAGAATGTTTTGTCAAATTTCATTGTATTTTCTATATTAAAAAAAATTCTCTCCACGTGTTTAAGGATTTTCTCAGAATGTTTCGTTCAGTGGTAATATGAACACAATTATCAGAATGTTTTGTTTAGTATTAGAATGAACATAATTGTCCAAATTTATCGTATTTTCTATACGAGTATTTGTCATATTTTTTCTACAAGTGTTTAAGGGTTCTCAGAATGTTTCGCTCAGTGTTAATATGAATACAATTGTCAAAAATCATCTTTTCTATGTCTTTAATGTATTTTTCTTCACGTGTTTAAGGGTTTTCTCAGAATGTTTCGTTCAGTGTTGATATGAACACTTTTCAAAATTCATCGTCTTTTCTATATTAAAAAAATTCTCTAGGTTTTCTCAGAATGTTTCGCTCAGTATTAACATGAAAACAATGTTCAAAATTCATCGTCTTTTCTATATTAAAAAAAATCTCTACACATGTTTAAAGATTTTCTCAGAATGTTTCGCTTAGTGTTATTATGAACACAATTGTCAAAATTCATCGTATTTTCTATATTTCTAAAACATTTTCTCTCCACGTGTTTAAGGATTTTCTCATAATGTTTCGTTCAGTGGTAATATGAACACAATTGTCAGAATGTTTCGCTCAGTGCTAAAATGAACCTAATTGTCAAAATTTATCGTATTTTCTATACGAGAATTTTTGTTGTTGTTGTATTTTCTCTCCGAGTATTTAAGGGTTTTCTCAGAATGTTTCGCTCAGTGTTAATATGAACACAATTGTCAAAAATCATCTTTTCTATATCTTTAAAACAGCTTTCTCTTCACGTGTTTAAGGGATTTCTCATAATGTTTCGTTCAGTGTTAATATGAACACTTCAAAATTTATCGTGTTTTCTATATATTAAAAAGGTTTTCTCTGTTTTCTCAGAATGTTTTGTCAAAGTTCATTGTATTTTCTATATTAAAGAAAAATTCTCTCCACGTGTTTAAGGATTTTCTCAGAATGTTTCGTTCAGTGGTAATATGAACACGATTATCAGAATGTTTCGTTTTGTATTACAATGAACATAATTGTCAAAATTTATCGTATTTTCTATACGTATTTTTCATATTTTTTCTACAAGTGTTTAAGGGTTCTCAGAATGTTTCGCTCAGTGTTAATATGAATACAATTGTCAAAAATAATCTTTTCTATGTCTTTAATGCATTTTTTTCTCCACGTGTTTAAGGGTTTTCTCAGAATGTTTCGTTCAGTGTTGATATGAACACTTTTCAAAATTCATCGTCTTTTCTATATTTTAAAAAAAAAATTCTCTAGTTTTCTCAGAATGTTTCGTTTAGTGTTAACATAAAAAAAATCAAAATTCATCGTCTTTTCTATATTGAAAAAATCTCTACACATGTTTAAAGATTTTCTCAGAATGTTTCGCTTAGTGTTAGTATGAACACAATTGTAAAAATTCATCGTATTTTCTATATTTCTAAAACATTTTCTCGCCACGTGTTTAAGGATTTTCTCAGAATGTTTCGTTCAGTGGTAATATGAACACAATTGTCAGAATGTTTCGCTCAGTGTTTAAATGAACATAATTGTCAAAATTTATCGTATTTTCTATACGATATTTTTTTTTATATTTTCTCTACGAGTGTTTAAGGGTTTTCTCAGAATGTTTTGCTCAGTGTTAATATGAACACTTTTCAAAATTCATCGTCTTTTCTATATTTCTAAAAAGTCAGGTTTTCTCAGAATGTTTCGCTCAGTGTTAATATGAAAACAATTTTCAAAATTCATCGTCTTTTCTATATTAAAAAATTCTCTACACGTGTTTAAGATTTTCTCAGAAGGTTTCGTTCAGTGTTAACATGAACACAATTGTCAAAATTCATCGTCTTTTGTATATTCTAAAACATTTCTCTCTAAATGTATACAAGGATTTTCTCAGAATGTTTCGCTCAGTTTTAATAAGAACACAATTGTCAAAATTCATCGTTTTTTCTATATTCTTAAAACATTTTTCTCTCCACGGGCTACACAATTGTCAAAAATCATCTTTTCTATATCTTTAGAGCATTTTTCTCTCCACGTGTTTAAGCGTTTTCTCAGAATGTTTCATTCAGTGTTAATATGAACACTTTTCAAAATTCATCGTCTTTTCTATATTTCTAAAAAGTCGTTAAGGTTTTCTCAGAATGTTTCGCTCAGTGTTATTATGATTTTTTTTTCAAAATTCATCGTCTTTTCTATATTAAAAAATTCTCTACACGTGTTTAAGATTTTTCTCAGAAGGTTTCGTTCAGTGTTAATATGAACACAATTGTCAAAATTCATCGTCTTTTGTATATTTTAAAACGTTTCTCTCTAAATGTATACAAGGATTTTCTCAGAATGTTTCGTTCAGTTTTAATAAGAACACAATTGTCAAAATTCATCGTTTTTTCTATATTCTTAAAACATTTTTCTCTCCACGGGCTTTCTCATAATTTTTCGTTCAGTGTCACGTAAGGCCACGTGCTGAACTTAAAATTTCGCTCCATGATACTATGACATCTTGATTTCCCTTTCACGTCGTCACTAGGCATAAACATAGTCGATTTCTATCTTAAAACGAGGTAAAAAGCACCGTCGATTTTGATCTTCACACTAGGCAAATATACCGTCGATTTCCATCTTCACACTGGACAAAAATACCGTCGATTTCCATCTTCGCACTGGGCAAAAATATCGTCGATTTCCATCTTCACACTGGGCAAAAATACAATTGATTTCCATCTTCACACTAGGCAAAAATACCGTCGATTTCCATCTACACACTAGGCAAAAATACCTTCGATATCCTCCTTCATACTAGGCAAAAATGACGTATACACACTAAGCAAAATTATCGTTGATTTTCATGTACACACTAGGCAAAACTGCCGTCGATTTCCATCTTCACACTAAGCAAAAATAACGTTGATTTCCATATACACACTAAGCAAAATTACCGTTGATCTTCATGTACACACTAGGCAAAACTGCCGTCGATTTCTATCTGCACACTAGGTAAAAATACCGTCGAATTCCTCCTTCATACTAGGCAAAAATGACGTCGATTTCCATCATTACACTAGGCAAAAATAACGTTGATTTCCATATTCATACTAGGCAAAATTGCCGTCGATTTCCACCTTCACACTAGGCAAAAATACCGTCGATTTCCTCCTTCATACTAGGTAAAAATGACGTCGATTTCCATCTTCACACTAGGCAAAAATGCCGTCGATTTTGGTTTTCTATGACGATATCTTCCTTCACATTTGGCAGAAAAATCGTATATTTTTTGTTCTATTCGCGAAAAAGAAAATCCTTCAACGGGACAGAAACACCGTCAAAATTTCCTCACATGGACTTCCTTCACACATGACGAAAATGCAGTCGATATTTTTTCCCCCAAAACCGGTAAAGGTGTTTTTGTCCCTTGCGAATATAAATAAAAAGATATAAAAAACATAAAAATACAAATAGAATTAATAAAGAAAAAAAATAAAGGAATAAATAAAAATTAAATCACATAAAACGGAATATGTAAATAAATAAATGAAAAAAAAATAGATCAATAAAATTATTAAATTTTACCCTTACACTGCCATATTCTTGCGCATTGTTACATGATTTTTTTTAGCTTAGGGTAAAAGCATAATCATTACTTCATTTAGTTTTTGTCTTGCCAAAACGATGCTTACTATCTAATTGATATAGTAAAAAATTGCCATACTTATGCATACTGTTGTTTTGGAAAAATAATGCGAAATATTGGAATAATTTGAGTGAAAATTGGCTAGTGGCAACTCGACGGCAGTGCTGGAATATGATTGGCTAAATTATGTCGTCATACTGAATTTAGATCTTGACTAATTTCGAGGGGAATATGCCGTTGAAAAACGAACATGCCTGTTTTGAATTATATATATATATATATATATATATATATATATATATATATATATATATGTATGTATATATATATATATATATATATATATATATATATATATATATATATATATATATATATATTACCCTTATCCTCCCGAAATGATGATAAATTTTGAAAATAAAACGTCAGGACCCGATACTCATGAATAAAAATTCATATAAATACCTTTCCATCATATAAAGTCTTTCCCTGCAATACGTTATGATACTGCAGAACACGACAAAGAAATAATAATGGAATATTAGACGGAAAAGTAAAGAGAGGAAACGAAACGAAATGAGGGGTTGAAAGGAGGGTCGGCTTTCAGCGACTACAGCACTATCTCCCTCACCCTTGGATACAGTACCTACCATCTGGAGAGAGAGGAGAAAGCGCATCTGTCTCTAGCACACATTTCAACGACAAATGATTGGAGCTAAAGAGATGCTAGATGGTGACGTATAGATTCATGAATTGATTTTACATTTTCAAATTATAAATATAAAGAAATACACCTTTAGAATATATCATTTCCAATACAATAAGAATTAGTAAAAGTTGAAAATGATAACTTCCAATACAGTAATAACTACTGCCATCCCTTTCTAGTAGGGGTATGAATTACAATTCATAACAATGCAACATTATATCATGAAGGAAATAATACAGACAGACGAGAAATGAACAATTTCCAATACATCAAAACTGATAATAAATGAGTGAAAACTAGAATGAAAATATGATAATAGACCAAACAAATAATTTTCGTTATAGTGATAACTCCCTTAGACCTTTTCATTTAGACCATAATATCATATAGCAAGTGGACAGCAGGAATATATAATTCCTAATAAATAATGCGGAATGAGATGAGAAAGGAAAGAGAAGTGAAGGGAGAGGATAGTAAAGGGGTGAGGAGAGGAAAGTAAAGGAAGGACAGGCGTAAATGTCTGAAGAAAAGAGAAATGCAACAATAGATTTAGGAAGGAAAGCTAGTGTGGAGAAAGAGGGTGAATAAACTTCAGTCAGCACCACATTCAATACAAGTACACATTTTACAAATGGAATGATGCGTCGTTTAGCGTGTAGCCACAAAGCATATTTCTTTTCAGTACTCTAGCACTCAATAGGTTCGAAGAGTGTGGTACTGCGTATTGCATTTCCCTGGGCAGAGTGCTACATAGCACTCTTTACAATGGTAAGATGTTGATTTTCTTTTCTTTGGTCACAGGATGGTGTTCATACAAACGTGGCAATCCCTTTGTCTTTTTGTACGTTTTACTGAGGCAGTAGGTGCTGGGAGTGAGAGAGATTTCCAGGTAGTGCCTCTGTACCCACGCTGTGCAGGCCAGACGATCGGGCATGTTTTGAAGTAGCGAGTGGCGGCCTGGGTGTGATGAACTTTGTTCTCCGTACTTATTTATCTAGCGATTGGTACGACACTGCATACGTGAATTTCTTCAGAGACGTTGGTCTGTTGCCACTCCTTATCATCCTGAAGTTGTAGGCATTGAGCACAGTTTTCCTCACACATTCCACAAAGCTGACCATCATGTCGACCTTGTCAACAAGACGCATATTTGCCGTGTAGTCAATCACAAGGTCTGGTTTCTTTATAACTTCACCTGTCCTGTAATTCACCTTCCCTGTAGTCATCATTTTTCCGGTATGCAGAGTTGACAGCATAATGACTTGACGCTTGCCATGCCACTGCATTGCCATGACCTTTCCCCACTTCTGAATGTTGTGGTCCTCACTTCTAGTTTTGTGTGCCTCGAAAAGTGGAGGCATGTGTTTTCGTGTCTTTCGAGCTGTACCACAGGATCCTCCTACCCCTTTGTCGTGCAGAAAACGGGACAAACCTGGGGGAATTGAATAATAGGAGGAGTCCGTATCAAAAACGTGGCCTTTCTCCATGTATGGTGCAAGCAGAGTTTTTTTTTTTTATAATGCTCCTGGTGTTTCCGTGAGGGTCATTTCGATTGTAATCAATGATGGTACCTGTGTATGGGATCATGTCCACTATAATACCAGTCTCACAATCACACAAGACAAACAATTTGATTCCAAATTAGTTCCTTTTCGTCTGCATATACTGCTTGAAAATAAGACGTCCCTTGAATAGCATAAGCGATTCGTCTATTACCAGCTTGCAGAAGGGTTTGAGAAATCGGCTGTACCGTTCCTTTATCATCATAAACACATCACATATCTTCCACATGCGGTCGTCTGGTCGAGGTTGTGTATTCGTGGCAAAGTGGCAAGGTCCTTAGTAGTGTTTGGAACCTATTTCTTGACATGAATTTCCCGAATGTTGGTGTACCCAGGAACGGTTCTTTTTTCCAATAGTCGCTGATGACGTGTTTCTTTGCGTGTGGCATCAGAATAATTAGAGCAAAGAACACAAAGAGTTCCCTGACTGTTTCGTCTTTCCATATCTTGAGGTGGCTGTGTGTATTACTTTCTTCTGAATTGTCACTCTCCTGTGTTATGAGATAATTATGTTGTAGATTAGTTTTCTGCACTATTTTGTCCATTACTTCATTGTCAAAGAAGGCTTCTAAATATTCTGCTTCCGTTCCATCAGGTCCAACGGGAAAAAAACTGAAGTCACACCTGATGAGCTAGAGTCAAAATTATGAATGTGAGGCTCAAAATCATGACCATCACTCCAGGAAGAAAAACCCACATTGTCGCAGGGGTTCGTGTCAGGTGGTGTGGGGGTCGGTGCAACTCCTTCATCCTCACTCGAATTCCATTCATACTCTCTCCCCAATGCACCAGGGCCATCGATGTCTCACTGCTGTCCTCTGCTCAATGATCGTGATTCATGTCATCATATGATCCAGAATTGCCATCCGCTCTTCTTGATGATGATAAGCAAAGTTTGATCACTTCGTCGCCTTTGGCCAATGCTGATTTGGGTCCAAGTATCCGTCATTATCGCTGATTATGTGTGACCTAATACAAAAAGAATACACAAGGTAGCAATAATACCATGATACCATTATAATGATCGTAATGATAATGATGATTATAATGATAATAGTACTGACGATAACAATAATGGATGACAATAATAGTGACGGTAATGATATTGATAATGATAATGATGGTAAGGATAATGGTAATGATGATACTGATGATGATGGCTATTGTGATGAAATAACGATGAATGAAATAGCAACTCTAATAGGCCAGTTGACAAGAGAGGCTCTCAGTGACAAATGGATCTTATAACTATAACAACATGCAAATCGTGAAAATCAGAAAGATTCATAAGACAAAACACGTGCTCTCAGACTAACAAAAGTGTTCTCTCCCACACGAGAAATATTAGCACGATGTGTATGGTTTGTCGCTGAAAGCCGACCCCGCTCGCCTCAAGTCCACATGAATCCCTAGGCGACGTGACGTCATAACGTAAATTTCAATAAGGTGGACAGGCCGAGTTTATATACACTTTGCAAAGTACTACATAAATGATTTCAAACATATCTTTCACCAAGTATTTCTACTAATGTACCACGAGATGATAATAGTATATTATGCATTAGGCATGCTAAGAAAATATGGGGAAAGAGAAAAACTGCAACGAGATTTTTTTTATTGTGTGCATATTTTCATGCCTGACTTTATTTCTCGTGTTTCAGTATTATTCTGTACTGTTTATTCATATTTCTAATCTTGCCATATAACTTTACTAAACAAGAAACTGTTTTCGATAAAAAACATGAGCCGTTGCTCATTAGTGTAGACTAACAAATCAAAGCAATAGTTTAGCTAAGGTTCAAGAAAAAATAACAAAACTAATTATGTCTTATTCAGCGGCGGCGCCAAGGGGGGGACTTGGGGGAGCTTTAACCTTCCCCAAAAAGTGGTCAGCACCCCCTCCAACTGATAGAGCAAATTGAACATTTAAAACACTCATTAAGATAATTTTATTAAGTGGATTTTTAATGGCCAGGTCCAAAAATATGTCAGCCATCAGCGCTAGCCCTACCATTAACCCCCTCCCCATCTGAAATGAGGACAATATATGTGTATTATTGCGGCGTTATGCAAGTTCAGCTGCTTTCATTATATATGACCCACGCCTCAAATCACCCGTAACCCGTTGTAGAAATGTCACACATTACAGATAGCCTATCTGCAATGTGTGACATATATATGCATAGCCTATCTGAGATAGACTATGCAACGAGTCAGGGCGTGGCCAGGCGACAATAGTATTCCCAAGGTGTATAGATCAGGGGTTCTCAAAGTGGTCGATATCGACCCCACAGGGGTCGATCGGAACATCCAAGGGGTCAATGAATAGCCAAGGGGTCGAAAGGGGGTCGATGAATAATCAGGGGGTTGGTGAATGTTTACTGCTGGAGTAGAAGAGACCATTTAAAAAATAATTTCAAACTACAAAATTACACTATATTAATGATTATGCTAATAAACATTTTTAGTTAATACCAGTCATTGCTTTAATACCGATAATATAAAAATACTTTATAATAGGTTACAATACATTATTGTAGTGAAATTTATATATATGTACAAGCAGCGGCTTCGCCGCACCCGGCTATGCCGGGTTGCTTGGCCTGCGGCGCTTGCTCGCTTCGCTCGCATATTTGGCAAACATGTTTGACAACCATTCACACGGGCAAACGTCACTTCAAACACGTTTCTTGAACGTGTTTGTCGAACGTGTTTGACAAACCGTTTGATTAAACGTGTCGTTTAAACGTATCGATGTGAAATGTTTGTGTACAAATCGACATGTCGAAGAACCATTCACACGCTCAAACGGTTTGTCAAACACGTTCGACAAAAACGTTCAACAAACGTGTTTGAAGTGACGTTTGACCGTGTGAATGGTTGTAAAACATGTTTGTCAAACGTGTTTGAAGTGACGTTTGACCGTGTGAATAGTTGTTAAACATGTTTGTCAAACGTGTTTGAAGTGATGTTTGACCGTGGGAATGTTTGACAAATGGTTTGTCAAACATGTTTGATGTGATGTTTGACCGTGTGATTGGTTGTAAAACATGTTTGTTAAACGTGTTTGAAGTGATATTTGACCATGGGAATGTTTAACAAACGGTTTGTCAAACATGTTTGAAGTGATGTTTGACCATGGGAATGTTTGACAAACCATTTGTCAAACGTGTTTGAAGTGATGAGAATGTTTGACAAACTGTTTGTTTGAAGTGACGTTTGACCGTGTCAAGCGGTTTATCAAACGTGTTTGAAGTGATGCTTGACCGTGTGAATGGTTGTCAAACGTGTTTGTCAAACATGATTGAAGTAATGTTTAACCGTTTGTCAAACATGTTTCTCAAACTCGTTTGAAGTGATGTTTGACCGTGGGAATGTTTGACATATAAACGTGTCGACGTGAAATGTTTGTCGAAGGGATGTTAGAAAAATCCCTTAACGACTGATGATCTACGGTTTCGGGAAAATAGACGGAAACGTTTTATAGAAAAAATTATATATATATATATATATATATATATATATATATATATATATATAAGTCTAAATAAAAATATTCTTCTAAAAAACGCTGTGGAAGTCGGGGACAGGTGGTATTACGGTGACACTTTGTCCTAAAAAATATTCTTGAAAAAGCGCTTGGGTAAGTCGGGGTCAGGTGGTATTCTTCTTCTTCTTCTTCTTCTTCTTCTTCTTCTTCTTCTTCTTCTTCTTCTTCTTCCTCGCGTTCTTCTTCTTCTTCTTCTTCTTCTTCTTCTTCGCGTTCTTCTTTGCATTCTTCTTCGCGTTCTTCTTCGCGTTCTTCTTCGCGTTCTTCTTCCTCGCGTTCTTCTTCCTCGCGTTCTTCTTCCTCGCGTTCTTCTTCGCGTTCTTCTTCGCATTCTACTTCGTGTTCTTCTTCGCGTTCTTCTTCCTCGCGTTCTTCTTCGCGTTTTTCTTCGTGCTGGGGATCCCGTGTTGGGGGTCCGCCCTAAAGCCGAGGCCGAAGGGGAAAACGAGGGATTAGAGCGCGGAAAGCTGCGGCCGTAGGCCGCTGTTTGCGCAGCCAAGCCCCGGCGAACCCGGGGAGGGCGAAGCCCGCGGCTTGTAAATACGTATATATATATATATATATATATGTATATATATATATGTATATATATATACTGTATATATATATATATATAAATTCGACGCACCCAAGTTATATCACATTTGACCTCTGTCACATTCCAAACTTCATCATAGTTCTTAACTCTTCTTAAACTTTTCTTCGCGTTCATTCTTATCCTCTACCCACGTTGATTTTTTTCGGTCATATTTAAGATGGTGCCAATATGAATGGATCGTATTTACATGGAAAACCAGATATAACTAATATTAATGACTAATGAGACTGAGTAATTTCTTAAAGACGCAATAGATGATGAAATAAATTCAAACTAGTTAAATAAAATCAATTGAAGTTTCAATTTTACAGCCTTCGTTGTCCGTGCAAGTTTGGTATGTAGTGTTCATAGGCAAGATGCATATTTTAGGTGAAATTGCGTTCTTGGCAACTATAAACTTCAATCAGTTTGATTGGAAACACTTTGAAGAATTTCGTGGTTGTTATTCATGCAGTTTCAGTTTGGTTGGTTGTGGGTTTGTTTGTAATTTTGTACATGCTGAGGTTTTCCAACTTGCTGTTTCAATCTTGTAATTCGTTTTCCCCACATGGAGATGATTTCACTCCATGTATCAGTTTTTATATTGTGGTGCTGCTATTGATATATGGGCATTTTTTTTCTTCATAATTATACAAAAAACTGTATATGTACTTTCCACTGTTCTTGTTTCGTTGTGAAGCACATGCTTTTTCTTAATTTCACAGTTCCACTAATAACTATACAGGCTCTTGTTTCTTAAGGACGTTTTCTATTCGTTAATGGTTGTTGCTCGCAGCACATTAGCGCAGGGGGACCCGCTCAGTTACGAGTCCAATATTACCAATATTGAATTTTAAACGAATCCAGCAACCCTATCAAGATGAGACTGTTACTATACTATAAATGTTGTTATTTGATAATAGTGATATTGAGAACGCCAATAACGTTTTATATGAATTTTGTATTAAAAGACAAAGAGGAAAGATAGAAATGTTAAAGTAGAAATATTAATCTCTTCTTAGAGAATTAGAATCAATGTAAAGATTAATAAGCTTAACATATTTTTGTAATAAAAGTCATCAAAAGGATGGAATATTTATACAAATATCTAACCTAAGCTAACCTAACCGAACCTAATTCAGTTAAAACCTAACCTAAAGTGAACCTAACCTACCTAATGTATTTCCCAATGGTGACAATTGACGAATGAGTCACGAAGTCTATAAGTGGTCCGAATCAGCCATTGCTAGCGAGGGCTGAATGAACCACGAAAGTGAACACAATTTCTGATTTTTAGTGTGTTATGTATAGGGCCTATAGTACTTAAAGAAAAATTCGTCCCACCCCCATTTTTAATCATGTGTTCTATTTTTCTGTATAGGTCATGGATCGCTTCCTAATTCCCCACAAGAGGCAACAAGTTAATGACGACGATCAAGAACCATGTACTTCTAATTCTACTGAAAATCCGGAGTTGGAAGAGGTGGATGATGACAGTACCCAGAAAAACATAAGACGTCCTCCAGGGCCAAACAACATCAGCCTGCTGCCAGATAGTGGGCCTACCTGTCCTGATTTGAAGAAATATCCTTCACACGTGCAAGGTGGTCAGGCAAGATCATTCAATAAAAGATGGCACCAACAATATTCTTGTCTTTAATATTCCGTGGTCAAAGATGCAGCTTACTGTTTTGCGTGTCGTCATTTTACAACTTCCCATCTTGGTCGAGCTGAACAATCATTCACCCACAACGGATTAAAGAATTGGAAGAAGACAACCATGTCTCTGAAGGCTCATGATACTTCAGCTTGTCATCAATTTGCGATGCAAGCTTGGGGAGAATTCAAATTGCAGAAAGTTACAGGGACAACAATCTATCAAGCCATTGATGCCGGGCATGCCAAGACAGTGGTGGATAATCGGCGGTACATTAAAGCAGTTATTGATGTACTTCTCTATACAGCATGTCAAAATGTTGCCCAGAGAGGGCACAGAGAAGGCGATGAATCCGACAATTATTGTATGGTCAATATTAAAGGTGGAGTAAAACACGGCAAGTAAACTTCTATTGTAATTGTACGTGGAAGTACAGTCTACGTCTTCACTCACTCTCACAAAAGTCAAGAAATGACCTATATGCACCCTAAGTAAGGTCACGACTGACTCTGCGTGCGTGACTAGGCGCTTGGGTAGCCTACTCCAAACAGTTGCTAAATCTAATTTATACAATTATTATAATTATTCACTCGCGCACAGAAATTTACATTCATACACCTTTCAGTTACACAACAACTTAAATTTGATAATAATAATAATCTATATCCCATTCATTCAACTTTCGCATTACAAATAAATTGATAATTACTTAATAGGTACCAATGGCAATTAGTAAGTTCTCGAACATTCACGCTGATACGCATGTACATACACACATACATAAATTCTAACTACGCATTTAACTGAATCTATATGTAGCATAATGCTAACAAACTTAGAGTACAATAAACGCTCGGCCAAGTGAAAGGAGCTGCCTCAGCGACTTACAATGTAACGTACAAGAAGATATATTCAATTAGTACATACAGGCATATGAACATTATATATAAATACATGAAGAACATATATGGAACATTAAAAGTTTTGAAGGACGGTAGTGGAGAACATTTTGGCAGCTATAAGGGATTGAAAGCTCAAGAAGTATGACGGCTGCGAAGATTATATGGGTGGGAGACAGGGGACGTTGAAATGGGAGGGGAGGGAGGAAGGGGTTCTGTGGAAGTCGGAGGGTCATTGTCACAGTCTACACCTCGAGAGAAAAGCTTAAGTGTGTCCAGGTGCATGATGGATTCTGTGTCTGAATGTAAGTGTTTTACTTTGACTTTATTTGTAGGTTCTAGTGCGAGGACACGGAAGGGACCAAGGAATTTTGGTGAAAGTTTGGAAGATGGAGAATGGTTCTGGGCATATACGATGTCACCTATTGCAATGGTAGATTAGATTCTCTCGCATTTTTATTGTGAAAACGGGCCATCTCGTTTTTAGCGAGAGAAAGAGACTGAGTAATTCTCTTGAAGAGAGAGCTGAAATTTGAAAGTGAAACTTTTACAAAATCATCAAGGTTGTAAATGGGACCTATTTCTGAAGCAAGAAGGTCATATGGGAGTCGTTTGTCGGAACCAAAGATGACAAAGTGAGGCGACTCTGATATGGACCTATTGATGGCACTGTTAAGGCAAGACTGAATCATAGGGACATGGTGATCCCAGGAGAGATGGAGGTCAGAAGCGAGGTGTCGGAGAACATTGAGAATCTTTCTGTTTTGGCGTTCAACAAGGCCATTTGAACTGGGGTGGTATGCAACGATATTACATTTTGTTATTTTAAATGATTTGCAAATATTTGAAAGAATCTCATTGTTGAATTCCGTGCCATTGTCAGAGAGAAGAACTTTGGGAGTAGTGAAGGGGCAAATAACTTTGTCAATGAACGTCTTTGCAATTGTTGTCGCAGTCTTGTCTGGGATAGGTTCAAGTATGCAGAATCTGGAAAAATGGTCCATACACACAAACAGGTACTGGTTTCCACTAGAAGTGAGTGGTAATTTGAGAAGGTCAATAGCAACCATATCAAAGGGTTTGCTAGGGATTGTATATGTCAATATGGGAACTTTACTCTGAATATGACCTTTATGGCTAGCACAAGAATGACAGGTGTCAATGTGATTATGGATATCCTTTCTCATGGTAAGCCAAAAGTACTGAAGTCTGGCCTGTGTTAAGCATTTGTCTTTACCTGGATGTGCAGCAAGTGGAGAATCATGTAAAAGGAACAGAACTTCAGGTACTAAGTCAGAAGGAACTACGAGTTGTTGTACAAGTCTGTTTGGTTCATGCTTGTTGGAAAGTGTGGTTTCATGATAAAGAACATCATCGACAAGTCTGAAGTGGTCAAAGGAGGTAGGGAAGTCTGTAAGATCAGATGTATCTCCTGACTCGAGAGAGAATATCACACGTTTCCACATTGGGTCGGATCTTTGAGCTGCTTGTATACGCGCATGAGTAAGAGTGACTGGCTGAGGGAGGGAATTGATAGCAGCAACATTTCTAGAAAGTGCGTCTGCAACATGGTTTGCTGATCCACGTACATAAGAGAAGGTGGGATTGAATTCTTGAATAGTCAAGAACCATCGAGAAAGTTTCCCGGACAACTTCTTGCCTTTGAAAAGTTGAAGAAGTGCCTGGTGGTCTGTATGGACTGTGACAGGATAGCCTAGAATGATTTCCTTAAAATGTCGGAGAGCATATATTACAGCAAGAGCTTCAATTTCTGTGACAGAATAGTTACGTTCAGCTTTGTTAAGGAGTCTGCTGGTAAAGGCTTGTTCCTGGGCAGACAACCAGTGGAAAAGTACATCTTTCTTTAGCAGTGAAGTAAGAGGGGCTGCAATTTTTGAATAATTGCGGATGTACCTACGGTAATAACCTGAAAGACAAAGGAAGGAGCGAAGGTGCTCAAGGTCCGTTGGACGAAGGAAGTCAGCAACAGCTTTGACTTTATCAGGAACAGTAAGAATGCCATCAGAAGTTAGTATGTGTCCAAGAAAACGAATTTCTTTCTTAAGAAAGGAGCATTTGTTGAGTTTGAGTTTTAGGTTGGCATCTGCAAGACGAGAAAAGACTTGTTGAAGGGTGTGAATGTGGTCGGGTAAGGATTTGGAAGCTATGATTATGTCATCCAAATACATGAAGACATTTTCACCAATTAAGTCATCAAGTACGGTATACATAAGTCGTGTGAAGACAGAAGGAGCAGAGGTGAGACCCATAGCCAAACGTTTGAATTGGAAATGACCAGAAGGGGCAGAGAAGGCTGTTAGAGGTCTGTTTTCCGGAGCAAGAGGAATTTGAAAATATCTTGACATTAGGTCTAAAGTTGAAAAGACAGTGTTATTCTGACCAACAGAATGTAAGATTTCCTGGAGAACGGGAATGGGCGTCCTTTCGGAGACAGTGATTTTGTTAAGCTCTCTAAAATCAACAACAGGGCGAAATGTACCATCTGGTTTGGGAACAACAAATAGGAGAAAGTTCCACTCGGAAATGGACGGTTCTATGATATCCTGAGCAAGCATGTCTGCAATGAGCTTGTCCACAATCTTACGCTTACTGTGCGGCAGTCTATAAGCCGGAACGTAGCCAAGTTTAGAGCCATCACGAAGGGGAATGTGGTGGTGAATGAGGTCCGTAGAACCTAGGGATTCACCTGGCAAAGCAATGACATGGCGAAAGGCATTGCACAAGGAAATTAATTCCTGTTGAGCATCGGGGAAGTCAAGGGGTTGGAAGTGAGATGCTTCAATAGGAACCTGTGCATGACGCACATCGGAGTTAATGGTACAAACTGGCAAGGAAGAATTTTGGTCATCAATGACTTTTACTCTTGAAGGATACACAAGAAAATCACATAAGTTAGTACCAAGTTTGAGATGGAAGGGAGCATGAGTGTCATTGGCAACTAGAAAAGAAGTATGACCTTTCTTGGAGGTAGTACATAAGGCTGAAATTAGTGATATGCCTTTGACACTTGTGGATTCTGGCATACAGAGAACATCACATTCCGGAGCTCGGAAAATGCAAAGCTGAACTTTGAAATACTCATGTGGTGGAAGAGTCACGGTTCTTCTTAACACTGCATGAGTAGTACGACACATTGTGGAAAGCACATCGGAGACAGCGGAGGAGGTAATTATTAAATCATCCAAGGAAGGAGAAATCTGGATTTCCGTTGGAGAGAATTCTGTAGAAGGGGAAGGACATTTGGTATTCCTTTTCCTTGATTTAGGCATGCGAGAAGAACGCAAACGCTTTGTACGGGTGGAAACTTTGAGCAAGGTAGGTTCACTAGAAGGAGGAAGTGAATTCTGAAGAGGAGGTTCAGATGATGGTTGTACAGTATCCTGGGACGTGGGAGCTAGAGGAGAAAGGGAGGAAGTACTCTCTGTTTGAGTTTTCTGACTCTGGGTAGAGGGGGTAGGAAGAGCAACAATAGTGGGCACTGACACAGTTGACATGCTGTGGGAGGGGGAATTTGCAGAAACGGGAAGTGCAGAAGGTGGATGAGAAGTAGTCGCCAAATGTAGGGCTGGAATAAAATGACGACCATAAGCAATGCCATGACGTTGGGGAAAGACGCTAATTCCATATTGCTGCATAGTGTCTAGCCCCAGAAGGACATCTGCAGGAAACTGTACATCAGCCACATAAAGAGGGATATGAATCTCTTGACTGTGCGGATGAAGAATTATAGGAAGATGGATCTTACCTAAAACTGGAAATGGAACACCATCTACGTTAGTAAGCTGGAGATCGGAAGGTTCCAAGATTGTAACATGCTTATAAGAAAGGCGGAATTTGTGGAAGGTGGAAGAAGTTATAATATTTACAGGAGAACCAGTATCTATGAAGAGATATATAGGAATGGTATGAACAGTAGCAGGAATGAAAATAGCATTGGACCATGTGTTAGAGTTAGAAAGAGTACAAATGGGAAGGGTGGGTGGTGGGGATGGGATATGCATGCTAGGAGGGGGTGTCCTGAGAGAAAGAGAAGGAGATAGTCATTTAGGAGAAGAAGGGGAACTCCGACGGGAAGAGAAAGTCTGTTGAGAGTGGTTGGAGTTCAAAACACGACATTCTGCAGCCGTGTGGAAACATTTGCCATGGACGGGGCAATCTTTATCGGGAGGAGTGGAGAGACGAAGAGCGCACCTGTTAGCATAGTGGCCAGGGGTTTTGCAATAATAGCAAATAACCGTGGAACGTGAGAAGGATCTTTGTCTAGGGCGAGAAATAGATCTGGGACGGAAGGTGGGTCTATGCCGAGAGGGAGATCGGGACACATAAGCAACTGATAAAGTAGGTTTGGGGATAGGGGCTGGCTGGGCAACAATGTCTGTCAGTGTCTTTGGTGACTCTTGGATCTGATGAGACAAGGTTGAGATGGTCATAGTTGGAGTGAATTGTATAGATTTAGTCTTGTTTAAGGTGTTTGGATGGAGAAGAGAAAGAAAGCGAAAGTAAGCAAAGAGGGATGCAACCTGGTTAAGGGAGATTTTTCCATCTGCATCAACCCAGTTGGAAGATTCTAGTGTGGATTTTAGACAGGCCTTTAGATCTGATGCAAGTCTTGCAGCTTTTTCTTTTCTGACATATGGGGGAGAGTTGATTTGTAAGGCAAGGTCATATAGGGGAGTGAGAACACCAAGTGTAGTGTGTTGGCCAAAGTGAGACTTAATTAAGTCAACATAAGCGGAATAATTGGTACATTCCTGAAACTCATCCGTTTGAAGGATGTCTCCGGCTATGGAGTCCAGATCAACAAAGCTGCGTAGAACACCAAGTTTTTCATCATCAGTAGTGCACTTTCTACGATTAATAGCCGCTTTGACATTGTTAAGGAATGAATGGAAGGGGATATTGCATCCTGTGAATTTGTGTACGTCTACTGTGTCGTGTACAATAGTCATGAGTTGACGGGGTTGTTGGATTGAGGAAGAAGCCATGTTGGTAGGGCTCAAACTTGGGGATGGGAACAGAGAAATGCGAAGACGCTGGTAGCTTGGGTAGAGATGAACGTGGTTGGAGGTAGCGTGGTGAGGTGACTTTATAGCACTGTAGGACTTATGTAGGGTATGTAGAATTGCAGGTCGGTCACCGAAGATTGCACTGTAATAGGGGTCACACAAGGTGTGCACACTGGAATAACAGCAGGAATGTCACAGAAGCGTAGAAATGCACGTTGATGCCGTGGGTGGGTACGGGCGGGCGAGAATGCACTGGTCTTTCGTAATAAAAGTTTCGAGTTCGAATCCCTCGTTGCCACCATTTATTGTATGGTCAATAATATAGGTGGAGTAAAACACGGTAAGTAAACTTCTATTGTAATTGTACGTGGAAGTAGTCTTCGTCTTCACTCACTCTCACAAAAGTCAAGAAATGACCTATATGCACCCTAAGGTCACGACTGACTCTGCGTGCGTGACTAGGCGCTTGGGTAGCCTGTTCCAAACAGTTGCTAAATCTAATTTATACAATTATTATAAGTATTCACTCGCGCACAGAAATTTACATTCATACACCTTTCAGTTACACAACAACCTTTATTTGATAGTAATAATGATCTATATCCCATTCATTCAACTTTCGCATTACAAATAAATTTATAATTACTTAATAGGTACCAATGGCAATTAGTAAGTTCTCGAACATTCACGCTGACACGCATGTACATACACACATACATAAATTCTAACTACGCATTTAACTGAATCTACATGTAGCATAATGCTAACAAACTTAGAGTACAATACAATCGAGGAAATTTTTTTGAATTACTTAGTGTGCTAGCCAAGTATGATCATACAGTTGCAAAAAAAGTTAACGGTCCGGGGAATGCAAAATATACTCACCACGATATACAGAATGAATTATTTGAAATAATGGCAGGTATGATCAGAAAGGAGATAAGTGATGAGGTGAAACAAGCAGTGAACTTTGCCATCATGGTGGACGAAACGAAGGATATAGCGAAGAAGGAGCAAATCTCTATTGCTGTGAGGTATCTCCATGATCAGGAACTTCATGAAGAATTCTTGGATTTCACACCAGCTGAAGGCCTTGATGCAGAATCGTTACTCCAGAAGATAAAAGAAACTTTAGCCAAATGTAAAATTGACCACAATGCCTGTGTCGGTCAGTGCTATGATGGAGCGGCAGGTATGTCGGGTTGCACCAATGGGGTCCAAGAAAGATTCAGAAGAGATGTTTCACAGGCTGTATACATCCACTGCTATGCTTATAGGCTAAACCTCGTTTTAGTTGACTGTGTAAACAATAAAAGGTAAATCTCGAGTTTTTCGTCACAATCCAATCACTGTACAATTTTTTCTCCTCGTCGGTGGTGTATCAGGAATTTCTAAAATTTCAAAAGGAGCTGAACCCAGAAAGACCACATATAGAACTCAAACGGTTATCGGACACCAGATGGGCATGCCAACACTCAGCCTGCCAAACTGTTAAGAGGACCTTGCCTGGCATCGTTGCAACCCTAAAACATTTAATGGAAAGGGGACATGTGGACAGGGCCAGTGGAGCAAGGTCACTCACTGCCCTTCTGGATCCCCATTTTGTGACGAATCTGGTGTTCATGGAGAGTTTGCTACATTTGACGAAAACCTTGTCAGATCAACTCCAGTCCCCTGATCTCCAGCTTGCCTCAGCAATTGATTTGGTTGAAGTAGTGATGTCTAGTCTCACAGAGATGAGAAACGAAGAGAGCTGGGAGCAACTACGAAATTATGCTGAAGAATTGCGCCAGACTGTAGGGATTCGCAGACAACTTGCACGTCAGTGGCAAAGGGCAGCCCCACGATACTTGGATGAGTTTGTCATAACATCCGGCATAGGACAAGATGATGATTCGAATGACTCCGATGTTACCAAGAGACGGATTTACTACTCCGTGATAGACAAGTTTTTCAGTGAGTTGAGAAGAAGGTTTTCCGGCGATGCATGTCAGGTACTTATTGGAGTATGTGCCCTCAACCCCAATCATCCAACCTTTTTGAACAAGGAAAAGCTATCAGGAATGGCTGCAAATTACGGGGATGGAGGACAAAGATCTATCCGTAGAGCTGCACCAACTAAGAAGGTTGATTGCCAGAAAGCAGGAGCAGGGAATGGAAGTGGACACACCTATGCAACTTGCCATCATGCTCCAACCGTACAAAGATGCATTCATAGATTTGTATAAGCTAGTGCGTATTAATGCTACTCTTCCAGTTAACTCTGCATCATATGAAAGAAGCTTTTCGTGCCTAAAGCAACTGAAAACCTACTTGTGTAACAGTAGCGGTGACTAACGTACCAGTAATCTTGGAGTATTAAACATCAATTCCCAAAGAGCAAAGATGTTAGACAGGGATATGATTATCGATGCATTTGCTGCCAACCATAGGAATAGGCGTATCATTTTAAAGTAGGTGGAACGACGTATTTCCTGAGATATATCATAGTGGGTTTCTCTTCTTTTTTTTAACTTTATCTGTTTATGGTTGAAATCCATGAAATGTCAAAACATCAAAATTTACTGGCTTTTTCATATGAAGGACATTGAATGAAGAAAACATGTATTTCTATCTGTTTTAAAACTATTAAGGAACAACTTGCAATTAAGTTTAGCAAGAGGATTACATTTTTGTTATCGAAATATGTAAGTAGTTTCTAGGGAAGTGCTTATGTTTCAAAAGTGTTTGTTCAGCTATATATGAATTTAATTTTCATTCATATAAGTGTTTTACAAACCGTAAAACCTTTTTGTTTCTGTTTTTATTTCAATGTTTGTTTATTCGACAATTGAAGAAATATAGCCTACTTCAAGTTATGTTTCATGAAGCAATTTACACAGACGTATATGCTACATGGATTAAGGGTTGATTCACACTATCGGTCCGGTCGCGCTCCGCTCCGGTTCTGAGGTATTCAGGGTTGATTCACACTATCGGTCCGGTCGCGCTCCGCTCTTGGTTCTGAGGTATTCACACCATCGGTCCGCTCTCGTTCCCGTCATCCCCCCTCCCTCGACACCAGTAGAAGTCTTACCATCAGTTACGAAGGATGTGTGACTTTTCTGACGCCGAGTTGGCAATAATCGCTATTGCACTTGATGAAGAAGAAGGAAAACAAAATAGAAAAAGAAAGAGATTGTGGGTTCATCCTATGTTGCAAGATAGGAAGACTGAAGGAGAATTTCATACTCTGTATCCTCGTCTTATTGATGATGAGAGTAAATTCCACAGCTATTTCAGAATGAACAAGGGAACATTTGAGAAAATACTATCCAAAATTGAGGATGATCTGAAATGTACAAGAAGATGCTGCACTTCCTGACACTGATGTGCTTGCACCATACGTTATAGTGGGAGATGAGGCTTTCCCGCTGAAGAGAAATTTGATGAGGCCCTACCCAGGTTCACAGACTGAACATAAGGTAGAGAAGAGGATTTTTAATTATAGATTATCTAGAGCCAGGAGGATAGTTGAGTGCACATTTGGTATTCTAGTGCAAACCTTCAGAATATATTTAAGGAAACTTAAAGCTATGCCTTCTAACGTTAATGCAATCATTACACAACATGCATACTTCACAATCTGATACACCCAAATGCTGTTGCATTACCAGATACTTTTGTCATGACTCCATCAAAGACAGTACGTCCAATGAGAGGAAGAGGGGGAAATGCTACAAAGGAGGCTTTTGGCGTGAGAGAAACACTGAAAGGTTATTTCAGCTCCCCAGCTGGTTCAATGCCTTGGCAAAATGATAAAATATAAGTAGACAAACAAACTTGGGTAGGAATATTTGTTGAGTGAGCTAAGGAGATGCATTTCCGCAGTGGATAATAGGTTGTTATTATACATATGGAATTTCTTTCTTCGGTTAATAATGTGTATTTTTTTTTCTCTCAGTACCTTGGCAATATGATAAGTATGCAAAATTGTTTAGTGAGGATAGGAAATGCATTTCCAGTGGACATTAGGCTATTGTATGGAATTTCTTACCTTCACAACCCAGCTGCCTGCTTATTTCAACACAGCTTCTTCTTTTCGCCACGTTATTACTGTAGTGCAGCGAAGTCAGGTCATACAGCTCTGGTTTACCTTTTGACTAATTCTATTAGCATTTCATCTGAATCCACAAAATTAAAGTAAGTTTTGTAGGTTATATTTTATTCAGTTGTTGCTTATGTATATCCTCGCTGTATGCATTGTCATTGAATCAGTGATAAATAAAAAGAAAACGTATTTTTATCATTTTTCTAACCTTCTCATGATCCCATTGTGGTGTTTCCTTTGGATTATCCATGGTTTGGTAGGACAGAAGGTATAACTACTTGCTTATATGAAGGCTGAATCTCGACTGGAGTGGAGCAGGAGCAGGACCGTGGCAACTGAGTTCACACTGGCGCTCACAGTCCGGTCACGCTCCGCTCTCGCTCCAGTAAAAATATCTTTTGACGGAACCGTGACCGGAGCGAGACCGGAGCGAGAGCGCCAGTGTGAATGCTTCCATTGAAATTAATGAGACAATATTGGACCGGACCGAGAGCGGAGCGCGACCGGACCGATAGTGTGAATCAAGCCTAAAAGGGTGATTAGATGCCAGGGCCCACAATACTATATAAAAAGCTTTTGAATTTTCGCATTGGCCCTGAATTTCCTATGGCATGTACTGCATGATGAATTGGTCACGGTAAAAATATACACTTGATTTCCTTCCTTACCCAATTACACAATTTGATGATTGACAGACAATAATACCTCATTCATAGACATTTAATCCAGCTCAAGAAACCCTAGTCACAGTATGCAGAGCATGTAGAGTTTTTTTTTTTATTACAATCCTGCCCAAAGTACCGTGTCATTTTTTGCAACCTAAGTGAAATAGCAACTCGGTGAAGTGATAATGATTGACTTCCAGCAGTGGGTTTGGAAACTCGATATACCTCACTCGAACAATAGATAAGTCAGGTTAAATATATATATATATATTTTTTTTTTTACCGGGATCAAAACAGCATGGTATGCCTCCCATGTTCAAATGTTCGTGAATAATCATCATCTGAGTTTATTTTCTGAGACCCCCCTCCCCGTCAACATGTTGAGTCCCTCCTCAGCCCCCAACAAAATATCCTAGCAGAGCTCCCGTCAGGGCGGTTCCCTGGCCTGGACCCCACAAAGGACCCTAGACCGGCCCCTTTGACCCTATGCCGGACCTTGGACTACGCCTTTCGGATTGTCGCTAACGCGGAAATTATAGTACTATAAACCACCCCAAAATTTTGCTCAGCCCCCCCTTAGCCTCCCCAACTAAAAATTCCTGGCGCCGCCGCTGGATATTTCATAATAATACATGCTTGTTTGCTTATGGGAATCTAACATCTCGCTCCATCCATAGAGAAAGATATGAAGTTATAATGTGTATGTTTAGAGAAAGTCAGAACTCCACAAGTGTGTTATATGGCTTCCTTACAGTAGTACGGTTCAAAGGACGCTGGGCCTGGCTGGTGTCCTACGCTCTACCAAAACCGCAAATTAACTGAGCAGGGGCAAACGAACGAAAAAGAAAATGTAGATATTTTGAGTCAAACATTTTTTTCATGTAGACATTTTTGCTTTTGGCTTGCAAAATGATTAAACAAATTTAAAATTTTGTATTTAATGTCTCTATTGCACCACAAATCAACTGAACAGGGACAACGCAAATGAAAAAGAAAATGTAGATATTTTGAGTCAAACTATCATCTTTTTTCATGTACACATTTTAGGTATTGGCTTGCGAAATTATTTAACAGATTTTAAATTTTGTATTTCAAGTTTCTATTGTAGAAAGGATAAGGGAAAATATTCAATATTTTGTTTAATCTAATGCACTGTTGATTACGGTAAAATATTCAGGGCTTCTTTGATTTTTTTTTTTTAACACCATCTTGTCAGCCTTGTCGGGGGCAAATCCAG
This sequence comes from Oratosquilla oratoria, assembly GCF_046742065.1. Lineage (NCBI taxonomy): Eukaryota > Metazoa > Arthropoda > Malacostraca > Stomatopoda > Squillidae > Oratosquilla > Oratosquilla oratoria. Next base: position 21,854,744 of record NC_134788.1, on the reverse strand, counting down.
GGTAGAATTGCCGCCCCCCTAAAAGTGCCGCCCATAGGCATATGCCCCCCCCCCCCCCCCCACAATGTGAGGGCCCTGACTGTATATCATTAAAACAATGTCAACAACGTAGATATGTGTTAGTGGAGATAGAGAGAGAACATAACAGGTGCCCAGGAGAAAACTTGAAAAGTAGGTCCGATTTTTCACTTCAAGGTATTGAATAAGTAAACATAAATTTGACTATATACATGTACATGTCCATATGTAATATCACAACTTTTGTTTCTTTTCGGGCCTCTACCTATTGCCTTTCCTTCACCCTGTGGAAGTGTCGGAAGTCTTAAAGCATCCAGTGATTACTTGTTTGTATTTTTGCCCCTTTTTCAAGCGAGTTAAGGTTTTACGAGTCCCTCTTCTCCACAGCTCTTTGTTGTGAGAGTTTAACATTAATTGGTTGACAGTGCCATATCGAGTCTAAACATCCTCGATTTTAGTCAGGAATCATCCCGCCTTAACGTACGTTTGTTTTCACGAGCCTCCCATGCTCTTATTATTTCGAAACTTCTCAAATTATTAATTCAGTTATTTACCATGTCATTATTATTACTCCTTTACAGTTGTGTTACACTTAACACCTTTGTCTATATATCATTTGTTCTTATCCTTATTGTTTTGTTGGAGAGCCCACTGCTTTTCATATGCCCTCCTGATCTCTGAAACTACTACACTCACAGTTGTCTCCTTTACCCTTGTACAGTGGAATTATACAGGCACTCCTCCAGTCCTCTGGCACTACTACCCTCCTTGGACAAACATTAAACAACCTCACCACACTACCAATGTAACAACTCCCTTAGAAACTTCTCATGGCACCCATCCAACCCAGGTGCCTTACCTGCTCTCATCATCTTAACCCATTAAACTCCGATGACAAGATGTCTTGTCATTTGGTCAAATAAAACAAAAAATCATAAAACACCAAAATGTTTGATCAAACACCAGAAAAATATGACGTCAATCCTCGCTTCGCTGCGAGCGAAGCGAGGACTGACGTCATATTTTTCTGGTGTTTGATCAAACATTTTGGTGTTTTATGATTTTTTGTTTTATTTGACCAAATGACAAGACATCTTGTCATCGGAGTTTAATGGGTTAACACCTGCCTTCACCTCATCTTTTCTTATTTCTCCCCAATTTTCCTCATCCATTATGGTCATTTTCTTAGTGCCTCCCACTGCAACCAATGTTCTCTCTCTATCCTCCATATTTAGCAACTCTCTAAAATACTCTGCCCATCTTCCCCTTAACACCACCACCTCTTCTGTGATCATCTCTCCATCTGCACCTTTTACCTTTTCTTCTCTACTTGATTTGCCTCCCTTTCCTCTCTTAATTTCCTTTCAAAACATCTTATTACTTTCAAGTTTTTCTATCATACTCTTCCCCGATTTTACATCTCTCCTATTTGGCTGCTTTATCTTATGCTTTGCTTTTTTTTTTTGCACCTCTCAAACATTTCTAGTCATATTTTGCAACCAGTCCATGAATGCTATACTTAGATATATAGATTAAAGAAAAAGAAAGAAAAAATAAAGCATATATAAAATAAAATAATAATTTCAATCTTCTTTAACACGTTTCTATGATTAGAAACTAAACAGGCCTATGTTACCCATGTTAACACTGCAACATTGCCATTATTCATGAAAATACTTATGTTGACAATGGGTCAATAAAAGATATGATCTTGTTCATAAACAAATAATAAGCATATGTACATTGTTTATAAACATACATTAATCATATGTACACATTTGTACAAATTGCCTGGTCATTTTTTCTTCCTGAATTTATTTAATTCTTTTTATTTGACTGCACTGCTTCCGACCCAGGGTAGTGGATGAGATACAGGGATGACCCATCATCCAGGAGGAGCCAAGAAAAGAGGAAGGGAGGGATGGTGAATGGGAGTGGAGTATGTGGGGATGAAATAGGTGGGAGTGGATTTATGCCTGTTGACTTTGGCTAACTCCCTCGTCTGGGGGAAAAAGCCCTTGGTATATATGTCTATTTGACTTGAGACAAAACAGAATCTTAACCCATTAAACTCCGATGACAAGATGTCTTGTCATTTGGTCAAATAAAACAAAAAATCATAAAACACCGAAATGTTTGATCAAACACCAGAAAAATATGACGTCAGTCCTCGCTTCGCTCGCAGCGAAGCGAGGACTGACGTCATATTTTTCTGGTGTTTGATCAAACATTTCGGTGTTTTATGATTTTTTGTTTTATTTGACCAAATGACAAGACATCTTGTCATCGGAGTTTAATGGGTTAATAATCAAACGAGATCCCATTTTGTCCCAAGTCTTTCACTTGATGGTACTATTTTGGATTTTCTTTTGGCAAACATACCAAAACCAAGGGCTTTTCTCCCTCCCTTATAAGGGAGGGGGCCAAAGTCAAAAGGCATAACTCCATTTCCATCCACTACCCCCTCCCTCCCTCTCATCTTGGCTCCTCTTGGATGACGGGTCATCCCTACATCTCGCCTATCGTCCTGGGGGGTCAGAAGTAATGCAACAAAACACAGCACATCCACATCAAGGCCGCTTCATTTAATCGGCAACTCCCCCTCTCCATCCCCTTGTGCAGAAAAATTGAAAATGGGCATCTTTACTTTTGGCAAACAGGAAACATCAATTTAGTTTTTTGTTTTTTTTTGTTCCATATCAGGTTCCAAAGGTGTCTGCATTGTTTCATCCCACTGTTCTTAAATAAGGCTCTATAGTATAACCTGTTGAAGAAGCTGTAGAACTTTAAAAATCTACATCTCATGTTTGAACTCAAAATGGCTTCCACTTTCATAATTCAATCCGAATAGTCAATGCTATACCTTTTCAAACTATCATGTTTACAGTGATACATGTGTATATATATGTATATATATATATATATATATATATATATATATATATATATATATATATATATATATATATATATATATATATATATACATACAATTTACTTTTTATCTTTTGATAAAAAAGTGCCCATATTTATGTTCATTGCCGCATCTGCTGGCTGAATAAAAACAACAATAATGACAATAAAAACTCTAATATGATTGAAATTAACAAATTAGCACGAATGAAGACAGAAACTGATGAAGAGCCGTACAATATACGAGACCTGAGACTAATGATAACTTTTTTGAGAAGACGGTTTCTGGATCAGCACAGCGATGCCCTTCACATTTCCTATAATGGCCAATACCCAATACAGTCATCATATTCTGATCAACTGGGTCAACTGGTAGATGGATGGTTGAGAGGATCCTCTTCCTGCTGATCAATTTTCAAGTCCGTCAACTCACTTGTGTCTCTCCAGAGGTGCAGCAGCTTCAAGGGATGGGACACTTAGTCCCTCCCCATTCTGGGTGGGCCCCAGATCTCCATCAAATTCAATACCTCCATTTTCTTAAAGAAGTAGTGCTGCCAACCAGCAAATACTCCCCTCCTACTACTCTCAGCTGACACAGAAATAGTCCCAAAACACAAGTACAATAGAAACAACAGTCCAAAGTTTCTTCCTGAAGAGATCTATGGGAGGACCTGAGAACTAGTGCTAGCCAGCCACCGCAAGGCTGTGGGTTTTTGGTCAGTCAGTCAAACTAAAAGCAAGAGTGACTAATATCATCATTTCAAGTCAATCCATCAAGCTCCATCCTTCCCTCCCTACATGTCCTCAGTTTGTTCTCCCTCTGGTTAAAACTGCCTGGTTATGTCCTGATGACCAAGACACTAAAGAGTACATCAGACTGATGTCAACAAGCCCTTCGCTGAAGATGTGCATTTTACACAGTTACCCTGAAGAGAAAGACATTTAAATAAAATAAAGTGACTCGATCCACAGTTGAACTAAATAATTCTAAGTAACCCACAATGAAATTCAGGGAGTACATCATCATTATAAAGCATATACAGTTAGTTATGTGCACATTTTCCAATTGTGTATCTTGTAAGAGAAATCTCATTAATCCTTGGCACCCTGACGAACCACATCAATCTCAATGTTCTCAATCTGTTGGATCAGCTCAGCATGCTTGAATTCACTGGGTTTGTTATGGAAATCCCTAACGAGCTGCAGTTTCTCCTCGCTCGAACCTCCATAATACATTTGCAGCTGATTAGCGAGAAACTGAGCTTCATGGGCATTCTGCAAAGAAAAAAAAAAGAAAGAAATTAAACTTTCAATGGCATTCTACAAAAAAGTTGATAAAAAAAATATAGAATAAATAAATACATATATCAATGGCCTTTCCCCCCTTACAAGGGAGGTAGCCAAAAACAAAGGCATAAAATCCACTCCCACCCATTCCATCCCCACATACTCTGCTCCCATTCACCCCCCTTCCTCCCTCTTATCTTGGCTCCTCCTGGATGACTGTTCATTCCTACATCTTGCCTACTGTCCTGGGTCAGAAGCAATGCAACACAGCACATCCACAGCAAGGCTTCTTCATTTAATTGGCAACCCTCCCCCTTTGTCCCCTCATGCAGAAAAAGAGAAGACGGGGAGAAATCCCTTCAGGCTGTGTCAAAATATCATTCACACACACTCCCTCACCCCCATCACTTCCTTCCATGCATCACAGCATCATCCATACACAACCATTCTCCACTCACCCCTCCTTCCCAATGCCCCTTTTACCCCATCCATCCATCTCATCCTCGATCCCTTATGTTCACTATGAATAGAGGCTTCCTCTATCACAGACAAAATGATGTGTGGCTCTGGTCCATAGGGGTGAGCCATATACATCCTAAAGTATCAACTGGATGCTACTGAGCAGCTTTTCACCCCACAATAACATACAGCCGCCAATACTCTAGATGGGGTATATGTTTATTTGCAACTTGTTTTCTTTCTCTAGAAATGCTAAAGACTTGTGTGTTTTGCAGGACTGATTTCTAAGGTGCCAACTCGTTCTCCCTGTTGATTGTCAAAAACATGTCAACACTCTCACCTCCATATGGATATACAGCAAAACTCCCTTGTAAAGGAGAAAAGCCCTTGGTATATGTATGTACTATATAGCAAGAAGAGGCAGAAATATTCCTAAAACCTAATTATAGTAACACTGCTGATAAGTTAACCTACAGTGCATGACAGTTGTTTTGTACATTTCAAAGTGTTGTAAATAGGTAATTTCCCCTATAAAATGGGTTTCATAATCATAGATCTTGTTATACATTACATGTACCAAACAATCTTTTCCTTCTTACACAGGGTGGTCCAAAAAGCTGTATCCATTTGTGATAAAATAGCATTTATCATCAAAAGAAAAGAGAAGTAAAGAAAAAGGTAAAGGAGGCAAAGAGGAGAGCAGATGTAAAATGGGGTAAGAGTATGACAGAAAATTTTGAAAGTAATAAAAAGATGTTTTGGAAAGAAATTAAGAGGAAGAGGAGGCGAATCAAGTAGAGAAGAAAAGGTAAAAGGTGCAGATGGAGAGATGATAATGGAGGAGAAGGCAGTAAGGGGAAGATGGGCAGAATATTTTAGGGAGTTGCTAAATGTGAAGGAGGATAGGGAGGGAAAGATAGCTGCAGTGGGAAATGCTAAGAAAATGAGAGTGATGAGTGAGGAAAATGGAGGAGAAATAAGGAAGGATGAAGTGAAGGCAGCAGTTAAGATAATGAAAGTAGGTAAGGCACCTGGTCTGGATGGATGCCATGCAGAATGTCTTAAAAAAGGAGGCACAGTGATGGTGGACTGGTTGGTGAGGTTATTTAATGTTTGCTGGAGAGAAGGTAGAATGCCGGAGGACTGGAGGAGTGCTTGTATAGTTCCACTTTACAAGGGAAAGGGGGACAAGTGTGAATGTAGTAGTTTCAGAGGGATTAGCTTGTTAAGTGTAGTTGGGAAGGCTATGGGAGGATCTTGATTGAGAGGATTAGGAGAGGAACAGAAGGAGTAATTGGTGAGGAACAGTGTGGATTTAGGACAGGTAGAGGTTGTGTAGATCAGATCTTTGTGGCAAGACAGATATGTGAGAAAGCTATAGGAAAGGGGAAGGATGTTTTTTGGGCCTTTATGGATCTGGAAAAGGCTTACGACAGGGTAGACAGAAAGGCACTGTGGGAGGTTATGCGGATATATGGGATAGGAGGAAAGCTTCTGGGAGCTGTCAAGAGTTTTTATGAGAGTAGTAGAGATTGTGTCAGGATTAGAAATGGAGAGAGTGTGGTTTGAGGTAAAGGTGGGACTTCGTCAAGGATGCGTTATGTCACCCTGGCTGTTCAACTTATACATGGATGGGGTAGTGCGAGAGGTAAATGCAAGGGTAGAGGGTCAGGGATTGGAGATGGTTAAAGAAAATGGAGAAAAGTGGGAGATGAGCCAGCTGTTGTTTGCGGACGACACTGCACTTGTGGCAGGATCAGAGGAGGGATTGAGGAAGTTGGTGACAGAGTTTGGGAGAGTGTGTAATAGAAGAAAGCTGAAGATAAATGTGGGTAAAAGTAAGGTGATGAGATGTACAAGGGGTGAAAGTGGCAGTAATCTGGAAGTGAGCATTAAGGGGGAGCAACTGGAGGAAGTGGATAGTTTTAGATACTTGGGTGCAAATGTGGCAGGAAAAGGTGGAGTAAAGGTGGAGGTAGAATGTAGATTGAGAGAAGCGAGTAAATGCCTTGGTGGATTAAAAAGTGTAATGAGGAATAGAAATTTGGGAATGGATGCTAAGAGGAGACTGTATGAAGGAGTGATTGTGCCAACAGCACTGTATGGAGCAGAAACATGGAACATAAGAGAGGAAGAGAGAAGGAGCTTGAATGTGTTTGAGATGAGGTGTCTGAGAAGTATGATGGGGGTTACTAGGCTAGATAGAGTGAGAAATGAGGAGGTGAGGAGGAGAATAGGGGTGGAAAGGGAGTTGGGAGATAGGGTTGATGAAAGAGTATTAGGATGGTTTGGACACATGGAAAGAATGAGTGAAGAAAGAGTAAAGGAGGTATGGAAGGCAGATGTGGAGGGAGTGAACATGAGGGGATGTCCTAGGATGAGATGGATGGATGGGGTGAAGGGGGCTTTGGGGAAGAGGGGAATGTCTGTTGAGGAAGGACGGGAGAGGACAGAAGACAGGGGTGAATGGAGAATGGTTGTATATGGAAGATGTTGTGATGCATGAGGTGGAATGGGCCGGGGGATGGGGGGTGAGGTGGTGTGTGTGAGCAAAATTTTGACTCAGCCCGAAGGGATTTCTCCCTGTCTTCTCCTTTATATGGGGGGACGGAGAGGGGGGGTCGCCGATTTAATGAAGCGGCCTTGCTGTGGATGTGCTGTGTCTTGCGACACTGCTTCTGACCGAGGGCAGTGGACAAGGTGCAGGGATGACCTGTCATCTAGGAGGTGCTAAGATGGGAGGGAGGGTGGAGGGGTGTGGAGTGTTTTCAGGGATGGAATGGGTGGGAATGATTTTATGCCTTTTCCTTTTTGGCTATCTCCCTAGTAAGGGGGAAAAAGCCTTGGTATATGTATGTATGTATCATCACAAGGAAAACTTTGCAATATATCAGCAGGATGGAGCAACACAGCATTCCTGCAATGCTTCACTTTGAATACCTCCATCACTACTTCCCTGAAGACGGGCTCATCTCCCGTCATAAGGACCGATTACTCTTGGCCTCCTGCACATTTTCCAGACCCCGCCCTCCCCCCCATTGGGTTATTTTCTGTGGGGATACCTATAAGACAGGGGTTATGCTGACAATCCCCAAGCTGTTGCTGCGCTCAAGAATAACATTCAAACAGAGACTAAGAGAATTCCCCATGACATGTTGGACAGGGTCATTACAAACTTCCATGTGCGAGTAGCCACAGTGATTCAGCACCAAGGAGCTTGGATTGAGCACATTACAAATTGTTGAGCTGTGCTTGCAAAATGGTGGTGTAGAGGGAAAAAAACTTACACCACACAAGACTTACATGTCTGTAAGACATGTCTACAATTTTTTTTTTTTTCAATAATAAATGCTAATTTATCACAAATGGATACATCCCTTTTTTTTTTTTGGACCACCCTATGAGGGGTGGATAAATGAAAGTATACATCCATCCTACACTCATCCACAACCTTAATCCTCCCATGGATGAAACGTCAGCCCCATCATCCAGCACAATGTCTGAATCAAAGGTAAGACGCAGCACTTCCACTACAAGGGCCAACATATGTTGGCCCTTGTAGTGGAAGTGCTGCGTCTTACCTTTGATTCAGACATTGTGCTGGATGATGGGGCTGACGTTTCATCCATGGGAGGATTAAGGTTGTGGATGAGTGTAGGATGGATGTATACTTTCATTTATCCACCCCTCATAGGGTGGTCCAAAAAAAAAAGGGATGTATCCCACTTTAGTATATGGTGAGACCCTCCTCATCCACTTGAGAAATCTGCAGAGCAGACAAGAACATCCCCCTCAGGTTGCATCGTCTCTTCCTCATTCATTTATAAACGCTTATTGAATCAAACATATTCCTTAAATGCTTCATCTCCAAAATATTTAGGTTTTATAGAGGTATAACTATATAAGATTTGAATATCATAAGATTTTAGGTAAAATGTGTTGTGATAAACATATAGATACAGAAGTAATTATTCTGTTATTGAGAGGGAGAGAGGGGGAGAGGGAGAGAGAGGGGGAGAGGGAGAGAGGGAGAGTGGGAGAGAGGGAGAGAGAAGGATATATATATATATATATATATATATATATATATATATATATATATATATATATATATATATATATATATATAAATAATTTAATAATTTTAATTTCTACAATTATTTACTACTTTTCTCTGGATTTTTGGGTAATTTCTGTTGACTGTGTCTCTCCCTGTGGGAGAGAGATTAAAATGTACTTACTATTATGTTCTTATCAAACTCTCCATGCATGAGAACAATGTTCTTCTCTTGCAGATCCGTGTAGTGGACCATGGTCAAACACTCGGGTGCATTCTCCTGATATGCCTGGAAATCCAACAAAAGAACACATCTTTAAACTTCATCACTTGACAACCCTCCCTCCTCCTCATCCATCGACGACGAGTAGTCGCAGAGGGAGATATCCTTTTAGACCATGTCAAATTACCATCCGTTAACAAACCTTCTACACTCGCACCTATCTATCGTCTTCTCCCTTCCCTACTCTACAGGCATTCCTCTCCCCCTTTACCCACAGCTCCATTCACCCCAACAATCCCCCCCCCACCCCGACTCCAAGTTCTCTCCATCCACCTCTTCCTTCCACATTTCCTTTGCTAGTCCTTCTTCATTACTTCCATTCCACTTTGATCCACCCCATCTGCCAGCTTCCCTTTCACTCCTGCCCTTCACCTCACCTCCTCCTCACAAACCCTACCATGCTTCTCAAATGCTTCATCTCAAACACCTAAATTCTTCCTTTCCGCCTCCCTTGACTTCTTCAATACGAGTCAAATTCTCGCAGGCGGCAGCAGCTGCCTGGTGTACGATGATGCATCACAATACTCGCATTATAAAATGTAGTAAAGTTACAACTGGTTTGCTCACTCTGAATGTTAACCCATTCAACTCCGATGACAAGATGTCTTGTCATTTGGTCAAATAAAACAAAAAATCATAAAACACCAAAATGTTTGATCAAACACCAGAAAAATATGACGTCAGTCCTCGCTTCGCTCGCAGCGAAGCGAGGACTGACGTCATATTTTTCTGGTGTTTGATCAAACATTTTGGTGTTTTATGATTTTTTGTTTTATTTGACCAAATGACAAGACATCTTGTCATCGGAGTTGAATGGGTTAATAACCACAGAAAATATGATCAGGCCAGTTCACAGACTATAGGGGTCACTCACTCAGCTACAACTGCAAAATACATATAAACAAGATGCCGACTGCATCTGACCCGTCATCCAGGAGGTGCCAAGATAAGAGGGAGGGAAGAGGGTGGAGGGGAGTGGAGTGTGATAGGGATGGAATGGGTGGGAGTGGTTTTTATGCCTTATTTTTTGGCTACCTCCCTTATAAGGGGGGAAAAAGCTTTTGGTATGTGTATGTATGTAGGTAAAACAGTAATCATTCCCTCACTCTGCAGTTTACCTTGACCCCAACTCCTCCATTCCGTTACATTTGGCCCTAAATACTTAAAACTATCCACTTTCTCTAACCTCTCCTTTAATTAACCCATTAAACTCCAATGACAAGATTCTTGTCATTTGGTCTAATAAAACAAAAAATCATACATACATATACCAAGGCTTTTCCCCCCTTACAAGGGGGGTAGCCAAAAAGAAAAAGGCATAAAATCATTCCCACCCATTCCATCCCTGAATACACTCCACACCCCTCCACCCTCCCTCTTATCTTAGCACCTCCTGAATGACGGATCATCCCTGCACCTTGTCCACTGCCCTGGGTCAGAAGCAGTGTCGCAAGACACAGCACATCCACAGCAAGGTCGCTTCATTAAATCGGCGACCACCCCTCTCCATCCCCTCATTGCATAAAATGAGAGGACAGGGAGAAATCCCTTTGGGCTGCGTCAAAATTGCTCACACATACTACCTCACCCCCCATCCACCCGCCCATTCCACCTCACGCAATCACAACATCATCCATATACAACCATTCTCCATTCACCCCTGTCTTCTGTCCTCTCCCGTCCTTCCTCAACAGACATTCCCCTCTTCCCCAAAGCCCCCTTCACCCCATCCATCCACCTCATCCTAGGACTTCCCCTCATGTTCACTCCCTCCACATCTGCCTTCCACACCTCTTTTACTAGTCTTTCTTCACTCATTCTTTCCATGTGTCCAAACCATCCTAATATTCTTTCATCAACCCTATCTCCCAGCTCCTTTTCCACCCCTGTTCTCCTCCTCACCTCCTCATTTCTCACTCTATCCAGCCTAGTAACCCCCATCATACTTCTCAGACACCTCATCTCAAACACATTCAAACTCCTTCTCTCTTCTTCTCTTATGTTCCATGTTTCTGTCCCATACAGTGCTGTTGGCACAATCACTCCTTCATATAGTCTCCTCTTAGCATCCATTCCCAAATGTCTATTCCTCATTACACTCTTTAATCCACCAAGGCATTTACTCGCTTCTCTCAATCTACATTCTACCTCCACTTTCACTCCACCTTTCCCTGCCACATTTGCACCCAAGTATCTAAAACTATCCACTTCCTCCAGTCGCTCTCCCTTAATGCTCACTTCCAGTCTACTGCCACTTTCACCCCTTGTACATCTCATCACCTTACTTTTACCCACATTTATCTTCAGCTTTCTTCTATCACACACTCTCCCAAACTCTGTCACCAACTTCCTCATTCCCTCCTCTGATCCTGCCACAAGCGCAGTGTCGTCTGCAAACAACAGCTGGCTCACCTCCCACTTTTCTCCATTTTCTTTAACCATCTCCAATCCCTTGCCCACTACCCTTGCATTTACCTCTCGCACCACCCCATCCATGTATAAGTTGAACAGCCAGGGCGACATAACGCATCCTTGACGAAGTCCCACCTTTACCTCGAACCACTCACTTTCTCCATTTCCAATCCTGACACAAGCTCTACTATTCTCATAAAAACTCTTGACAGCTCCCAGAAGCTTTCCTCCTATCCCGTATATCTGCATAACCTCCCACAGTGCCTTCCTGTCTACCCTATCATAAGCCTTTTCCAGATCCATAAAAGCCCAAAAAACATCCTTCCCCTTTCCTATAGCTTTCTCACATATCTGTCTTACCACAAAGATCTGATCTACACAACCTCTACCTGTCCTAAATCCACACTGTTCCTCACCAATTACTCCTTCTGTTCCTCTCCTAGTCCTCTCAATCAAGATCCTCCCATAAGCCTTCCCAACTACACTCAACAAGCTAATCCCTCTGAAACTACTACATTCACACTTGTCCCCTTTTCCCTTGTAAAGAGGAACTATACAGGCACCAGAAAAATATGACGTCAGTCCTCGCTTCGCGAAGCGAGGACTGACGTCATATTTTTCTGGTGTTTGATCAAACATTTTGGTGCTTTATGATTTTTTGTTTCATTTGACCAAATGACAAGAATCTTGTCATTGGGGTTTAATGGGTTAAGCCTTACCTCAAACTCACTGCTACTCTCATCCCTCACCGCGCATCTCATCACTTTACTCACTCTCGACTTTCAACCTAAAATACTTTCTCATGTAGCTTTTGAACCTCACACATTAGAGGTGACTTTTCCCAACCAATGGAGCTCTGTACTTTAAAGAATCTATTGATGATGATGATTCGGTTTAATATTGTGTCTTCTCCCTATCAGGAGACTGCGACAGTGCCCCTTACGGTGGATTTTGTTTGTGGCGGCGGGGTCCAAACTGCTAACGCCTTGCCCTCCACCGCAAGTAGCGATACTCTAAATTATTCATCCAATGACCATTCAAAGGATCTTTTACATTCCAAATTTCATGAGGCTACTTACTGTCAAAACTGCAATTGTAGGTAAAAGACTTACGGTACATTATTATATATATATATTTTTTATCAATATACAGGAGAGTGTATTATATTTCTTCTTACCTGATAATTGACAAGTGGGGTGAAGTGGGCCTCCTGATTTGCAAACTGCACCAGAATAAACTCGTAGCCTTGGTCTCGTATCAATGGTAGCACAAACTGCCAATACATTTTACAGATAGGGTCAGACAATGGAAAAAATGAGACAAGTTTCCTGTGAAATCAATGAAAATTAATTAATTACCCTGGTTCTAACTGGAAACCTGGATAGAGTTGGGACTGGGAAATGAATTATTTCAATGCAAAGAAATACAGGATATTGGAAATGGATATAGGTAAGATTAGGTTATCACTGCTCTACAGATTCGTTATTGATATACCGGTAATTACAAAGGTGATGGATGTGAGTGATTTGGAGTGATCACTGCAGAAAAACAAGGCACCAGAAACACACATCAAAATGACCACTGAGGAGATTTACATTCTGTGCTGGAATATAAAAGGAATGCCTACACAGGCATACACAATGAAACAGATGATCAAAACCCTGATTTTCCCTAAACCAGAGTATGCTGCAATGGTGTCGTCGCCACAAGCAGAAAAAGGATTTAAACAAAATAGAAAAAATTCAGAGATGGTCAGAGTAGACACCATATGATATGAGGATGGAAAGGGAGAGGAAAGGGAGTTGGGAGATAGGGCTGATGGAACAGTATTGGGATGGTTTGGATGTATGGAAAGAATGAATGAAGAAAGACTAGTAAAAGAGGTGTGGAAGGCAGAGGTGGAAGGAGTGAACATGATGGAGCGACCAAGGATGAGATGGATGGGGTAAAAGGGGCATTGGGAAAGAGGGGAATATCTGTCGAAGAAGGAAGGGAGAAGACAGAAGATGGGGTGAATGAAAAATGGTTATGTATGGATGATGCTGAGATGCATGAGGGGGAGTGGATGGGGGAGGGGGGAAGGGAGTATGTGTGAAAAATAATTTGATGATGCAGCAGCCCGAAGGGATTTCACCCTGTCTTCTCCATTTCTGCATGAGGGGACAGTGAGGGAGGGGTTGCCGATTTAACCCATTCAACTCCGATGACAAGATGTCTTGTCATTTGGTCAAATAAAACAAAAAATCATAAAACACCAAAATGTTTGATCAAACACCAGAAAAATATGACGTCAGTCCTCGCTTCGCTGCGAGCGAAGCGAGGACTGACGTCATATTTTTTCTGGTGTTTGATCAAACATTTTGGTGTTTTATGATTTTTTGTTTTATTTGACCAAATGACAAGACATCTTGTCATCGGAGTTGAATGGGTTAATGAAGCGGCCTTGCTATGTCTTGTGACTCTGCTGCTGACCCAGGGATGCAGGGATGATCCGTCATCCAGGAGGAGCCAAGATAAGAGAGAGGGAGGGGGTGGATGGGAGTGGAGTATGTAGGGATGGAATGGTCGGAAGTGGATTTTATACCTTTGTTTTTTGGCTACCTTCCTTGTAAGGAGGAAATAGCAATTTTGCTTGAAAAAGCTTCAACAAGCAAAATGAACTTTTAACCTCTTCAATACGAGTCAAAATCTCACGTGCAGCATCGGATGTCAAATGTACAATGCATTACACTATTTGTGTTATGAAATATAAAATCACGGCTGTATTACTCATTGTCTTTCACTCTGATTAATAATAAACACAGGAAACATGATCAAACCAGTTCACAGAATCTGGGAGTCACTCAGCTACACCTACAAAATAAATATAATCAAGACTCTGACAGCAGCATCCTCATGACGCCTATGTAGGCGTCATTGAGCAGAAGAGGTAATGAAAGTTTCCTCCTCATATAGTGTTTACTTTGACAATTTTGTCAACAATTGCAAAAAAAAAAAAAAAAAAAAAAAAGGAAGAAAAAAAAGAAGAAAAAAAAAAAAAAAAAAAAAAAAAGGGTAGCAACTAAAATGGTACCAAATCTTGCTGATAAAACATATAAAGAAAGGACTAAGTATTTTGGGTCTGCCAACATTTGAGAAGGAGAGGCAATTTAATAGCAATGTTTGGAGCCAGGAAAGGTATAAATATATTTGACAAAGATTCTTGGAGTGGGAACAAAGGAAAATTAGAGGCCATGGAAGAGACAGGAGAGAAAGAGAGAGGAGAGAGAGAGAATGTTTGAAGGGCAGTGAAAATATAGCTTCCTGCACAGAATTAGAATAGTTTAATTCCTGACTTCTTGTAGAAATATACAACTTAGGGTTACAGACAACAATGTACTATGTATTGTTACATTGCTTCTGACCCAGAGCAATGGGCAGGATACAGGGATGACCCACCATCCACAAGGTGCTAAGATGAGAGGGAGGAAAGGGTGGAGAATGGGAGTGGAATGGGTGGGAGTGAGTACATGCCTCTTGACTTGGCTACCTCCCTTGGTACATAGATTGATAGACATTCAAATGAACTGTTGGAGATTACAGTTACTGACTGACAACAGCTATCCAAAACTAAGAATATAGTCCAACAACTTTTTACTTACATATACCAAAGGCTTTTCCCCCCTTACAAGGGAGGTAGCCAAAAAACAAAGGCATAAAAACCACTCCTACCCATTCCATCCCTATCATACTCCACTCCCCTCCATCCTCTCTCTTATCTTTGCACCTCCTGGATGATGGTCCCCTGTGGTGGGGGGAAAGAATACTGCCACCAAGTCTCCCCACTTGAATTGTGAGAGGCGACAAAAACGGGACGGGGATTAGGACAAGGCATCCTTCTCCCGTAGCCCCACAGGGGACATTCTAAAAAAATTACTTACTGTAGGATATTGCATGCCATTGTGATGAATCTTCTCATAGAGCTGTGCATCCATAACTCCACTGATGCATTCCTTACTCTTAAAGTGTTCATTCCAAATCTGTAAAGAATAAACAAACAAAAAAATGAATAAATAAATCAAACATGATACTACTAACAATACATGGGTACTGACTGCATAATCATAAACTGTCAAAAACTTTAGGGATACTGGAAGCTAACTATCTATCGATATACCAGTGGCTTCTTCTTCTTCTTCCCCCCTTTAACCCCTTCACTCCGGGGCACATAACACATCTGGCAGCATTGGCTGCCAGACGTGCGATGTTGCGTCATAATAATAGCATTATAAAAAATAAAGTCAGTGCTCAATCGTTCGTTCTCTTTCACCCGTGTATTTTGATAACCATAGAAAATATGATGAAGCCAGTTTAGAGAGAATGGAGGTTACGTAGGTACGACTACAATAAATATAATCAAGATGCCGACGTCGGCATCATCGCGTACCCACTTGCTCCTCATGACGCCTACGTAGGCGTCACCATATGGAAGTGGTTAAAATATCATCCACACATCTTAGAAGCACCCTTACGAAACAGAGCAATACACAGCATCTGCCTTTATCTCAAATGTGTAGATGAAAAGAACTTTTTTTTTTTTTTTAACTTTTACTATGACTCTTCTCTGCTGTCCCCCATGAATCTACTCTTTCCCATCTCCCAAGTTTCAACTTCTTCATTTTCCAGCACTTCTGTACAATAGGGTCCACCTTAAGATTAAACTAATTAATTGGCAGGTAATCAGTAATTGGCAATATCAGTCCTTTAGCTGATTAATTGATATTGTCTTTTTGGCCTTTGCAGTACAATTTCAAAGGCCAAAAAGACAATATCAATTAATCAGAGGGAGGAGGGAAGGAAGGGAGTGGCCGGAAGTGGAGTATGCAGGAATGGATTTTATGCCTTTGTTTTTTGGCTACCTCCTTTGTATGGGGGAAAAAGCCATTGGTATATGTAGGTACGTCTTTTTGGCCATTTAGTAAGCAGTGGGTAGAAACAACTTGGCCAACTGTGTAGTTAATGAATGGAATAAACTTCCTGCAGAGGCAGTGCAATGTAGTTCAGTTCGAAGCTTTAAGATTCGTTTAGATAAACATTTAAGCAAGATGCTGTAATGACTGCCATTTATTTGATATTATGTGATTATTTCTTTGTTATTATTTATCTATTACTTGCTTGATTTCCATTTATTATTATTTATTTGTCAGTTTATTATTATTTACTATTTACCTGTTTGTTTATCATTCAACTACCTATGTATTATTCATTTTATTTATCATTATTTATATTAATAGATTTTTTATTTTATTTTATCTATTTTCTTTTTTATCATTTATATATATTTTTTGCATCCAACCTAGTTATGGACCAAAAGGTCTCCTGTCGGCATGCTCCACCTTTGCAATCCTTTGTAAAGTGTGGCCTTGTTGTGGATGTACCCTGTCTTGCTGCATTACTTCAGACCTGTTTGTGGGTAGGAGACAAGGATGAACCTTCATCAAAGAGGAGCTAGGATGAGAAGAAGACAAGGGTGGTGGATTGTAACGGAATGGGTGGGTGTGGGTGCATGCCTTTCACTTGGCTACCTCCCTTATATAGGGGAAGAAGCCCTTCATATATAGACAGAATCAGATCTAATAATTGGCCTTTTTAATGATAATACATACACTACAGAGAGAGAGAGATGAATTCAGAAAACAGTTGGTTTACCATGTATAAATATGTGTGTGAATGATACTTTGATGCAGCCTGAAGGAATTTCTCCCTGTTGTCTTCTCTTTTTTCTGCATGAGGGGACAGAGAAGGGGGGGGGGGTTGCCAATTAAATGAAGCAGCCTTGCTCTAGATGTGCTGTCTTGCTGTATTGTTTATGACCCAGGGCAATGGGCGATGCAAGGATGATGACCCATCATCCAGGGGGAGCCAAGAAAAGAGGGAGGGAGGGGTAGTGAATGGGAGTGGAGTATGTGTGGGGATGAAATGTGTAGGAGTGGATTTATGCCTTGTGATTTTGGCTACCTCCTTCATGAGGGGGGAAAGAGCCCTTGGTATATGTATGTATATCACTGCCAAGTAATGTCATAACACATTAATAAGTACACTAAAAACCCACTGTTGATTGGATCTTAGAAAAGAAAGGAAATAATGATTTCCGTATATTTTGATCACTTGCTGTGATCCTCTTCAGTGGAATATGTATTCCACTGAAGAGGATCACAGCAAGTGATCGAAATACAGATGCTCCTCTACTTACGTTAATTCGTTTTACGTTTTTTTTATTTTATGTTTGAACTGACTAAAAAAAAAAAAATTGTAATTTTTTTTTTAGTGAATTTTTTAGTTAAGCACGCTCTCCATAGTTCAAACGATACTTACACATGACGCTGCGTCCATTGTTTACATGGCACAAATGACAGACTGAACGTGCCTTGCCTATCATCCTCCTCCTTCCCCTCCTCCTCCACCATCTCAATTTATGTTGCTTGAATTTAATTTATTTGAAATTAATGTTATCATTTTACAATGTTATGTGTATAATTAATGATCTAGGAGTGTTTTATAAGATACGGTAATAGAATTTACGGATGTATGGTACAGTAACAACTTACGTTCATTTTCAACTTGCGTTCGGCCGTTTGGAACGTAACTAAAACATAAGTTGAGGAGCGTCTGCATACGGAAATCATTATTTCCTTTCTTTTCTTAAATCCAATCAACAGTGCATTTTTTGTGTATGTATGTATATACATAAGATGTATTCTAAATTTGGCAGGCCTATGTAGAGAGGGAGGGAGAGAAAGAGATGTGAGCTTGGAAAATTATTGTACATTAGTATGAACATTACATCCTACTCACATATTTGATCTCATCAGCAGGCTTGTCCTTCAACAACTCCATCTTCATGATACGATCAAGGCTCTGCAATAAACAAAAAATAAAAATAAGATCCTTATAATTTCACTACATTGACATAATTTGAATATTTCATTCTGATTAACCCCTTCACTCCGGGCCAAAATCTCACGGGCAGCATGAGCTGCCAGACGTGCGATGTTGCATCATAATACTCGCATTATAAAAAATAAAGTCACTGCTCTATTGCTCGTTCTCTTTCACCCGTGAATTTTGATAACCATAGAAAATATGATGAAGCCAGTTTACAGAGTATGGGGGTCACGCAAGTACAACTACAATAAATATAATCAAGACGCCGACATCGGCATCCTCGCGTACCCACTTGCTCCTCATGGTGCCTACGTAGGCGTCATCATATTGAAGGGGTTAATTCATCTGATCCGTCCACGGAGAGCTAAGATGAGAGAGAAATGAGGGTGGTGGATGGGAGTAGAATGGTTGTGAGTGGGTGTGTGGCTTCCACTTGGTACTTCCCTTACAAGGGGGAAGAAGTCCTTGGTATATAATAGAATTCTGATGACAGGGGACCCTAAATGATCAATATTATTACGCAACATTTCACGTTGCTGACACCATCCGCCGTTCGAGTTGTGACTAAGAGGTTTCAGAGATCACTATCTCCTGTCCCAACCGTTACGAACCGTCCCCATACTGTACAATACAGAACATTGCCCAACAATATTAATCGTGTAGGGCCCACTTGACCTCTTCAATACGAGTTAAATTTTCACCCACAGCATGGGATGCCTGAGGTACAAATGATTGTTGCATCACAATACTCGTGTTCACAGAATTCAGGGGTCACTCAGCTACGACTACAAAATTAATATAATCAATACAGCGACACCGGCATCCTCGTGTACCCATTCACGTCTTGGAGAGATCTATTAGAGAGCCCAAAGACCAGTGCTGACTACAGTGTGTGGGGGGGGGGGGGGCTGTGGAATACTTGTCAGTGACACTCGAAGCAACTATTGCTTTTATCAAAGATGTGAACATGATAATGGCCAGCAATCTACCTATGGGTCTCTCTCAAGGAGGGTGGGGGCAGCTTGAAAAAGGATATCTTTATAAGAACATAAGAATGAAGAAGACTGCAAGAAACCATAAGGCCCTCACTAGGCAGTTCCATGTCCATTACCATTTGTCATCTCCCCCATCCATAAAGTTGTCTAACCATTTCTTAAAACAACTGATCATTTCAGCACTCACTACATGGTTACTAAGTCTAATCCATTCGTTGACCACCCTATTGTAAACTAATTCTTGCCTATTTCCTTCTTAAATCTAAATTTGTCCAATTCAAATCTATAAAGCCTTTGATCCACTTGAACACCTCTATTAGATCACTCCACACTCTACGTCTTTCCAGAGAGTCAAAGTTAAGGTGCCTAAGCCTCTCTTCGTAAGGTCAATTTCTAAGCCCATGTATCATTTTGGTCATTCTCCTCAGTACTGATTCAAGTGAACTGATGTCCATTCTATAGGATGGAGACCAAAGCTGTACCGCATAGTCAAGGATGGGTCTAAGCTAGATAGAGTTTGATTTATCTCTGCACTTCTACTCATAACCATCCTAGCAATGAAACTTAATGCTCTATTAGTTTTATTCCTGGCACTAATGCACCATTTCCTGGATTTAAGGACTCACTAGAACTCCCAAGTTTCTCTTGCACTCAGTTTTCTCTAAAAACATGCTATCTAAGCTATATCTGTTTTCGGGGTTGTGTAGCCCTATGTTTAACCCATTCAACTCCGATGACAAGATGTCTTGTCATTTGGTCAAATAAAACAAAAAATCATAAAACACCAAAATGTTTGATCAAACACCAGAAAAATATGACGCCAGTCCTCGCTTCGCTGCGAGCGAAGCGAGGACTGGCGTCATATTTTTCTGGTGTTTGATCAAACATTTTGGTGTTTTATGATTTTTTGTTTTATTTGACCAAATGACAAGACATCTTGTCATCGGAGTTGAATGGGTTAACATGCAACACTTGGAGATATTCAAGTCCATTTACCATTTCACCAACCACGTGAACAATTTGTTAAGATCATCTTGCAGAATCTCGGCATTGATTCCTGACCTAATTAGGCATCCTATTTTAGTGTCATCTGCAAACATCACTATTAATCCCATTGACCAAGTCATTTATGTAAATAATGAACAATAAAGGTCCTAAAACTGAACCCTGGGGAACTCCACTAGAAACACTCCATTTGAATTTTACACCATTTACGGTGACCTGCTGCTTTCTGTCACTGATCCAAGCTCTGACCCATTCTAACATTTTTCCTCCTATGCCATGGGCTTTGATTTTATATATATATTTTTTCTAACCAAGAATTACAGATATGATACAAATAACTTTCAGCATAAAAAATCAAATATGCAATATTTTGTTTTCCACAATCTATATACATATACCAATGGCTATTTCCCCCCTTACAAGGGAGGTAGCCAAACAAGGCATAAATCCACTCCCACCTTTTCCATTCTCACATATCCCATATCACAATCCCATTCACTCCCTCTTATCTTGGCTCATCCTGGATAACAGGTCATCGCTTCATCTTGCAGTGTAGCAAGACAGGGCACATCCACAGCAAGGTTGCTTCATTTAATTGGCAACCCCCCTCACCCCCTCATACAGAAAAAGAGAAGATAGGGGGGGGGGAAATCCCTTTGGGCTGCATCAGAATATCATTCACACATACTTCCTCACCCCCCATCCCCCACCCACTCCTTTCCATGCATCACAGCATCATCCATACACAACCTTTCTCCATTCACCCCTATCTTCTGTCTTTTCCCTTCCTTCCTTCCTTAACAGACATTCCCCTCTTTCCCAATGCCCCGTTTACCCCATCCATCCATCTCATCCTTGGTCTCCCCCTCATGTTCACTCCTTCCACACCTCTTTTAATAACCTTTCTTCATTCATTCTTTCCATGTGTCCAAACCATCCCAAAACTCTTTCATCAACCCTATCTCCCAACTCCCTTTCCACCACCACTCTCCTCCTCACCTCCTTGTTTCTGACTCTATCCAGCCTGGTAATCCCTGTCATACTTCTCAGGCACCTCATCTCAAACACATTCAAACTCCTCTCTTATGTTCCATGTTTCTGCCTCACACAGGGCTATCAACAAAATCACTACTTCATACAATCTCCTCTTATCATCCATTCCCAAATGTCTATTTCTCATTACACTTGCTTGCTTCTCTCAATCTACATTCTACCTCAACTCCTCCCTTTCCTGCCACATTTGCACCCAAGTATCTAAAACTATCCACTTCCTACAGTCTCCCTCCCTTAATATTCACTTCCAATTTTCTGCCCATTGTACATCTCAATCACCTTACATTTAACCAAATTTATCTTCAACTTCCTTCTTTTGCACACCCTCCCAAACTCCATCACTAACCTCCTTAATCCCTCCTCTGATCCTGCTACAAGTGCAGTGTCATCACAAAACAACTGGTGTATCTCACACTTTTCTCTATTTTCTTTAACCATCTCCAATTCCTGGCCCATTACCCTTGCATTTATCTCTCGCACCACCCCATCCATGTATAAATTGAACAGCCAAGAAGACATTACATATCACTGGCAAATTCCCACCTTTACCTCAAACTACTCTTTCCATTTCTGATTCTAACACAGCTCTACTACTCTCATAAAAACTCTTCACAGCTTTCCACCTATCTCGTATATCTGCAATACCTCCCACAGTACCTTCCTGTCTACCCTGCCATAAGCCTTTTCCAAATCCATAAAGACCCAAAAAACATCCTCATCTTTTCTTGAAACTTTCTCAGATTTCTGCCTTACCACAAAAATCTGATCCACGCAACACTTACCAGTCCTAAACTTACACTGTTCCTCACCAATTATGCCCCTGTTTCTCTTCTAATCCTCCCAATCAAAACCCTCCCATAAACCTTCCACATTACACTCAACAAACTGATCCCTCTGAAACTACTACACTCACACTTGTCCCCTTTTCCCTTGTAAAGTGGAACTATACAGGCACTCCTCCAGTCCTCCAGCACTCTACCCTCTTTTAGACAAACATTAAACAACCTCACCAACCAGTCCACCATCACTGTACCTCCCTTTTTTAGGCACTCCACATGACACCCATCCAACCCAGGTGCTATACCTGCTCTCATAATTTTAGTAACTATTTCACCACATCTTTCCTTATTTCTCCTCCATTCTCCTCACTCATCTCTATCATTTTCTTAGCACTTGCCAATGCAACTACCATTCCCTCACTATCCTCCTTTACTTTTAGCAACTCCCAAAAATACTCTGCCCATTATCCTCTTACTGCTGTGTCTTCCATTATCATCTCTCCATCTGCACCTTTTACCTTTTCTTCTCAACTTGATTTACCTCCTCTTCCTCTCTTAATTTCTTTCCAAAACATCTTTTTATTACTTTCAAAACATTGTCATACAATTACTTACCCCATTTCACATCTGCTCTCCTCTTTGCCTCCCTTATTTTATGCTTTACTTCTCTTTTCTTTGTACCTCGTATATGATTCTCTCATCCTATTTTTTAACCAATCTGTGAATGCTTGCTTCTTCTCTTCTACAACCTTCTTTGCTTCCTCATCCCACCACTCACTACCCTTCTATTTACTCCTGTCCTCCTTGTTCCACACACCAACATTGCACACCTTGTGACTCCCTTCTTGAACCATCCTCACTCCTAGTTCTACTATGTCCTTCACTCCCTCCCACTCCTCTCTCAGCTTCTTCTTGTACTACCCTTTTTCTTTCTCATTTCAGCAGTTTACTCTAAGCACCTCCCTGCCTTCTCTCCTTTTCCTCTTTCTCCTTCTTTGTCTCAATTTACCTTCCAATAATTTTTTTTATCTGATATTTCCCCATTCTCTCCCCTTAGAACATGTACATCCAAAACTCTTCCTACTCTACCACAATTTAGGACATTTTCATTTTCAGGTTTCTTGCTATAATTTTCTAAAACTGAAAAAAATTACATTGTGGAAAGATACTGATTTAGTTTTCATTAAAAATTGTAATTTTCTTGATTTTTTTTTCTTCCAATAATTTTTCATCAAATATTTGTCCCTCAAAAAAAAACACATGCACAAAAAAGAGGTTCTTTCAATCAAATGTGTTTAACCCATTAAACTCCGATGACAAGATTCTTGTCATTTGGGTCAGTCCTCGCTTCGCGAAGCGAGGACTGACGTCATATTTTTCTGGTGTTTGATCAAACATTTTGGTGTTTTATGATTTTTTGTTTTATTTGACCAAATGACAAGAATCTTGTCATCGGAGTTTAATGGGTTTAGGATATATATGTCAGAATTTTGGAGGGCATATGGGGTGAAAGTAAATGTAGGCAAAAAAATTATGAGCTGTATGTATGAGGGGAGGAACTAGCAGCGAGAAAGATTATAAAGTAAGGAAGGAAATTAAATGTCTTGGGGAAATGAAAAGTACCCTGAGAAACAGCCATTTATAAGGGGTTGAGTGCAAAGAGAAGATTGTACGAAAGAGGTGACTGCCCGTGAAACTGAATGGGCCGAGACTTGGCATCGAAGGAAAGCAGAAAGGTGAAGCGAGCCTCATTGTGTTAACCCATTCAACTCCGATGACAAGATGTCTTGTCATTTGGTCAAATAAAACAAAAAATCATAATAAAACAACAAAATGTTTGATGATCAAACAGCACCAGAAAAATATGACGTCATCAGTCCTCCTCGAGGAGGACTGATGACGTCATATTTTTCTGGTGCTGTTTGATCATCAAACATTTTGTTGTTTTATTATGATTTTTTGTTTTATTTGACCAAATGACAAGACATCTTGTCATCGGAGTTGAATGGGTTAAAGAAGTATGGTGGGGGTACAAGGATGGATGGGTAGAATGAGAAGAACACAAATACACACGCACCAACCACTCTGAATTACCTTTGCTGGGGCATGGGCATATGCTCCCTGGGGTAATGTAGACTTTCCACTTGTAGCAACCTGGCTAAAGCTATGCCCTCCTGGTTGCTGCTTTGACCGTTCCTGCTGCTGCTGGAATCGCTGTACAAACTCTTCAGGACAGGATCTGCACGAGGAAATGGAATATGAGAGGCCAGCATGAAACGTTATATACTATATACCTTTGCAACTGGGAAGGACATGTAATGGTAGTGTAGTCTCTACACAAAGTGAAGGATATATATACCAAACTGAGAGAATGCAAATGGCAGTGACCAAGTTGGTCTCCCAGCCATGCAGATAAATAATATGAGGAGAGACTGGACCTGCCATCATTAACCTGTTAAGCATCTGCTACTGTTTATGCAGTTTTCCAATTTCTTTCCACATTTGTGCTCAACAGTACATACCATTCTCAACTTTGAAAGCTCCTTTCAAGCTGTCTCCGACTTCATATCATGTTTATATGTATAGAAAATTATAGGAACATTGTCTGAAAACATTCTGAGTGCATCTTAAAGTTTGTGGCAACTTTTGCTGGCTTGCTAGAAGGTAGCAAAGAAACATTTTCAGTACGCAGTGAGCGTTCATCATAGAATTATATTTCTATATTTCCTTGAGATATTACATAAAGGGACAATTACTTTTGTTTTTCTGGATTTTTCATGTGTGTGTGTATTTACCTAGTATTTTACGGGACGAGAGCTATACTCATGTTGACCCATTTTTGTATCTCTCCACATCCAGTTTATTCTCACTGTTTCTACGTTTAGTTTGTTCCAGACATCAATCACCCTATGTGGAAGCTATTCTTTTTCAGGTCTCTTCTGTAACTTTCCTTCTTTAGCTTCTTTTCGTGTCCTCTTGTTTCTCTTCTGTCCCATTTTAGTAACTCGTCTCTATTGAGAATTTCCATCCCTTTTATAATTCTGTAAATGGTCAACAAATCACCTCTTTCTCTTCTCTGTTCCAGTGTTGATAGTTGTAATTTCTCCAATTTTTGTTTGCATGTCAAATTTGATAGTGTAGGTGCCATTTTTGTCACTGCTCTTTGGATTCGTTCTAATTTTCTTACATTCTTTTTTGTGCTAGGTGTGTGTGTCCTTTTCTCCATTTTCTTATAACTGAATTTAACATTTTCTAAATAAGAAGAAATCAAGTAATTTTTTTTCTTTTCCCTAATTTGTTCATTATTCCAACATTGACTAAATATGCATATTTATGTCAAAATAGACAAATTGTTTGGGGAAAAAAAAAAAAAAAATCCTGAAATTTCAGGAACGCATATGTGCCGTATAACGAGGACTCACTGTACTCTATAAGGGATCTGTGGGAAAAGCCTGTTCCAGGCATGGCATTCCTCAGGGAGACAGTACTGCTCAGCCAAACAGTCTAGGGAATGACAACAACTGTTGGAATTACCTAGATGTGCTACAAGCTAAAAACAGAAACATATTTAGAAAGTGTGACAAAGGGTCTCTATGAATGTAGCTCCTTTCCTGTACACTACAATTAGGTATACATCATGGCTTGCTGATGTAGTGGTTAACATCTTGACCTCTCATGCTGGAAATCCAACCTTGCAGCCTGCTCAGAGTGGAAGCTTCAAAACATTGCAAGCAGTTT
Source organism: Oratosquilla oratoria (assembly GCF_046742065.1). Taxonomy (NCBI): domain Eukaryota; kingdom Metazoa; phylum Arthropoda; class Malacostraca; order Stomatopoda; family Squillidae; genus Oratosquilla; species Oratosquilla oratoria. The sequence continues at coordinate 21,828,821 of NC_134788.1, read as the reverse complement.
ACTGTACCTTGAGGAAAGAAATGGATTGTTGTGTACTTACCTAGTTGTATTATACGGGAAGGGAGCTATACTTGTAGTGACCTATCTTTGTACCTTTCAGCATCTGGTTTTTTCTTAAATTCTTGTATAATTTTTGTATAAGGTTAAAGTATTAACCCATTCAACTCCGATGACAAGATGTCTTGTCATTTGGTCAAATAAAACAAAAAATCATAAAACACCAAAATGTTTGATCAAACACCAGAAAAATATGACGTCAGTCCTCGCTTCGCTGCGAGCGAAGCGAGGATTGACGTCATATTTTTCTGGTGTTTGATCAAACATTTTGGTGTTTTATGATTTTTTGTTTTATTTGACCAAATGACAAGACATCTTGTCATCGGAGTTGAATGGGTTAATCATAGATTGAACAATACAAACTCTGGGAGAGTAATAAACATCAATCAGGAGTCCAGTGCATGATCCAAGACTTAATGAATAACAAGGTCATATACATCAATGACTAGTGGCCATTAGTGATTAACCTTTATTCACAGGACAAAGATAAACTTCGATATTATCTTGACTCTTTTAGTGATCTTCAAAATTTTATCAGCATTAGAGCTTTCAAACATTCCAGGTCCCTTATATTTGTTTAACCCCTTCCATACGGTGCCGCACACGTAGGCGTCATGAGGAGCAAGTGGATTCGCGACGCTGCCATATCGGCGTCTTGATTATATTTATTGTAGTCGCCCCTGTGTTTTTACATTCTCCCAAATGCGCCCTGAATCCCATTCTCTGTGGTTTTCAAAATTCGCGGGTGAAAGAGAGAACGATCGATATAAGCTGTGACTATATTTTATGATGCGATTATTATTACGACACGTCATATGGCTGGCATTGGCTGCTGCCCGTGAGATTTAAGTCCTGTACTGAAGTGGTTAAGGATGCCCTGTATCAAGTGTGAAGTGATTGATATAATATATATATATTGTATATATATATATATAATGTTTATATATATATATGTATTATGTTTATATATATATATTATGTTATGTATATAATATATATTGTTCTTTCCAATGCACTTTAAATTATACATTTTCAGAAAATAGCTGGTATACAAATAGTTCATATTTATCGAGAAAAACCTATACAGTGATTAAATTAGCATTCATCTCTACAAGTTAAAAATAGAAATCAACTGTAAGACAGATGTAAGGAAATGAAAAAAATCTCATGCTTGGGTGGAATTAGGAGACAGGATAATCTTACCCTTGTACTTGCTCAAGCTTCTTTGCATATTTATCATAATATGGATTCTCCTTCAGTTTTTCCACAGCCTCTTCCATGATCACTGGAGTTGTGCGCAAAGATTGACTTTGGACAAAAAGAGCAACAGATCTTAACCTGGTGATGAGATGCTTGCCTGGAGAAAACATAACCATTTCTGAAATAAGAACACAAGTGACATGTACAAAAGTATGTATGGTAAAGGACTTACTAACATATACACATTTTTAGTAACCAAAATGGATTTGGAAAATTATTTGCATAAATAATAACTTTTGAAAATACATCAGCAAAAATAAATTCTTAGCACCAATCTATACTTAAGCTCAAACTAACAACCTAAAGGAAATTAAAAATATGATGACAATCTAGAGTTCACAAAAAAATTCACTTTCATCTCAACATCAAACCTGAATAAAATCCAGATTATCTATAATGGTAATTTATTCTATTCATTGAAACCAATGCTCAAAGCCTATGGTCCTACAACACAGATGTCAGAGAGGATAATCTCCCTACAACCTGTCTTCATATTCTAACAGCATTCACCTCTATCTGAAGGTGCAGACTCATGGAGCCAGCCCTGAGTCAATAGATAAAACTTAAGTTCTCTATGAACTTCACTTGTCTTTAGTCTACTTTTTCACATACTATCAAGTTCTCTTCCTCCCACCAGCCAAATGCACAGATACAAACCTAAATTAATACAAAACAGATTATAGTACAATATTTCTTCCTGTTACTGGGCTGTGGCTTTCTAGTCAGTGAAACTCACTCAAGACAACTCTAGTCAGTGAAACTCACTCAAGACAACTCTAGTCAGTGAAACTCAAAACATACATTCATATACCAAGGCTTTTTCCCCCCTTACAAGGGAGGTAGCCAAAAAGGAAAAGGCATAAAATCATTCCCACCCATTCCATCCCTGAAAACACTCCACACCCCTCCACCCTCCCTCTCATCTTAGCACCTCCTGGATGACGGGTCATCCCTGCACCTTGTCCCATGCCCTGGGTCAGAAGCAGTGTCGCAAGACACAGCACATCCACAGCAAGGCCACTTCATTAAATTGGCAACCCCCCCTCTCCGTCCCCCCATGCATAAAAGGAGAAGATGAGGAGAAATCCCTTTGGGCTGTGTCAAATTTTGCTTACACATACTACCTCACCCCCCATCTCCCTGCCCATTCCACATCATGCATCACAACATCCATATACAACCATTCTCCATTCACCCCTGTCTTCTGTTATTCTTGTTCTATACTTTCTGAAGGAACAATGATGGGTACATGTAAATAGTGACCCTACAAGATAGACAACACAGCCATCTTCCACCTATCTTCAACACTTGTCAATGCCCTCACCTCCATTTGAAGAAGCAGCTCAATGGGGCTGACACTCTGATTTCTGCATATGAATTTAGGCATAGGTCCAAAATAGCACTGTAGTCAGCTATTTGTAGATTAAAATGACAGGTGACAATTTGCCTTACTATGTATTAAACTATGAGGAGGTGAGGAGGAGAACAGGGGTGGAAAGGGAGTTGGGAGATAGGGTTGATGAAAGAGTATTAGGATGGTTTGGACACATGGAAAGAATGAGTAAAGAAAGACTAGTAAAAGAGGTATGGAAGGCAGATGTGGAGGGAGTGAACATGAGGGAACGTCCTAGGATGAGATGGATAGATGGGGTGAAGGGGGCTTTGGGGAAGAGGGGAATGTCTGTTGAGGAAGGACGGGAGAGGACAGAAGACAGGGGTGAATGGAGAATGTTTGTATATGGATGATGTTGTGATGCATGAGGTGGAATGGGCGGGGTAAGGTAGTATGTGTGAGCCAAATTTGACGCAGCCCGAAGGGAATTCTCCCCATCTTCTCCTTTTATGCATGGGGGGACGGAGAGGGGGGGGTCGCCGATTTAATGAAGTGGCCTTGCTGTGGATGTGCTGTGACTTGCGACACTGCCTCTGACCCAGGGCAGTGGACAAGGTGCAGGGATGACCCGTCACCCAGGAGGTGATTTTATGCCTTTTTCTTTTTGGCTACTTCCCTTGAAAGGGGGAAAAAAGCCTTGGTATATGTATGTATTAAACTATATATAGTTTATTATTCTTTTGACAAGTATATGGACTGATCTAATAAATGCTACATATAAATTGTATAATGATAAAGGCCTCAAGTTTCACTGACAAGAAATCTGGGAAGAAACACTGGACTGTCTGTGATTTATTAGTGTGGGACTGTTTCTGTTACTGGTTTAAGAGTACAAGGTAAAGGTGGGTTGTTACCAGTTGTCAGTTTCTTTATGGTAAAAGGTGGGAAAAATACTGCTGCACATGATTGAGAAAAATCTCAGGGTCAGTTCAGACACTTGAATGCCAGAAAATCAGGGCTGCACCTTCATTTAGTTTTGAAGATGAGCAGTGGGTGATGATTCTGATGTCCACCTTGCAGAACCATCACTTGCAAGTACCCACTGTAGGTCACCAGAAAGGTGTATTAGTGTATCGTAAATCAAACATTATGATTCCTGAGATTATCAATTAATACAAAGACAGAACTGGAAACAATGCAACACAATTACTGTAACATCACACAGTTAACCCCTGCCATATGATGATGCCTACGTAAGCATCATGAGGTGCAAGTGGGTATTTGAGGATGCTGGCGTCAGTGTCTTGATTATATCTATTTTGTTGTTGTAGTAAAAGAGGTGTGGAAGGCAGAGGTGGAGTCCTAGGATGAGATGGATGGGGTGAAAGGGTCATTACCAAAGAGACGAATGTCTGTTGAGGAAGGACGGGGAGAGGACAGAAGATAGGGGTGAATGGAGAAGGGTTGTGTATGGATGATGCTGTGATGTATGAGGGGGAGTGGGTGGGGGATGGAGGGTGAGGGAGTATGTACGAGGAAAAATTTGACGTAGCCCGAAGGGATTTCTCCCCGTCTTCTCCTTTTCTGCATGAGGGGACGGAGAGGTGGGGTTGCTGAATTTATAAAGCGGCCTTGCTGTGGATGTGCTGTGTCTTGTGACACTGCTTCTGACCCAGGGCAGTGGACAGAATGCAGGGATGACCTGTCATCTAGGAGGTGCCAAGATGAGAGGGATGGAGGAGGGTGGAGGGGAGTGGAATATGTAGGGGATGGAATGGGTGGGAATGGTTTCTATGCCTTTTTCTTTTTGGCTACCCCCCCCTTGTAAGGGGGGAAAAAGCCGTTGGTATATGTACGTATGCAGTTGTAGCTGAATGACCTCCATATTCTGTGAACGGGCCTGATCATATTTTCTGTGGTTATTAACCCCTTCCATACGGTGCCGCACACGTAGGCGTCATGGGGAGCGAGTGTATTCGCGAGGCTGCCATATCGGCGTCTTGATTATATTTATTGTAGTCGCCCCTCCATAATGACATTCTTTCTAATTCTTTTGTAATCGCATTTTCTATGGTTATCAAAATTCACGGGTGAAGAGAGAACGATCGATATAAGCGGTGACTATATTTTATGATGCGAGTATTATTACAACACGTCGTACGGCTGGCATTGGCTGCTGCCACCGAGATCTAAGTCCATGACGCCTACGTGTGCGGCACCGTATGGAAGGGGTTAATATTTAGAGTGAAAGAGAAGAGGTAATACAGCTGTAACTTTATATCTTATAATGCGAGTATTGTGTTGCAGCCTCATACATCAGGCAGCTCATGCTGCCCGTAAGAATTTGACTTGTATTGAAGAGGTTAATAGTGACAAGCTTGTCTGTAATCACAAATAGTAAGTTCTAGGGAGCTTGTACTAGTTCCTCAGGACCACACCTTTGGTTAGAGATGGGACTTAGTGAAGGATATTCAAACTATATGAAGTGGCTTGTCCAGTCCCTCTTGTAGTTATGGCATCTCTACAGATAGGAATTGTTTCGCAATGGCAACACTCAGGAAACAAAGTCCTCCCCCAGAGAAATGGCCTTGGGCATGAAACACTGTGAAAACCCAAACTGGGTTTATGTTCTGGGCCCAAACATCCACACAAGTGGCAGTTGCCGAGTGTCGGATTAATAAGAGACCTAGGTGCAATAGGCCACGTGGTTAAGTAAGGTTAGGTTCATTAGGGTAGGGCAAGTATTTTGTTTCCTACTTTTCTAGAATTGAGTAACTCAATCATTCTATTACAAATCACTCATTTCCCTTGTTTACTTAACCTTGATTTTCCAAAATGGTCCCCCAGAATGTTTGGGGTGGAGTTGGGGGAGGGGGGTATGAATATAAAACTAATGATTTCTGACATGAGCAAATGTTGGATACATTAAAATTAGCAAGAAATCTAGTGTAGAAATATGTTCGCAAAACAAAATAGTCTACAAGATGTTTTGCAATATTTTTCTGTAGTAGCCTACAAATGCTTATATTATTGGCAGACATTATCAAATTAACACTGCATGTACCTAGTTCAAAAGAATATTTGAATAAATAACATTCAATACTGCAGAACAATTCCATAGAACATTTTACTATTAGATTTACAAACTATTGTTCAGATATATTTGAGGTAGATGTATTATGAACACTTAATGTGAAAATTTAAACTGGTTTAACAATTACCAATGGAAATTACATTTCAACTGTTCCTAATATTTATACAGTTACACTAGAACCTTCTGTATACGAGGTATTCACTCAATTTATAAGTAGCTTTTAGTTTTTGTGAGCCTCCTTACAAATGATTGTAGACTTTGTTACCCTTAGTTTCTTTTAGCTTATATTAAATGGTAAAACTAGAATTTTGAAAATTAATCATATTTGCCTTTTTTATTTTTTTTTTTATTTTGGTGGTGCACACCTACACAATATAGCATTAGAAAACTAGGTATTAATTTTGTAAATTATAATACATGAATGTAATGTGCGATTTTCTTGGCAGAAATAAAAAACAAAAAAACCTTGCTACAAGCAAATTTACTAACAAATGAAGCTGATAGGATACAGTCCGAACACCATGCCAGTCCAGTCACTATCGGACAATAGCTTTCACGTTGTGGACCAGGTGTTCTCCAACTCCAGGTGACATTAAAAAGCACTATTACAAAGACAATAGGGCTTCCTTGGATTTTATGAGAGAACACAGGATTCTGCCATCATCTGCTAATTACCCAAAGTACAATAATAATCAGGCCATCAATATCCATAACAATGACGAAGACCAGGATAATCTTTAGAATTTGAGGTACCGAGTTACTAAATATAGGTTAGGTTAGAATAGACTAATTTATCTCTTCATTCCTTCAACCTTGGCATCTCTCAAAACATTCGTTAGTAAGTAGGTTTTAGTAACTTTTTTGTTATCGAGTTATGCCAAGAAAATCACATATTACATTGATCTATTATAATTTACAAAATTAATAGTCTATTATTATATCATGTAGGTGTGCACAACTAAAATTTTACTTTTTTTTTTTAACACTGTATTTCTAAGATGACATCTCAAGTAGTCAAAGTGGCTACATTTGTTTGTTTATAGATTTAGCAACTTTTTCTATCATTGATTTCCACCAAGAATAACATATATCATGTTAATGTATTATAATTTATAAGGTTATCATTTAATCTTCTATTACTATATCATACGAGTGTGCACTTCTGAAAATCTACCAAAATTTCTTAGGATAAAAAAAAAAAAAAAAAAAAAAAAAAAAAAATAATAGTAAAAATAATAATAAAAATAACAGCATAACTAAATTTCTAAGTGAATAGAATTAATTTGTCAAGAATGAATGCACTCTTTGTTATTCTATCTTGAGGTTAGACAATACTTCACCTAACCTAAACCTAACCCAACTTTACCTAATTTCAGACATTCTTAAATTTGGACACGAGTTTCATGTTAAATACATGTGTTTGCATGATTCTCCAATTTTACTGTGAAGTCAGTACTGAGTATCCTATCTTCTACATGTGGGATCAATACATTTATATGAATTTATATTTTTTATTAATCAGTACTATTATTTCAGTCAATGACAACTTTCCTGGAAAATACTATTAAAAAAAAAAAAGTGGAACTGACTACTGTCAAAAATAACAATTGAATATTGAATATTGATGAATGACTTTTACTAGTTCACAAATTCAATGAATCAATGACATGCTAGTTTGTTTCTGATTAGAAAAAAATATTCAGAAAAAAATAACAAATATCTAAAATAATAGGTGTCTATCCACATTATTTCAAAAAGTATTATCACCAATGTGACCTAAAATAAGCCAAATAGAATACTTTCATCGCCCTGTTTTGTTTACACTGCATATTGATATTCTGTTAGTTTATAGATATGACATTTTCAATAGCGGGATCGTAAGTTTTCTAATATTTTGGTAAACTTTATTAATCATGCAACTGAAATAAATAGCAAAATTACATTCATCTACAGCGCTAGCGATATACTGCAATCATAACACAGTCATTTGTAATAATCTAACTTATTTCTCACTACTCACAATCTTTCTCGCCCTGTCCTGTTTGCCGGTGCTTCACAACACGGTCTCGAATCTGATTCGACTTATGTAAACAATGGCTCGAATCAGATTTCGGTTTGTTATGCAAACGCTCGTTTGATTTTGATAAAAACAAAATTAAAAGAAAATAAGACTGGTGCAAGACACATGCACAAGTATATATATATATATATATATATATATATATAAATATATATATATATACATATATACATATATATATATATGTATATATATACAAATATCTATATATATATATATATATATATGTATATGTATATATATATACAAATGACCCCCAGGTCACGGATTCCTGTCACGAATCTTTATACCCTACAACCCTCTTCACCCAATCCTCCTACAAAGAAGCCAGAAGAATTTTAAGACGAAACTCGGGTACTTAGATCACAGGCTGTAATTCGAAATTATTTTTAAAAACCGATGTAAATGATGCAAGGAATATTTCAACACACACTGAAAGAGTAGTGATTAGGCTTCCTTTCCCCAGAACTTGCCATGCATCTTATTTCAAGGTCTTGCACCTTTTCACGTCATCTCTCCACTAAAATGAGAATATCAATGTCTAGAGATGAGACTTGAGGAATGGAAACATGAAAAGAACCAGCTGCTACCCTATCAATTCCACATGGTGCTCCTCAAAGTAGGAGTTGTCAAGTGTGAGGTAGTGACTGAGTGTATTTAAAGCAAGGTTTACACGCTACGATAAATTGTAGCGATTTATTGTAATGAAAAGGTTGTTACAATTTGTCATCACGTGTAAACAGGAGATCGTAGCGATAAAAAATATGACGTCATAGTCCTCGCTTCGCTCGCGCGAGCGAGCGAAGCGAGGACTATGACGTCATATTTTTTTTATCGCTACGATCTCCTGTTTACACGTGATGACAAATTGTAACAACCTTTTCATTACAATAAATCGCTACAATTTATCGTAGCGTGTAAACCTTGCTTTATTTTCCCAACAAACAACTATAAATCTTTTGGCGAGGGTGTGTGATGTGAGGCCGGGGGGCGGGCGCAGATGACACAGTCGACGCAACACAGGGAAAAGGCAGACTTCCTGTTGCTGAATTGAAGTACAGTTTGAATTTCTCTCTCACCTGAAATCCTGAGGTAGTACATCTAGAAGCATTTCAAGTGAGAGAGTAGTTCAAACTATACTTCAGTTCAGCAACATGAAGCTTGCCTTTCCTCTGTACTGCGTCGCAACTGCAGGCGGTGTAGGCCAAATGGTCGCCCTGCGTAAGAATAGGAAGTAGCACAGCCTACACGACCGAGCAGCCCTATTTAGGATCGGCTTCCCTTACCCTGCATGGGGAAGGGGCCCTACACATAGCCCTGCATGGTCATTCATAATGCAGTGTTGTTGATAATAACTGAAACAAAACATCATCATCAGGGTACCAAAGTCCCTTTTTTGCACTTCCACTCCGCCTCCTATGAGCGAAGAGGTTCCTCTGAAACTCAAGAACAATCTACGATGATAACACCAAAGCAGCTGATTACCTTCTCCTGAGAGGGTAATAACCGCCCCCCCCCCCCCGGGATGCGTTATCAACAGACCCACGCACTACAACAAACAACAACTCCGATTCCACTAAGCCAGGGGCCACCAAACCACGGACAGAGAGGTGGTCAGTAGGCACGCCGTCGCACTGCACATGTCATTCTTTTAATATTTTCTAAAACCTTTTGGTAAATGAATATTTTTTGTGTGTATTTCATATTTTGTGTACTTTCAAATAAATATGTCTGTTGTCTTTATTTTTGTGTGTGCACTGTACTGCATTGAACAATTGAACAAAATTATTATACGCTCCTCGCCCGTCACCCTCTCAGTTATCTGGCCCGATGTGAGAAAAAAGGCGGCCTCTGAAGAAGGGAAATACTTTCCACGCCCACGCCGTGGCTTCAACTGCTAACGCTTTGGACACTATAGACAACGCTGTCACTGCCTAGAACAGTGATTCTTAACCCATTGAACTCCGATGACAAGATGTCTTGTCATTTGGTCAAATAAAACAAAAAATCATAATAAAACAACAAAATGTTTGATGATCAAACAGCACCAGAAAAATATGACGTCATCAGTCCTCCTCGAGGAGGACTGATGACGTCATATTTTTCTGGTGCTGTTTGATCATCAAACATTTTGTTGTTTTATTATGATTTTTTGTTTTATTTGACCAAATGACAAGACATCTTGTCATCGGAGTTGAATGGGTTAACCTGGTATACCTGTACCCCAAAGGGTTACGAAACCTTAATCTTGGGGGGTAGGAGACATGATAGCCAGTGCAATGGTACTGTGTATTTACCATGAGAAAGCATAATGTGTATTCATTGTATCCTGCTAAATGACATTTTCATTTTGAAATAAAAAGTACCTTTATTCAGTAATTGAATATATCTAAGCAATTCTCGCCAAGGCTTGTATCACTAATCCTTTTCATGTGTTTGTATTGTAATTATATTGGATGGGGGTGCGAGAATTTTTTCTGAGATACCTAGAAGGTGTAGGTGTACATTGCTCGGCCTTCTCTCATAGTACCCCATGCTCAAACTCAGCCAAAAGTATAAATTATCATCAAGATCAACCCCATATCCTCCTTATATTGTGTAACACACCAATATGAAAAGAATATTATCTGTGTCAGAGAATCAGAACGCATCGATTCCATAGGAACCCGGAAATGAGTACAATCCAGAATATTCAGACCAGGAATCACCTATGCGGAGGCGCTACGGTTCCTCTCTCCACCGAAAGGACAGGGTGGATATGGCCAGACTCCAGTGCGGCCACCATCCATCCCCTCTAAGCTACCAGAAGAGGCTGGATGACCGCATCGCAGATAACTGCCCAGGATTCAACACGTCACCCCATACAACAGATTATGGAAGACTGCATTGTACACAATCACGCACGTCAACTACACAATATACACTCTATGGAGGATTTGTGGGTGAATCCCGTTCCAGCCATTGCGTTTCTCAGGTAGACAGGACTGTTCGGCCAGACAGTCTATGACAACAATAACCCACTGAACAAACCACTACACCCCCCTCACCAGTCACTAGAAGTCGCAGCCCAACCACACATTCCAATCCTAATCAGCGGCACAAGAACCCCCAGTTCCTTCTAGTAAAAAAAAAAAAAAAAAAAAGAAGGAGCAAGCGCACACACAAAAATAGGACGCTGTAACACATACCAAACTATGTAAACTAATTTATTTTGCATTCTGCTTTAGTATTTGAAATAAAACATGAGGAAGACAACATTATTGAAGTACTCGTCCGTGAGAGGAAGACTAAAGAAATTTTAATTCTTTCACGATTTGTTAATTCGAATCAAAATGCGAGTATAGAGGAACAAGGCCGCTGTCTTGACAGCTAAACACAAGAAGGGCATATTTCATATTTAGGAGCACTGTGTATAAATTAATTCATAAATTACAATTCCTATTATACAGAATATCAGTACAAACACTCATACATATTTACATATTGCTATGAGAGACATAAAAATGTTAATCAAGATACATTTCCATAAGGAATGTCCCAGCGGGGTGACAATTATTGATACAGGAAATTAAGTATGGTACACGTATATCCATAGAAAACTATTTATTGAAGGCGCGACCTTGCTACAGATACACTTTTAAAGAGAGTACATATTGTTATTTTGCATTTAAGATAAAAAAGAAAATTTATAGTAACCTCATAAGTTCCAAAACATAAAACACGTGTTATTTGATCATTTTAATTTCAAACGTAAAATGAAAACAAGCTGAAGCATTTTGAAAAATGTATCACGATGAGGCGCTAATTTTGACAAATGTGCACGGTGGTGGGGGAGAGGGGGGGATAAAGCGGTTGCTCTTCTGTTAGCATTACCATAAATCCAATCAACATATCTTTTACCCATCAGAACACTCACAACCTTCTACCCGAACAAATGATCACAAACATCTTTTGCACATTTCTCCACTCACCTTCATTAGTCCAACTCTCAACAACAAACCCATTCACCCCCTTCCCTTATTCACCCTAAGCTCTACAATTCTCCTATACAAAGAAAATTTCTAACTCCCTAAAAGAAACCATAGAAAACATAATGGAGTAACCTACATCAACCATACCACACCAGAAGCAACGGTAAACTATTCCGCTTATTATAAACAAACATAAACCCCAATCCACAATAGCCAGTGCAGCCTCGTCTCTAAGTGTGCAAGGTGAAACCTGTCCCATCCCAATGCTAGTCACACATACTAATACACTTAGAACATGTTATTCTCCAAATCACAAGATACATTGAGAGCTATGAGCCACAAAAGTCGCACAGAATAAGAAACAAATCATACGAAAGCCTCTTAAATAAAAGTAATTAATAATAATAATAATAATAATAATAATAATAATAATAATAATAATAATAATAATAATAATAATAATAATAATAATAATAATAATAATAATAATAATAATAATAATAATAATAATAATAATAATAATAATAATAATAACTAAGGAACATTATGCAAGGCTACATGATCCTAAATGGAATTGGGAAAACCAATATTGAACAAGGAGGGAGTCTTAAAGTGTGCAAGGATGGTGTGTGGAACAAGAAGGACAGGGGGAAATAGAAGAAAGGGTAGTGAATTGTGGCTTCACAGATTACTCTGCTACGCATAGGGGGTTAGCGTAACGAGTGCCCTCTTTTCTGGATTACGTAACGTAAACAACGCGGGGTTAAGGATCCACGGAGTACTCGTCGCTAACGTTTATTGGCAATAGAAAACACGACTTTCTCATCTTCACACAACAGGTGCTGCCATTGAAACCATGGCAGCACACAGTAATTGGGAGGAAGAGTAGAAGTAGAAGATGAAAAAACTGTAAAACAATCCAGAGCGACGCTCGTTACTAACAGCTTTTATACAGAATTACAAATAATCTGAACATGAAATACGAGCAGCTTAAGGCTAAATTCATTATGACATACAAGAAACAATATACCAGATCTAAAACTAAATTCGGCTCAAAACTCACCGAGTAGGCCGCGAAGGGAGCGGGTATACAACTGAAGGCGTTTCAAACCACACTGGCTGGAGGCGTGACGTGACATCACACCACCGCAACAGGTTCTTACACACCTTCTTAAGTCTAATTCTTAAAGTGAACATTGTACAAATAATGAGATGCTATCTTGCAGCACAGCTTGCAGACAACTTACAACGATAGTATTCTTAAGCAGACGAAGCTTCTGCTCGCAGCATACTTAAATTAAACATTACGAAAAACAAACTTGAAAACCTCTTCCGAGGGGAAACGAGCCTTACGACAAAAAGATATGTAAACATGGGGATACACGGACATATAAAAAAGCCCCGTTACCTCTCGTAACGGCACACTCCCTTCCTAATTTTCTAGGGGGAAAAATTACCAAATCTATTGACCTAGCAACACAAGCTCAGAAATGGGTCTTACATATTCATGGGCTTTGTTGTTTACCACAACTCTTACTTGGACCTTCCTGACTAAATCATCCTTGCCAGGGAATACTTTGTTTACAATACCCAAGTGACACTGTCCTTGGGGACACTATTGATTTTTTAACAACACTACATGATCCACCTTTTCATTTGGAGAGGAATTGACCCACTTGCTTCTGGGTTGCAAAGAGGAAAGATACTCTTTCTTCCATCTCTTCCAGAATTCCTCAGCAAGGTGATGGACATGCTTCCATTGAGATTTGTATACTGCCTTAATATCTATCTCTTCAGGAAGAGTTACAGGAATATCAGTTTTCTGAGTGAGAAGGATGGACGGAGACAAAATGAAAGGACTACTGGGGTCCGAGGAAACAGGAACTAAAGGTCTGGAATTCACGATCTTACATACTTCTGCAAAGAAGGTTACTAACACCTCATGTGTTAATGCCTTGGGGTGATGGTTAGTCAGTATCACATTCATGATGTTGCGGACTATCCCCACCATACGCTCCCATGCTCCACCCATGTGAGAAGCATGAGGAGGGTTAAACAACCAAGTGCAACCTTGACTTGACAAGAAACTATTGACATCACCACCTTCATCGGTAATGGCAAGCAAGTTCAGTGCTTTGACAGCACCTACAAAGTTCGTGCCTCTGTCAGAACGCATCATCTTAACTGGGCCACGAATACAGATGAATCTCTTTAAGGCATTAATGAAGGAAGAAGTACTCAATTCTTCTACAGTCTCTATGTGGATAGCTCTGGAAACAAGACAGGTGAACAGAACGCCCCATCTTTTACTTTCGAGGAAGGAACTTCTAGTGCGCCGAGTTTTTATATGCCAGGGGCCAAAAAGGTCAACTCCTACATAGGAAAATGGCGGATTGGGAGTAAGTCTATCGACGGGTAAGTCTCCCATCTTCTGAACACACACCTTACCTCTTACCCTTTTACAGGTGACGCATTTGGAAATGACCTTAGAAATGGTACGTTTTCCTCCCAAAATCCAGAAACCACCTGTACGGACGGCTCCTTCTGTAATCACTCTCCCTTGGTGGTGCACTGTCTCATGGTAGTGACGGATCAACAACAAGCCTAAGTGGGATTCCTTTGGAATAATAATAGGCCTTGCAAGCATACCAAGTACATCACTGCCTTGACTCAACCTGCCTCCTACACGAAGTAGGCCCTTCTGGTCTAAATAAGGAGACAGAGATGCAATGGGACTAGAAGGAGATAAACAAACTTCACCTTGCAATTTAGTCATGGCAGACGAGAAATAATCCTTTTGGTATGTCTGAACAATGAAATCAGCTGCATCTTCTAGTTGATCGGGTGACTTATGTTTGTTGCACATATGCCAACCTGAACAACACTTGTTACCTTGTTTGAAAGAACGGGCTATATGCTTAAGGAGAGCTACCGCTCTTACAAGTCTCCTCCAACAGGAGAAATTAGAGAACCTCTGAGCTAATGACGCAATTGCAGGCTCTACATTGCTTTTGTTTGCACTAACAAGGGGTTCAGACTCAATTGTGTAGTCTGATACCTTTACTTCTTTATCTGTCTCAGGGCTTACAAGAGGAAAACTTCCACTGGTGGATACAACATCCTCAAATAAGCTTGAGGGACCTGACAACCAATCACTCTGATTTAGGTCGGTTATTTCAAGACCACGGGTAGCCAGGTCTGCTGGATTACAATCTGTAGGTACATAATGCCATTGGTTAGGTTCGGTGGACGACCTAATGTGGTCTACTCTGTTACTCACGTAGACATGAAATCTACGCCTTTCATTATGAATATAG
This sequence comes from Oratosquilla oratoria, assembly GCF_046742065.1. Classification (NCBI taxonomy): domain Eukaryota; kingdom Metazoa; phylum Arthropoda; class Malacostraca; order Stomatopoda; family Squillidae; genus Oratosquilla; species Oratosquilla oratoria. The sequence goes on along the minus strand of NC_134788.1, from coordinate 21,813,709 downwards.
CCCAAGACAATCATGCTGTCAGAATAGAAATGTCTTGCGTCTAAGGGTTTGTCCAAGCAATCCGAGATGGAATTGCTGAGATTAACTGCCATCACTGCAGCACACAACTCTAACCTGGGAATAGTATGACCATGGTTGGGAGCTACTTTAGCTTGTCCCCTCACAAAACACACCTGGTAGCTTTTGGTATCACTGAAAACTTTAAGATATGATACAGCTCCTACTGCTACTCTGGAAGCGTCTGAAAAGGTATGAAGCTCTATCCTGTGAGCTTGAGACAAAGAAATACTAGCAAACTGACGGTTGATGCTTATGTCCTTGAGGTCCCTTAAGGACGTTAGCCATCTGGACCATTTGGTATGGATCTTAGCTGGTATGGGTTCATCCCAACCACACTTTAGATTGGTTATCTCTCTTAGGAGTAGTTTTCCCACTATTATTACTGGAGCTAAGAATCCCATGGGGTCAAACAGACTATTTACAACAGACAGTATCCCTCTTTTTGTCGAAGGCTTGTCTGAATCCGTGAACTTATAGACGAAAACGTCTCTTTGGATGTCCCATAAAAGGCCTAGGCTAGACTGCATAGGCATAGAGTCAGAAGTTAGATTCAGCTCCTGAAGGTTATCAGCCAGCTCACTGGTGGCAAACTTTTCCAGCACTTCCTTACTGTTGGAAGTGATCTTGTGCAAGCGCAGGCGTCCTCCTTCTTGGAGTGCTGACTTAGAGTCTTGGATTAACTTGTAAGCAGTCTCCGCATCTGGCAGAGATGCTAACCCATCATCCACGTAGAAATTGTTCTCTATGAAATAGCGAACTTCAGGAGAGGCATTTTCTACAGACTTACGCAAGCCATAGGTGGCAATGGCGGGAGATGGCGTGTTCCCAAAAACGTGAACAGTCATCCTATACTCAATCAACCTTTCATCAGGGTCATTATTCTTGTACCAGAAGAATCTGAGATAATCTCTTTGCTCAGTCTTCACTTTGAAATTGTAGAACATCTGTTCTACATCAGCTGCCACTGCTACAGCTTCCTGACGGAAACGTAGAAGAATCCCGAGAATACTGTTTGTCATATCAGGACCTGACATCAGCATATCATTTAGGGAGAACTCTCTGGATTTGGCAGAAGAGTCGAACACAACCCTGATCTTGTCAGGTTTCTTAGGGTGGTACACCCCAAATAATGGAAGATACCAGCACTTCTGATCAGACTTCAATGGTGGTGCAACCTCAGCATGCCCACGATCTAACATCTTTTGCATGAAGGCCATCATATGCTGACGTTTTTCAGGCTTTGTGCTGAGGCTACGATGGAGAGACAGTGTGCGGTGCCACACAAAGTCTCTATTATTACTGGTGGCTACAACATTGGGACGGAAAGGCAGTGGCGCGACCCAATGGCCACTTTGATCCTTGCGGAACTCTGAGTTCATAACATCTAAGAACTTCCTGTCTTCAATCGACAGGGCAGCCTTGTCATCATCTTTGGTTACCTTGAATAAATCATCCTTTAGTTCAGAAACATGAATCTGGTTACCACATGGTGCGACTATAGAGGGACGTCTATCATGTACAAAGGATGTTTTGAAACTGCTAATGACAGGAGGCCTACAAGTGCCATGGAGACACACTTCCCCAATGATTGCCCAACCCAGACTGGTCTGTTGAGCTAGAGGGGCATTGACAGGTCCAATTCTCTGGTCAAAAATGTAATGAGCTGAAGGCACATCTCGACCAATGATGAGTAGAATCTCAGCTTCAGGAACCAGAGGTGGAATACATTCGGCCAGGTCGGACAGATGGGGATAACCACGAGCTATGGCGGGGGTGGGTATCTCTTCTCTTACATTGGGAATGCTGTCGCATTCCACTAACTGAGGGATATGTACCTCTTGTGAGTTATGCCAAGACACGATGGTGTAATTTTTGGTGGTGCGCCCAGAAGCGCCCGTTACACCTGCACAGGTAGCTAGACGATATGAAACCCGTTTGCTCAGCTTGTCAAACAAATCGAAAAAACTCAGACCTTGCTAAAGAGCAATTGCACTGATCGTCTAGGATGGCATAACACCACACTCCGAGCTCTGGCTTACTTTCAGGATAGACCTTTACCAAGAAGGTCTTGGCGCAGGACTTACTCGTGGAAGTGGGGTTACTGCATATCAAGGTACATTTGGAATTGACCGCAGCATCCTCCCCTCCCTGAGTCTTTACTACGGGGGTAAGAACATTTGGAAGCGGCACTTGATTGACTACAGGGGAGCGAGGTGTTTTATCTTGAGCAACCTCCCTTCCATGCTGTGTAACCGCTTGAGTCGAACTCCTCTTCGACCTGGGTTCATCGTGATGTAAGGCAGTCACATGAGTATGGGCCTTACAGAGTTTGCAGAAAGTTCTCTCTTTGCAGCTGGAAGGAGGATGGTTACCTTTGCAACATCTGTTGCACATTCCTTTATCGTTTAAGAAAACCTTCCTCTCGCTCACTGACATGGTGCGAAAAGCCCTGCAGAAATCCAAATGGTGTACGTAGGCATCATGGTAGACGCAAAAATCTCCCTTTTCTGCCTTTCTTTGCTCGGTAGGACTAGCGGCGCCAACAGACCTGTCAGCGCCCGTGGTCGACTTACTGCCACTGGACAACATGGTGTCAGTCTTCTTCACACGCACTTGAGGAAACTTAGAGGGAGGTGGCTTCTCTGGTTTCACAAAACCATCGGCTCCAAGGTTTTGATAAGAGAAACATGGATCATTCTCGACCCTTGCCATCTCCTTCACAAACTCAATGAAGGAGAAAGGTGGGTACGGCACACCGTGAGCAGTCTTGTAGTTCATGGCTCTGCCAGTCCACGCTTTCTGTATACAGGGTGGAAGTTTTGCGACAATGGGATTGATGCCTGACGAGGCGTCATAATATGCAAACAGTGTACTGTATACAGGGTTAGCCTTCAAGGCTTCTATCTGGTACAGAATGTCACACAGGTCGTATAACCTTAAGGTGTCTCTGGGTGAAATCCTAGAGAAGTTGGCGAGCTTCTTTTTAATTGAAGTCTCAATGATCGAAGGGGCAGCAAACCTGTCATCCAAGCGCTCCCAAATTCTACTGCACGCTAGGATTGGATTCTTGGCATTTGAGTTTCTGGTTGTACGGGCCCATTCTTTGGACTCAGGACCTAGGTACTTAACTAACAGGTCTATTTCCTCCTTACATGAGGTGCCTAACTCTTGCACGACTTCCTTGAAACTCTCCTTCCAAACAGCATAGTCTTCCGCAGTATCATCAAACGTAGACAGCCTGCTAAGAAGTAAATCCTTCCGCAAGAAGAACTTGCTCAAATCAGCAGAATTGGAGGTTGTCCCCAATCTAGGAGATGCACTCCGGGGAGGTTTTACTACAGGTGGTGACGCATAAGAAACATGGTTAGCAACAGGTTGCTGCGCAGGTTGCACAGACCTCACCTTTACCTTTTCAATACGAGGTTCAAAACTGAATGGAACATTGTTAGCAGGCTGTGAGTTAACTCTGAAATCAGAACAGGGCTTGAAAACAGGGCTTTCAGGATTCAAGCCTACCGGATCCTTCTGACTAGTGGAAACATCAACTATACCACCCTGTTGCTCCACATATAGTTGGGTGCGGGTAGCGACTGTACCTTTTAATTGGTCCCAGTCACTGCATGTTTCCCAATCATCGTCGGCTCCCAAGTGCCTAAGTTCGGCTTCGGCTTCTTCCAACTCCCTTTGCTGTGTCATAACTTTGAACTTGGCCTGCAATTCAGCCTCTTCTCTTGACCTTTGAGCTTCCTTGTCAGCCTTCTCTTTCATAAGCTGACCCTCCTGTTCGGCAAACTTGACTCTGATACGAGCGGTCTCCACCTTGGCTCGTTGCTTCCTTGCAACACTAACACTGGTGCTACTGGAGCGACCTGACCTAACCGACCTTCTTGAACTGCCCTTCATGGAAGGGGGCATACAACACTCAGAGTGGTCGACGAGGGATAAAGGAACTTGACTGGACTTCGGGTCATCTTGTAAAAACGGTTCAGTGTGGTGTTCCTCTTCCGTGACATCAACTGGGGAAGAGGAAGCATAATTACTGATTACCTGACGAAAAGATGCCTGAAAATCCCTGTCTTCGTGCTTCACTGATTCAGCACGAGCCAGACTTTCTGAAGTACGTTCACGCATTAAGAATTCCAGGTACCTTTTTACAGTATCCTGGTACACAGCGTGGGCCCTATACAACCAAGGACTATGATTCGGTTTTTCCAATAAGGCTTGTACTCCTTCTCTACTCGCCTTTACCCTCTCTTCATGCTGATCAGACGCTCTCTGAAAAGCCTCTTGCCCTTCAGCCGTGAGGACTCTGACCCTACCGGAGACGGGTCCTTCATCTATACTGTGGTTGGAAGACATATTGCCAAGCGAGAGAAACAGTGAGAGACAAGACAGTAATATGATAAAGAAGACAAGGAAAACTCGAACTTAATCGAAAACCACGGAGTACGTTACCACACTCCTAACTATACGACTATTGAGGTAGACAACAACAGATTAAACCCTACATTTGGTTCAATCTAAAAATGCACATTAGTCGCATGCTTATATTAACATATGACAGGATTTTAGGCAAGGTAGCTTGCCTTCAAAGGAAAAACACATGCTTAACTGCGACGAGGTGTTATGTAAACACTGTTGGGGCTTGGCAACCATACGTTGTTGCCACATCACACTCGCGCGCCGATACGATCACTAAGACGACACAAGATCACTACACTTTGGCTTGCGCTACTACACCCAAGCACACACACGCAACTTATGCCAGGAAGGCGGCACATCAAGTTCATGTGGTGACGACGAGGGGAATCTAGACGTGGCAACGGCGTGCAGGGCGTGGTCTGGCCATATCCTCAAGATGGACTTGGCATACTGCATGGCTAACTTTTAACTCCTTCGCAGCGGCTCTTTTCATTCACCTCTTCACGAAAGCGATTTTCTTGGCAGAGAGCGCCAATGGCCATCGTTTTTTCATTGTGGCTTCACAGATTACTCTGCTACGCATAGGGGGTTAGCGTAACGAGTGCCCTCTTTTCTGGATTACGTAACGTAAACAACGCGGGGTTAAGGATCCACGGAGTACTCGTCGCTAACGTTTATTGGCAATAGAAAACACGACTTTCTCATCTTCACACAACAGGTGCTGCCATTGAAACCATGGCAGCACACAGTAATTGGGAGGAAGAGTAGAAGTAGAAGATGAAAAAACTGTAAAACAATCCAGAGCGACGCTCGTTACTAACAGCTTTTATACAGAATTACAAATAATCTGAACATGAAATACGAGCAGCTTAAGGCTAAATTCATTATGACATACAAGAAACAATATACCAGATCTAAAACTAAATTCGGCTCAAAACTCACCGAGTAGGCCGCGAAGGGAGCGGGTATACAACTGAAGGCGTTTCAAACCACACTGGCTGGAGGCGTGACGTGACATCACACCACCGCAACAGGTTCTTACACACCTTCTTAAGTCTAATTCTTAAAGTGAACATTGTACAAATAATGAGATGCTATCTTGCAGCACAGCTTGCAGACAACTTACAACGATAGTATTCTTAAGCAGACGAAGCTTCTGCTCGCAGCATACTTAAATTAAACATTACGAAAAACAAACTTGAAAACCTCTTCCGAGGGGAAACGAGCCTTACGACAAAAAGATATGTAAACATGGGGATACACGGACATATAAAAAAGCCCCGTTACCTCTCGTAACGGCACATGAATGGTGGGATGAGGAAACAAAGAAGGCTGTAGAAGAGAAGAAGCGAGCATTCACAGATTGGTTACAAAAGAGGACAGGGGAGTCATATGAGACGTACAAAGAAAAGAAAAGAGAAGCAAAGCAAAAGGTAAAGGAGGCAAAGAGGAGAGCAGATGTGAAATGGGGTAGAAGTATGACAGAAAATTTTGAAAGTAATAAAAAGATGTTTTGGAAAGAAATTAAGAGAGGAAGAGGAGGCGAATCAAGTAGGGAAGAAAAGGTAAAAGGTACAGATGGAGAGTTGATAATGGAAGAGATGGCAGTGAGGGGAAGATGGGCAGAATATTTTAGGGAGTTGCTGAATGTGAAGGAGGATAGGGAAGGAAAGATAGCTGCAGTGGGAAATGCGAAGAAAATGACCGTGATGAGTGAGGAGAATGGAGGAGAAATAAGGAAGGATGAGGTGAAGGCAGCTGTAAAGATGATGAAAGCAGGTAAGGCACCTGGTCTGGATGGATGTCATGCAGAATGTCTGAAAAAGGGAGGTGCAGTGATGGTGGACTGGTTGGTGAGGTTATTTAATGTTTGCTGGAGAGAGGGTAGAGTACCGGAGGACTGGAGTAGTGCCTGTATAGTTCCTCTTTACAAGGGAAAAGGGGACAAGTGTGAATGTAGTAATTTCAGAGGGATTAGCCTGTTGAGTGTAGTAGGGAAGGCTTATGGGAGGATCTTAATTGAGAGGATTAGGAGAGGAACAGAGGGAGTAATTGGTGAGGAACAGTGTGGATTTAGGATGGGTAGAGGTTGTGTAGATCAGATCTTTGTGGTAAGACAGATATGTGAGAAAGCTATAGGAAAGGGGAAGGATGTTTTTTGGGCTTTCATGGATCTGGAAAAGGCTTATGATAGGGTAGACAGAAAGGCACTGTGGGAGGTTATGCAGATTTATGGGATAGGAGGAAAGCTTTTGGGAGCTGTCAAGAGTTTTTATGAGAGTAGTAGAGCATGTGTTAGGATTAGAAATGGAGAGAGTGAGTGGTTTGAAGTAAAGGTGGGACTTCGTCAGGGATGTGTTATGTCACCCTGGCTGTTCAACTTATACATGGATGGGGTGGTGCGAGAGGTGAATGCTAGGGTAGTGAGTCAGGGATTGGAGATGGTTAAAGAAAATGGAGAAAAGTGGGAGGTGAGCCAGCTGTTGTTTGCGGACGACACTGCGCTTGTGGCAGGGTCAGAGGAGGGATTGAGGAAGCTGGTGGCAGAGTTTGGGAGAGTATGTGATAGAAGAAAGCTAAAGATAAATGTGGGTAAAAGTAAGGTGATGAGATGTACAAGGGGTGAAAGTGGCAGTAGACTGGAAGTGAACATTAAGGGAGAGCGACTGGAGGAAGTGGATAGTTTTAGATACTTGGGTGCAAGTGTAGCAGGAAAAGGTGGAGTGAAGGTGGAGGTAGAATGTAGATTGAGAGAAGCGAGTAAATGCCTTGGTGGTTTAAAGAGTGTAATGAGGAATAGACATTTGGGAATGGATGCTAAGAGGAGACTGTATGAAGGAGTGATTGTGCCAACAGCACTGTATGGGGCAGAAACGTGGAACATAAGAGAAGAAGAGAGAAGGAGTTTGAATGTGTTTGAGATGAGGTGTCTGAGAAGTATGGTGGGGGTTACTAGGCTAGATAGAGTGAGAAATGAGGAGGTGAGGAGGAGAACAGGGGTGAAAAAGGATTTGGGAGATAGGGTTGATGAAAGAATATTAGGATGGTTTGGACACATGGAAAGAATGAGTGAAGAAAGACTAGTAAAAGAGGTATGGAAGGCAGATGTGGAGGGAGTGAACATGAGGGGACGTCCTAGGATGAGGTGGATGGATGGGGTGAAGGGGGCTTTGGGGAAGAGGGGAATGTCTGTTGAGGAAGGAAGGGAGAGGACGGAAGACAGAGGTGAGTGGAGAATGGTTGTATATGGATGATGTTGTGACTGCATGAGGAGGAATGGGCGGGGAAGTGGGGGGTGGGGTAGTATGTGTGAGTAAATTTTGACGCAGCCCGAAGGGATTTCTCCCCGTCCTCGCCTTATATGCAAAGGGGGACGGAGAGGGGGGGTCGCCGATTAAATGAAGCGGCCTTGCTGTGGATGTACTGTGTCTTGCGACACTGCTTCTGACCCAGGGCGGTGGGCAGGGTGCAGGGATGACCCTTCATCCAGGAGGTGCTCAGATGAGAGGAAGGGTGGGAGGGGTGTGGAGTGTATTTAGGGATGAAATGGGTGGGAGTGTTTTTATGCCTTTCCCTTTTTGGCTACCTCCCTTGGAAGGGGGAAAAAGCCTTGGTATATGTATGTATGTATGAACATATTTTCACACTAAAAAAATACTAATTAAACAAGAAATTTTATATTGATCTTAAGATGCAAGGAAGTGAATTTAGCTTATGAATATGTAGATTTTTTTTTTCCAGGAGCACCGTTAATGGACAACACAAGCTCTCAGCTTAGGCAATTGAATGTAACATCAAGGTTTTGAAATTCATATGAATAAGCATCTCAACATTCATTTTCATCTGACCTCTTCTTCTATCAGCATGCTTTATCATTGTGGGAAATGTTTCAAAATATCCTTACTAAGATGATTCATACTTACATCCCATTTGCCAGACGCCCCCCCAAATCAGACTCGCCCATAATGGCTTGACAAAGAAATTGAAAAAAGTATTGCTAAAAAGAGACAGGCTTATAAGAAATGCAAGTGCTCGGGTGCACCTAATGACTATCAAAGTTATGTATTAATACAGAGATTTAAAAAAAAGACAATAAAAAATGAAAACGACAATATGAAATTAATATCGCTGATAAATCTAAAGAGAAACCCAAAGAATTCTATAGTTACATTAGAGATAAAAAGTTTATTAGGAATTACATTGACCCACTATTATCTGCTGACGGTCAACTTGAATATTCAAATAAGGAATGTGTAATATTTTAAACAACTATTCTAGCTCAGTATTCGTAAACGAAACACCTCAAAGTGAACACCAAACTGAAACATGTGAAAAATCTAGGGTCATTTTACTACGGTGAATATAACAAAAGAAAAAATTAAAAGGTGTATAGAAAAACTCAAAGTTAATAAAACACCAGGGCCTGACGGTTAGTATCCAAGAATCTTCAAGGAAATGAAAAATGAGATTATTGTTCCATTAAAATTCATTTTCTAGACATTCATCATATCCAGAGATGTTCCAAGAAAAAGGAAGCTAGCTAACGTTACTCCCATATTAAAAAAAAAAAAAAAAAAGTGACAAAAAGAAACCAAATAACTACAGGCCTATAAGCTTGACTTCAATCGTAGGAAAAATTATGGAAACTATCATCAGAGATACTATCGAACATCATTTAAAAAATAATTGTTTGATAAACGATAGCCAGCATGGATTCAGACGAAAATGTTCTTGCGTGACTAACTCGAATTCTACAACACAGTCATCTCGAATTATGACAAAAGAAATAATATAGATTGATATATCCAGACTTTGCAAAAGCTTTTGATATAGTCCCCCACGAAAGACTACTTACTAAATTAGCTTCACGCGGAATAAGTGGTAGCCTATTAATTTGGAGTAGTAATTGATTGAATGATCGAAAAAGAGAGTTGTTTTAAATGACAAAACTTCTAGATGGAAAAATGTTACGAGTGGAGTTCCTCAAGGTTCCGTTCTTAGGCCACTTCTATTCATAGTATATATAAATGATATACCACGTACTAAAATCTATGATGATATAGAAAATATATTAGCGTGATATGGAGCGCAGCTTACAGAAAAAAACAGAAGAAGACACAGAAGTCAACATAGAAGATCTTAATAGTAGCGATGTAAACAATAGAAACGCAAGTTTGTTCTTAAATTCTTGTATTGTGTTTCCACACACTATTTTTCGTCCAATTTGTTCCATATACCCATCACTCTGTGTGGGAAGCTGTTCTTTTTCAGGTCTCTTCTGTAGTTGTCCTTTTTAAATTTCATTGCATGTCCTCTTGTTTTTCCTCTGTCTCACTTTGATAAGTCCTCTCTATCAAGGCGTTATTTTCCTTTCATAATTCTGCAGATGGTCAGTAGGTCCACTCGACCTCTTCTTTGTTCCAGGGTCGGCAATTCCAGTTCGGCCAGTCTTTGGTCATATGTCCGGTTTGAAAGTGTTGGGCCCATCTTTGTCGTTGCTCTTTGTATTCTAATTTTCTTATATTCTTTTTTGTACTGGGTGACCATATCAGCGCTGCATATTCCAGTTTTGGCCTTATCAGTGTTTGTGATATTTTCTTAAATAATTTCCTTATTCAGGTATTTAAAGGCCACCTTTATTGATCTCAACAAATTGTATGTTTCTCCGACTATTTTATTTATATGTTTATCTGGCAACATGTCTTTGGTAATGATTACTCCCAGGTCCCTTTCAGAATTTACTTTCTTTACTTCATTTCCGTCAATTCTATAATGTCCTGATATCATATGCTTGCTTATCCCAAATTTGATTATACTGCATTTCTTGATGTTGAATTCTACTTCCCATCTCTTGCTCCACTCTGAGACTTTGTTCAGATCACTCTGTATTGAGTCACAGTCCATTTTGGAGTTTATTCTCTTTAATAACTTTGAATCATCCACAAAGAAGTTCATGTAACATTCAATACTTTCGTCCATGTCATTCACATATATAGCAAACATTATCGGAGCTAGTACTGACCCCTGAGGGACGCCGCTACTCATTTCTTCCCATTTTGAATATTTGTCTCTGAGCACTACTCTCATTTTTCTTCCATGTAGGAAATCCTTCATCCAATTCAATAGTTTTCCATGTATGACTCCTATTGTTTTCAGTTTCTATAGCAATTTTCTGAGTGGTACCTTATCAAATGCCTTTTGTATGTCCAGGAAGGCACAGTCTGCCCAGCCATACCTTTCTTAAGTAAGGTTTACACGCTACGATAAATCGCTACAATTTATCGTAGCGTGTAAACCTTGCTTTAAAATATATCTACCAAACTTGAATAAAAGCAAATCAAATTAGTGGTACATGATCTTCCCTGTCTGAATTCAAATTCCCTCGGGTTCAGTATATTGTTCTCCTCCAGATATTTTCTCCATCTATCTTTGATGTGTGTGTATTTACCTAGCTCTATTATATGGGAAGGGAGTTATGCTCGTAGAGACCCGTCTTTGTATCTTTCAGCATCATTTTTTTTTCTTAAAATCTTGAATAGTGTTTGCACACACCGTTTCTTTATCTAAATTATTCCAGGTATCCAGTGCTCTATGTGGGAAGTTGTGTGTGTGTGTGTGTGTCATATGAGTCATATGAGAGGTACAAAGAAAAGAGAAGAGAAGTAAAGCACAAGGTAAAGGAGGCAAAGAGGAGAGCAGATGTAAAATGGGGTAAGAGTATGACAGAAAATTTCGAAAGTAATAAAAATATGTCTTGGAAAGAAATTAAGAGAGGAAGAGGAGGTGAATCAAGTAGAGAAGAAAAGGTAAAAGGTGCAGATGGTGAGATGATAATGGAAGAGAAGGCAGTAAGGGGAAGATGGGCAGATTATTTTAGGGAGTTGCTAAATGTGAAGGAGGATAGGGAGGGAAATATAGTTGCAGTGGGAAGTGCTAAGAAAATGAGAGTGATGAGTGAGGAAAATGGAGGAGAAATAAGGAAGGATGCAGTGAAGGCAGTTGTTAAGATGATGAGAGCAGGTAAGGCACCTGGTCTGGATGGATGCCATGCAGAATGTCTAAAAAAAAAGGAGGTACAGTGATAGTGGACTAGCTGGTGAGGTTATTTAATGTTTGTTGGAGAGGGTAAAGTGCCGGAGGACTGGAGGAGTGCCTGTATAGTTTCACTTTAAAAGGGAAAAGGGGACAAATATGAGTGTAGTAGTTTCAGAGGGATTAGCTTGTTAAGTGTGGTTGGGAAGACTTGTGGGAGGATCTTGATTGAGAGGATTAGAAGAGGAACAGAGGAACAGTGTGGTGAGGTGAGGAACAGTGTGGATTTAGGACAGGTAGAGGTTGTGTAGATCAGATCTTTGTGGTAAGACAGATATGTGAGAACGCTATAGGAAAGGGAAAGGATGTTTTTTTTTTTTTGCTTTTATGGATCTGGAAAAGGCTTATGGCAGGGTAGACAGGAAGGCACTGTGGGAGGTACTGCAGATATACGGGATAGGAGGAAAGCTTCTGGGAGCTGTCAAGAGTTTTTACGAGAGTAGTAGAGCATATGTCAGGATTAGAAATGGAGAGAGTGAGTGGTTCGAGGTAATGGTGGGACTTCGTCAGGGATGCGTTATGTCACCCTGGCTGTTCAACTTATACATGGATGGGGTGGTGCAAGAGGTAAATGCAAGGGTGGTGGGTCAGGGATTGGAGATGGTTAAAGAAAATGGAGAAAAATGGGAGGTGAACCAGCTGCTGTTTGCGGACGACACTGCACTTGTGGCAGGATCAGAGGAGGGATTGAGGAAGTTGGTGACAGAGTTTGGGAGAGTGTGTGAAAGAAGAAAGCTGAAGATAAATATGGGTAAAAGTAAGGTGATGAGATGTACAAGGGGTGAAAGTGGCAGTAGACTGGAAGTGAGTATTAAGGGAGAGCGACTGGAGGAAGTGGATAGTTTTAGATACTTGGGTGCAAATGTGGCAGGAAAATGTGGAGTGGAGGTGGAGATAGAATGTAGATTGAGAGAAGCGAGTAAATGCCTTGGTGGATTAAAAAGTGTAATGGGGAATAGACATTTGGGAATGGATGCTAAGAGGAGACTGTATGAAGGAGTGATTGTGCCAACAGCACTGTATGGGGCAGAAACATGGAACATAAGAGAGGAAAAGAGAAGGAGTTTGAATGTGTTTGAGATGAGGTGTCTGAGAAGTATGATGGGGGTTACTAGGCTAGATAGAGTGAGAAATGAGGAGGTGAGGAGGAGAACGGGGGTGGAAAGGGAGTTGGGAGATAGAGTTGATGAAAGAGTATTAGGATGGTTTGGACACATGGAGAGAATGAGTGAAGAAAGACTAGTAAAAGAGGTACAGAAGGCAGATGTGGAGGGAGTGAACATGAGGGGACGTCCTAGGATGAGGTGGATGGATGGGGTGAAGGGGGCCTTGGGGAAGAGGGGAATGTCTGTTGAGGAAGGACAGGAGAGGACTGAAGACAGGGGTGAATGGAGAATGGTTGTATATGGATGATGCTGTGATGCATGAGGTGGAATGGGTGGGGGGATGGGGGGTGAGGTAGTATATGTGAGAAAATTTTTATGCAGCCCAAAGGGATTTCTCCCCATCTTCTCCTTTTCTGCATGGAGGGACGGAGGGGGGGGGGGGCGGTCGCCAATTTAATGAAGTGGCCTTGCTGTGGATGTGCTGTGCCTTGCGACACTGCCTCTGACCCAGGGCAGTGGACAAGATGCAGGGATGACCTGTTATCCATGAGGTGCTAAGATAATAGGGAGGGTGGAGGGGAGTGGAGTGTAGGGATGGAATGGGTGGGAATGATTTTATGCCATTTTCTTTTTGGCTACCTCCCTTGTAAGGGGGAAAAAGCCTTGGTATATGTACGTATTTATGTGAATGACATGGATGAGGGTGTGGACAATTACATGAACTTCTTTGCTGATGATGCAAAATTATTGAGAGAAGTGACCACTGAATTAGACTATGAGTTGCTGCAGAGAGATCTGAACAAAATTTGGGAATGGAGTCAGAAGTGGGAAGTAGACTTCAACATCAAGAAATATAGTATAATGGAATTCGGAAAAAGTAAAAACAGGATATCAGGACAATATTAAATTGGTGAAAAGGATGTAAAGAAAGTGGGATTTGAAGATGACCTCGGAGTAATCATTACAAAAGACATGTCCCCTGATAAACAGATAAACAAAATTGTCAGAGAAACCTACAACTTACTGAAGTCAATAGAAGTGGCATTTACTTACTTGGACAAAGAAATGGTGAAGAAAATACTAGTCACTCTGATAAGACCAAGATTGGAGTATGCAGCAACGATGTGGCCACCAAGTACAAAAAAATGTATAAAAAACTTGAAAGAATACAAAGAGCAATTACAAAATTGGCACCAACACTCAAAACTATCATATGAAGAGAGACTAAAAAGTGGCTAGCCCCCCATTAGCCCCCCCAACTGAAATGAGCAAATTGAAAATTTAAAACACTCATTGAAATAATTCTATTAAGTGGAATTTTTAATTGCCAGGGCTAAAGATTTGTCAGCCATCAGTGCTAGCCCAACCATTAACCCCCTCCCCTTCTGAAATGAGGATAATATATGTGTATTATCATATTACTATTAGCCCCCCAAAAATTTGCTCAGCCCCCCCTTAGCCTCCCCAACTAAAAATTCCTGGCGCCGCCGCTGTACAGACACTAGAGCAAAGAAGAGAGAGAGGATATTTGATAGCTATTTACAGAATCATGAAAGGCATAGAAATTATTGATAGAGAGGACCTAATGAAATGGGATGATAGAAATACAAGAGGACACGGAAAGAAAATCAAGAAAGACAGCTATAGAAGAGATCTGAAAAAGAACAGCTTTCCTCACAGAGTAATAGACAGTTGGAACAAGTTAGATGAGGAAGTGGTGTGTGCAAAAACAATACATGAATTTAAAAATAGTTTAGGTAAAATGAGATATGAAGACGGGACACCATGAGCATAGCTCCCCTTCCCGTAAAATACAACTAGGTAAATACACACACACACACACACACACACACACACACACACACACACACACACACACACACACACACACACACACACACATATATATATATATATATATATATATATATATATATATATATATATATATATATATATATATATATATATATATATATATATTAATCAAAATGGACCAATCATTTCTTTTTCTTTTTTGTGATTGGAGATAGATATCACTCAACAATAAATGCCAATTACACTAGCTTCTTTACCATTCCTATAACTACACCTTAAGGATGATACTGTCCCCAAGGATATAAGATCTGGTTACTGCTGACAAAATACTAAATACTCTCATGTATGAGTCATCACGTGAATTTTGAGATATTCTTTTCTTGAGAGAAATACACCACATAGGAAAGGCTTCCCTTTGTGTGGACCATCATGTGTCTTTTGAGATTACACTTTTGTGAGAAAGGTGCAGCACACAGTTCACATTGAAAAGTCTTCTTTCCTGTATGGGTCATCATATGCCTTTTGACATTACCCTTCACTGAGAAAGCTGCATCTCATAGGTCACACTGGAAAGGCTTCTCACCTGTATTGGGCATCATATGGTGTTTGAGAATACCCTTCCATTAAAAAGCTGTTTCACATATATCAGAGTGGAAAGGCTTCTCTCCTGTGTGGGTCATTACATGCCCTTTGAGAGAACTTCTCTGTGAGAAGGTTGGATCACACAGGCCACACTGGAAAGGCTTCTCTCCTGTGTGGGTCCTCACATGAATTTTAAGACTATCCTTCCTTGAGAAGGCTGCATCACATAGGTCACACTGGAAAGGCTTCTCTCCTGTGTGGGTCATCACATGCTTTTTAAGA
The DNA here is from genome assembly GCF_046742065.1 of Oratosquilla oratoria. NCBI lineage: Eukaryota > Metazoa > Arthropoda > Malacostraca > Stomatopoda > Squillidae > Oratosquilla > Oratosquilla oratoria. The sequence goes on along the minus strand of NC_134788.1, from coordinate 21,798,347 downwards.
CTATCCTTCACAGGGAATGTTGTATCACATTGGTCACACTGGAAAGTCTTCTCTCCTGTATGGATCCTCATATGCTTTTTTGAGACAATCCTTCCTTGAGAAGGCTGCATCACACTGGTCACAATAGAAAGGCTTCTTTCCTGTGTGGGTCCTCATATGCTTTTGGAGATGATCTTTCTTTGAGAAAGCTGCTTTACACTGGTCACACTGGAAACGCTTCTCCTGTGTGGGTCCTCACATGTTGTTTTTTTAGATTATCTTTAATTGAGAAACCTGCTTTACATATGTCACATTGAAATGGGTCCTTTCCTCTGTGGGTCATCACATGCTATTTGAGACTATCCCTCTCTGAGAAGGCATCATATAGGCCACACTGGAAAGGTTTCTCTTCTGTGTGGGTCATCATATAGCTTCTGAGCCAACCCTTCGGTGAGAGAGCTATATCATATAGGACACACTGCATCACATTCATCACATTATAATGGTGTCTCACCTGTGTGGTTCTTCACATGCTTTATGAAATCATGCCTATGTGAAAGCAAACCTGATTAGCTGGAATGGAGTAACAATGAATATTCAAATGCTACAGGGTCTTCCAAAAGAAACATCCCCATGTAACAAAATCACGTGAATTACCACCAGCATATGAGCATAATGGAAAGAAGAATCACTATCATGTACACATATGTGCACTTGACACTAACCTAACCAATTCACAATAAATGTGGTAAATATCTTACTACATTGCTTCTGACCAAGGGCAGTGGTCAGGGTACAGGGATGACCCATCATCCATGAGGAGCTAAGATAAGAGGGAGGTAAGGGTGGTGGAGGGGAATGGAATGGATGGGAGTAGGTACGTGCCTTTGACTTGGCTATCTCCTTTAAAAGGGGAAAAAAGCTCTTGGTATATAAATATAGATAGTAAGTCTTCAAACGCAAAATCCACTTGTGAAATGGAATAGAACATGGCACTAATATGTAGCCTATTTACCACCTGATTCATTGGTTAGCATAGTCAAAGTGCTTATATATTGGGTACCCAATCGATAAGTATTTCACTAAAGATCTGGTGCCCAACTTATAAGCTCTTACTTATAGACTGGGCATTACCCAGGAAATGTAAAGATAATTTACATACATACATACATATATTAAGGGTTTTTCCCCCCTTACTAGGGAGGTAGCCAAAAAACAAAGGCACAAAAATCATTCCCACCCATTCCATCCCCAATACACTCCACTCCCCTCCACCCTCTACCCTTACTCTTATCTTGGCACCTCCTGGATGACAGGTCTTCCCTGTATCTTGTCCACTACCCTGGGTCAGAAGCAGTGTCACAAGACACAGCACTTCCACAGCAAGGCCGCTTCATTAAATCGGCGACCTCCCTCTCTGTCCTTTCATGCAGAAAAGGAGAAGATGGGGGGAAATCCCTTCAGGCTGTGTCAAATTTTTCTCACATATACTACCTCACCCCCCATCTCCCCAATCCATTCCACCTCATGCATCACAACATCATCCATAAACAACCATTTTCCATTCACCTCTGTCTTCTGTCCTCTCCTGTCCTTCCTCAACAGACATTCCCCTCTTCCCCAAAGCCCCCTTCACCCCATCCATCCATCTCATCCTAGGTCGCCCCCTCATGTTCACTCCCTCCACATCTGCCTTCCATACCTCTTTTACTAGTCTTTCTTCACTCATTTTTTCCGTGTTTCCAAACCATCCCAATACTCTTTCATCCACCCTATCTCCCAACTCTCTTACTACTCCCATTCTCCTCCTCACTTCCTCATTTCTCACTCTTTCCAACCTAGTAACCCCTATCACACTTCTCAGACACCTTATCTCAAACTCATTCAAACTCCTTCTCTTTTCCTCACTTATGTTCCATGTTTCTGCTCCATACAGTGCTGTTGACACAATCACTCCTTCATACAATCTCCTCTTAGCATCCATTCCTAAATGTCTATTTCTCATTACACTTTTCAATCCACCAAGGCATTCACTTGCTTCTCTCAATCTACATTCTACCTCCACCTCCACTCCTCCCTTTCCTACCACATTCGCACCCAAGTATCTAAAACTATCCACTTCCTCCAGTTGCTCTCCCTTAATGCTCACTTCCAGTCTGCTGCCACTTTCACCCCTTGTACATCTCATCACTTTACTTTTACCCACATTTTTCTTCAACTTTCTTCTTTCATATATTCTCCCAAACTCTGTCACCAACTTCCTCAATCCCTCCTCTGATCCTGCTACAAGTGCATTGTCATCCGCAAACAACAGCTGGCTCACCTCCCATTTTTCTCCATTTTCTTTAACCATCTACAATCCCTGACCCACCACTCTTGCATTTATCTCACGTACCACCCCATCCATGTATAAGTTGAACAGCCAGGGTGACATAACACATCCCTGACGAAGTCCCACCTTTACCTTGAACCATTCACTCTCCATTTCTAATCCTGACACATGCTCTACTACTCTCGTAAAAACTCTTGACAGGTCCTAAAAGCTTTCCTCCTATCCTGTATATCTGCATAACCTCCCACAGTGCCTTTCTGTCTACCCTGTCATAAGCCTTTTCTAAATCCATAAAAGCCCAAAAAACATCCTTACCCTTACCCATAGCTTCCTCACATACAGTATCTGTCTTACCACAAAAATCTGATCTATGCAACCTCTACCTTTCCTAAATCCACACTGTTCCTCACCAATTACTCCCTCTGTTCCTCTCCTAATTCCCTCAATCAAGATCCTCCCATAAACCTTTCCAACTACAATCAACAAGCTCATCCCTCTGAAACTATTACATTCACACTTGTCCCCTTTTCTCTTGTAGAGTGGAACTATACAGGCACTCCTCCAGTCCTCCGGCACTCTACCCTCTCCCCAACAAACATTAAATAACCTCACCAGCTAGTCCACTATCACTGTACCTCCTTTTTTTAGACATTCTGCATGGCATCCATCCAGACCAGGTACCTTACCTGCTCTCATCATCGTAACAACTGCCTTCACTTCATCCTCCCTTATTTCTCCTCCTTTTTCCTCACTCATCACTCTCATTTTCTTAGCACTTCCCACTGCAACTATCTTTCCCTCCCTATCCTCCTTCACATTTAGCAACTCCCTAAAATACTCTGCCCATCTTCCTCTAACTGCCTTCTCTTCCATTATCATCTCACCATCTGCACCTTTTACCTTTTCTTCTCTACTTGATTCGCCTCCTCTTCCTCTCTTAATTTCTTTCCAAAACATCTTTTTATTACTTTAAAACATTTCTGTCATACCCTTATCCCATTTCACATCTGCTCTCCTCTTTGCCTCCTTTACCTTGTGCTTTACTTCTCTTCTCTTTTCTTTGTATCTCTCATATGACTTCTTCGTCCTATTTTGTAATCAATCTGTGAAAACTCACTTCTCTCTTCTACAACCTTCTTTGTTTCCTCATACCACCACTCATTACCCTTCCTTCTATTTCCTCCCATCCTTCTTGTTCCACACACTATCTTTTTACACTTTGTGACTCCCTCCTTGAACCATCCCCATTCCTCCTCTACTCCTAGTTCTACTCTATCCTTTACTCCCTCCCACTCCTCTTTCAGCTTCTTCTTGTACTCCTTCTCCTTTTCCTTCTCATTCAAAGAGTTCACTCTAAGCACCTCCCTACCTTTTGTCCTTTCCCTCTTTCTACCTCTATCCTGTACTCTCAACTTACCTTCCACCAAAAAATGATCTGATATTCCCTCACTCTCTCCCCATAGAACATGTACATCCTTAACTCTTCCTATTATACTCCTATTTACCACTACATAGTTCATTAATGCTCTATCTACCACCCTTCCATCCACCACCCTCTCCCATGTGTACTTATGCTTGACTTTCTTCTGAAACACTGTATTTGCTATCACCAACTCACTTTCTAGACACATCTCTACCATTAACTCTCCACTATGATTCTTTCCTGGAACTCCACATTTCCCAACCACTCCATCAATTGGTTCATTTCCTACCCTAGCATTAAGGTCTCCCAATACTACTACATTGACGTTCCTCCCTAATCCCTCTATGCACTCATCTAAATCTATCCAAAAAGCCTCCCTTTCTTCTACACTCTTCTCACTACCAGACCCATATGCACTTACAAAAACCCACATCTCCTTTCCCAGTTCCACCTTCATCCACATTAACTTTGAAGAAACCTCTTTTCTAATAAGTCCTCAAAGATTCATTTATGCATGATTTTCATTCATTCATTTTTGTGATCCCAGCTAACCTGGTGTTTCTGTTAGGCCGAATTTCCTGATTATTTGCCCTTTTTGGAAAAAAAAAAATATATATATATATATATAATAAAAAATAAATAAAACTGTTGCTGATTTGAAGAAATGTGCCACCTGAAATCAGTGCCCCAGGCAGCTGCCTAATTTACCTATATGGTAGCATTAGCTCTGCCAAATAGGCTCTAAACCATTGGCTTTAAATAAATTAATTACTCTTAAATAACATACAGAATGGCCTTACTGTAATCAATATTATAATTAAAATACACAGACTATCTTCAATGATGATTAAATCACATTTCAGCAAATAAAACCCATTAACCGTGTTTGCTATAAATATATGTTAATTACATAAGATAATCCTCACCCTTAACCTTCACTTGACTTTCTGCTTTCTTAATCTGTACCTATATGATTTATTGGGAATAATCAGCCATTGTTAATGAGTAATGAGAAATAGACATTTGGGAATGGATGCTAAGAGGAGATTGTGCTGACAGCACTGTATGGGGCAGAAACATGGAACATAAGAGAGGAAGAGAGGAGGAGTTTGTGTTTGAGATGAGGTGCCTAAGAAGTATGAGAAGGGTTACTAGGCTGGATAGAGTGAGAAATGAGGAGGTGAGGTGAAGACTGCGGGTGGAAAAGGAGTTGGGAGATATGGTTGATGAGAGAGTATTTGGGATGGTTTGGACACATGGAAAGAATGAGTGAAGAAAGATTAGTAAAAGAGGTGTGGAAGGCAGAGGTGGAAGGAATGAACATGAGGAGGCGACCAAGGATGAGATGGATGGATAGGGTAAAAGTGGCATTGGGAAAGAGGGGAATGTATGTTGAGGAAGGATGGGAGAAGAGAGAAGATAGGGGTGAAAGGAGAATGGTTGTGTATGGATGATGCTGTGATGCATGGGAGTGGGTGATGGATTGGGGCGAGGGAGTATGTGTGAATAATAATTTGACGCACCCCAAAAGGATTTCTCCCTGTCTTCTCTTTTTCTGCATGAGGGGATGGAGAGGGGGTGTTGCTGAGCAAATGAAGTGGTCTTGCTGTGGATGTGCTGTGTCTTGCTACACTACTTCTGACCCAGGGTAGTGGATAAGATGTAGGGATAACCCATCATCCAGGAGGAGCCAAGATAAGAGGGAGGGAGGGGGGTGAATAGGAGTGGAGTATGTGGGGATGGAATGGGTGGAAGTGGATTTTATGCCATTGTTTTTTGGCTACCTCCCTTGTAAGGGGGAAAAAGCCTTTGGTATATGTATGTGTGTATGTTAATAATGTATAACCCAGTTGATTGATTCCAATTATACACATTTATTTGTCACTTCAAAGAATTACTGCATTAATAGTAGAATATTGTCATATTGGGGAATAAACAGTCATCGTTAATAATGTACAATCAATTCCAATTAAATATAAACATTTATTGGTCACTTTAAAGAATAATGAATTAATATATTATTAATGGAATATTGGTGCACTGGACTGATATATCATAATTCCATGAATAAAAAATTCAACAGTTTTCATTTAACTAAATCAATTTAAGATTGCATATATTTTTATGCATGAAAATAAAAATAATATGTAGATTTCAACATTCAGAATTAAATCATATTGTTTAATGTTAATTGAACAAAATTTTCTTTTATAAAATCAAACCTGGATGCAGTTTTCAGGGCCTGATATATAACTGATAAATTAATTTTTGATCAGGTACCCAACCAATATGTATTTCATGAAAGATTGGGTACCTGATCTTTAGGCTCTTGCTAGTATATTTCTACAGAAACAAACCCTGCTTTATATTTTCTGCATTTCTAATTACATTTGATTTAGAAGAATGTTATTTTTCCCCATAAATGATCTGCATAAAAAAAAAAAATATATATATATATATATATATATATATATATATATATATATATATATATATATATATATATATATATATATATATATATATATATATATATATATATATATATATATTTCAAAAGCAAAATTAAGGTGCCTAAGCCTGTCTTTGTAAGATAAATTTCTGAGACCATGTATCATTTTGGTCATTCTCCTCTGTGCTAATTCTAGTGAATATTAATATCCATTCTATAGGGCCAAAACTGTATTGCATAGTCAAAGATTCTATCATCAGACAGGGTTTGATAACTATGCGCTTTTGTGTGATATATTGTGATGATGCCATGTGTTCTCTTTACATTTTGTGGTTTCCAAAGGCCTTTGTAGGATTCAGTTCTGTCATATGATTGTTATTGTTTTACTGTGGAACCAAGTAAGTTGTCACTCTAATAAAACATGGAGTCGAAATGCAAGTGGTATTGAGGTTTTGACCTATCTTTTTGTTCCTTTAGAAGAGGAATTCACCAAAGAATCAACTTCATATAGATTACCGGCAAGTTGTAAACCTTGTGTTTATCTGGTAGGAGAGATTCATATTTTTGATTCCTTCATAATAGACTACCAGTGGATTCTAACTACAACTGAAGAATCATGAGACTGAATAAACCTAAATATGGCTTCTAGTGTTCAGGAGAGGATTGATCTTTTTGATCCACAGGAGATAAAATTGCAGCTCTGGTTGTCAATGTTGAAAGCACATTTTTCTTATACAAATATCAATGATGAGATTAAGGAAAAACATACATTGCTAGTGTCTTTAGGAACAGAGATGTACAGTGTTTTGGTGTGTCCCTCAGCTCTGAAACTACCATATGAGGTGGAGTCTAAAGACAGTGTACAAATTTTAAGAATTCATAATGATATAAAGCCTTCTTACCACCGTGCATAAAGTTTCAGCAAAGGAAGAAATATAGGGGTAAAACTTTGTAAAGATTGTATGCAAATTTAAAATCCCTTGCTAAAGAGAATTTTGGGGAGCTTTTGACAGTTGCATTAAGAGATCACCTGTTCATGGCCAAAGATGGGGAAGTGTGTTTTCCTAATTTGGCAGCAGAAAATTTAGATCTACTGTCAAAGACACTCTTGAAAGATTATTGATGTATAAAAATCTTTCTGCACAGAAAATGTAAGTGTATCTGCAGAGGTTAATGTTTTACATAGTAATGTTAGCTCTTTTAAAAAGAAAGATGTGAAATGTAAACATTGTGGATACTCTCATCTAAGTGCTAATTGTAGATTCTCCCACTTAGTGTGTTCTGTTTGTAATAAGAAGGGACACCTGAAACATATCTGTAATTATGGGTATGGGTTCTCAGCATCAAAATAGTGATTTACAAAAGTCTTCCAAGGAAAAGTGGAAGAAAGTAGAAGCAAATGGTTTTAGCAAGGTCAAAGCTGAGTTATCCAAGTCCAACTTGCAAGTTTTTATAGTGACAATCCAGTATTTGTTGAAGTAGATGTATCATTAGTTGTTGTGGGTTGCATTTTAATGAAAGAAAATGGATATAAGAAACCAGTGTAATTTACTTGTAAGCTGTCAGCAGTGGAGTTGAATTACTTGCAGGTGGACAAAGAGGCTTTAGCTTTGGCCTATGCATTTTCAAAATTTAGGTATTTCTTATTGCATCAAAAGTTTATGATCAGAACTGACCACAAACCTTTGCTTAGTTTATTTGGTAGAGATAAGCATATACCAGTAACTCCAAACTTGAGAGTACAATGTCAGGCTTTCCTATTACCAGACTTTGATTATGTTTTAGAGTTTAAATCAGGTAAAGGCAATGCTGTAACAGATCAATTATGTTGCTTGCCTGTTGGTGATTCAAGTTTGAATTCAAGTGTTTTTTCTTTTTACCTCATTGCCATTGTAATAAAATGCATCTTTAACATCTTTGATCATATGATCAAAACAAACACAGGACCTTCATAGGATAGAATCGAATCTTACAAAGGCATTTGGAAACCACAAAATGTAAACAAAAGAACAAATATCATTAACTTATGAAAACACCAATATATCACACTAGCACTTCTATGTCTTTCTCACATTTGTTTTTTTCTAAAGATGTGTTATCTAAGCTATACCTGTTTTCTAGGTTGTGTAAGCCTACTTTTAACACACTGCACTTTGAGATATTGAAGTTCATTTGCCATTTCATTGACTATGCAAACAATGTGTTAAGATCTCCCTGCAGTATCCTGGCATCTTCTCCTGACCTAATATGGAGTCCTATTTGAGTATCATCCATAAGCCTACTAATATCACTAATGGTCCCAATTTCCAAGTTGTTTACATATGTAAAGGACAATAAGGGGCCCAAAACTGACCCCTGAAGGAACTCCACTAGTAACATTTCCCTATTTAGATTTGGATCACCATTAATTGTGACCCGTTGTTTTCTGTCCCCAATCCATGCTCTAATACATTAACTTTTCCTCCTATGTCATGAACTTTGACTTTATTCAATAGTCTCTGATTAGGCACCCTGTTGAACACTGCTAAAGTCAAGGTAAACAGCATTGTATCATTATCATCTGCCATCTTGTAGACATTAGTGTAAAAGGATAAAATATTAGTTACACATGACTCTTGTGAACCTATACTGTGAGTCATGAATCAAAATATTAGCTCTGATTCTATTAGCTATTATTGATTCCAACATTTCACCTATAACTGACTTGCCTATATTTGTGCATAGAAGATTTATCATCCTATTTGAAAACAGGAAAACATTTGCCTGCCCTCAAGAAAAAAATATGAATCCATTGTCTACCGACTTACTACATACTTCCATTAACTTGTCATGTTCCATGGCATGTACTGACAATGGATGCAGGCATCACACACACAAATGTGGAGGGCTTGAAAGCTGGCAGCAGAGGACTACAAAATTGGGGCCTCCTGTCATCAGAGGTCAGAGGGCATGTAAATCAAAATGATGAATTAAAGTAGGGCCCTCACTTCTAGGCCCCATTGCTTATATGTTTTATATGAGTATTAGTGACTATATTGTAAGCCCTCTGGGTAAATAGAAATAGGATAGGTTATATTGGCATACATTGGCACCTGTGCTATGGCACTGGTGTTGTATGGCTGTAGTATAAAAAAGATGCACAGGCATTTTTGAGTCCTCCTGATTACAGCACTTGCACTCTATTCACACTGACAACATTGTAAGTAAAATGTAATTTAATTTACATATCAAATTAAGTGATTGCACTCCACTTTTTTCTTGATGTCAGTAAAGTTAAATTGATCACAAAAAGGCTAAATGTTGTTCTGGGACCTGGATTGCAGGAACTACTTGATTCATGGTTTATGATTCGATGTACCAACTCAAATACAGGGCCTAGCACATGACATATAAATAGGGGCCTGTCCAGGATCAATTTTCTTCTTCACTGGATAAAGAGATTGGTGAGTACAAAACTATCCTTTTTGAGTTTCTTTTCATGTCTTTTCTTTTATCCCACTTTAATATGTCTTCTCTGTCAAGGACTTTCATGCCTTTCATGATTCTGTAAATGGCCAGTAGATCTCCTCTTTCTCTTCTTTGTTCCAGGGTTGGTAGTTCCAGTTTGGACAATCTTTGTTCATATGTCAATTTTGAAAGTGTTGGTGTCATCTTTGTCATTGCTCTTTGGATTCTTTCTAATTTCTTTATATTCTTTTTTTGTACTGGGTGTCCATAGTGTTGCAGTGTACTCCAGTCTTGGTTTTATCAATGTGACTAATATTTGTTTACCATTGCTTCATCCAAGTAATTAAAAGCCACCTTTATTGATCTTAGTAAATTGTAAATTTCTCCAACTATTTTGTTAATATGCTTGTCTGGTGACATGTCTTTGGTGATAATTACTCCTAGGTCCTTTTTGGAGCTAACTTTCTTTATTTCCTTTCTTCCAATTTTATATTGTCCTGATATTCTTTTTTTGCTTTTTTCAAACTCTATTATACTACATTTCTTGATGTTGAAGTTCACTTCCCACTTTTGGCTCCATTCCCAGACTTTGTCTAGGTCTGTGTGTGTGTGTATTTACCTAGCTGTATTATATGGGAGGGGAGCTATCCTCATAGTGACCCATCTTTGTATCTTTCAGCATCTAATTTGTTCTTAAATTCTTGTATGGTTCTTGCACATACTATTGTTTCAATCAATTTGTTCCAGACATCCACCACTCTGTGTGGAAAGCTTTTTTTCAGATCTCTTCTATAACTATCCTTTTTGGGTTTCTTTTCACTTCCTCTTGTTTTTCTTTTATCCCACTTTAATAAGTCTTCTCTGTCAAGGACTTCCATGCCTTTCATGATTCTGTAAATGGCCAGTAGATCTCCTCTTTCTCTTCTTTGTTCCAAGATTGGTAGTTCCAGTTTGGACAATCTTTGTTCATATGTCAATTTTGAAAGTGTTGGTGCCATCTTTGTTGTTGCCCTTTGGATTCTAATTTCTTTATATTCTTTTTTTGTGCTGGGTATCTATTGTGTCACAGCATACTCCAATCTTGGTCTTATCAGTGTAACAATATTTTTTTTTACCATGACTTCATCCAAGTAATTAAAAGCCACCTTTATTGATCTTAGTAAATGTAGGTTTCTCCGACTATTTTGTTAATATACTTGTCTGGTGACATGTTTTTGTTAATAATTACTCCTAGATCCTTTTCTGAGCTAACTTTCTTTACTTCCTTTGTACCAATTTTATATTGTCCTAATATTATTTTTTTTATTTTTTTCCAAACTCCATTATACTACATTTCTTGATGTAGAAGTTCTATTCCCACTTTTGGCTCCATTCCCAGACTTTGTCCAGGTCTTTCTGTAGTGATTCACAGTCTTTTTCTGGTATTACTTCCTTTAGTAGTTTTGTGTCACCTGCAAAGAAGTTTATGTAGCATTCTACACCTTCATCCATGTCATTTATATATAGAGTAAACATTACTGGAGCCAATACTGAACCTTGAGGGATTCCACTTATCATTTTTTCCCAGGTCGAGTTTTTGTCTCTAAGTACCACCCTTATTTTTCTCCTGTTCAAGAAATCTTCCATTTCAATAACTTTCTTTGTACACATCGTGTTGTTTTGAGTTTTCTTGGTAGCTTTTTGAGGGGGGCTTTATCAAATGCCTTTTGTAAATCTAGGAAAGCACAATCTGTCCATCTGTCCCTTTCTTGCATTAAGTCTATTAGCCTTGAATAAAAACAAAGTTTGTGGCACATGATCCTCCTTGCCTAAAGCCAAATTGTTTTGGATTCAGTATATTGTTTTCTTCCGGATGTTTAGTCCATCTACTTTTGATAACCTTTTCACATATTTTAGGTACTGTGCTTGTAAGGGAGACAGGTCTATAGTTTGTTTGATCTTCCTTGTCTCCCCCTTTATATATTGGTACAATATTTGAATTTTTGCAATCTTGTGGTACCTTTCCTTCTTTGAGTGCCCAATCTATTATCTTATATATTTTGTCTATTAGTTCATTTATACATTCTTTTAGTATCCAATTTGCAATTCCATCTAGACCATGTGATTTTTTTTACATCAAGGTTTATTATGTGGTCCCTTATTTCCTTCTGTGTCACAATTATTTCTTTCATTGGGAGGGATCTTTCTCTCTTTCCTTCATCCAAATTATGTGTATTTTTATTTGTGAATACAGATTTAAAAGGTTTGTTCATAATTTCAGCTTCATTCCCTTGACAGTTTTACTATTGTTTATCTTTTAATGGGGGACGGAGAGGGGGGGTCGCCGATTTAATGAAGCTGCCTTGCTGTGGATGTGCTGTGTCTTGCGACACTGCTTCTGACCCAGGGCAGTGGACAAGGTGCAGGGATGACCCGTCATTCAGGAGGTGCTAAGATAAGAGGGAAGGTGGAGGGATGTGGAGTGTATTCAGGGATGGAATGGGTGGAAATGATTTTATGCCTTTTTCTTTTTGGCTACCCCCCTTGTAAGGGTGAAAAAGCCTTGGTATATGTATGTATGTATCTTTTAATTTACCATTTACATATATGTAGAATAATTTAGGTTGATCCTTACATTTCTCTATTATGGCTTTTTCATAGTTTCTTTTTTTTTTCCTGCATATTTTTACATATTCATTTTTTACTTTGATATATATTTGACACTTACACAATTTTTCTTTTTTCCATCTTTCCCAAGCTTTGTCTTCCTTATATTTTGCCTCACTACATTTTTTGTTGTACCAGCATTTAATGTACACCTTTTCCTGTTTTTTTGTATGTATTTACCTATTCCTTCATTATAAATTTCTTTTAATATTATTCATTTCTCTTTCATCTTTGTTTCTTCATTAAAGTTTCCCAATTAATCTTTCAAAATAAATTTCTGAGTTTCTTTAAATTCATTCTGTTGTACATTAGTCTTCTTTTTCTGTGTTTCTCATTTCTTCCCAAGTAGATTTCCTCTTTTAGTTTGAACTTGATTAATAAGTGGTCACTCTTCCCAATTGGTGTCTTGTATTCCATTTTATCCACAATTTCAGGCTCTGACGTAAAAATTAATTCTAGTCTTGACGGTTCTTCATTATTTCTATATCTGGTATTTTCCTTTTACCCACTGAGCCATTGTGTATTCAGTGGTCATGTCCAGTAGTATATTTCCCCAAAGGTCATCTCCACCTTTCACTGTCATCTCCCGACATATTTCTTTAGAGTTAAAGTCACCCATGATTACTAAGTTTCCTCCTCCTTTCAGTATTTCATTTAACACATGTTTTGTGTCTTCCAACATTTTTGAATGGTCACTCTCTGTCCAAGAATGTTTTTGAGGGTACATATATCACTATAAATTTTCTACTTTTCATATGACTGTTTTTAACTTTAATCATAATCAATTCCACATTATTATTTCCTGTTATTTTTCTCTTAGTCAAAAACATGACTCCTCCACCCTGATTCTCCTATTCTTTATCCAATGATTATTATAAACCTTGTCCCACAGTATTTGGGGGTAGAGGACCTTTTAATTTCATGTCCACAATTCCTATTATACTTGTATCTGGTTTCTCTTCTGCCAGATAATCTTTTAATTTAGTACTGAAATCATGCCATCTATGTTGGTATATGTTATTTTTCTTTTTCCTCCTGTTTTGCTTCCTATGTTTCCTTTTTTTATATATCATTTTCTCAGTCTCAGGTCCAGTGCTTAAAATAAATCGGTCTGTTCTTTACATTCTTTTTTATTTGCTTCATTTCGTAGTGTCTTTTCCCTCTCTTATTTCTTTTTTATCCATATATGTTGTAATTTTTGTTTTAGCCAACTTTGCTGTTGTTGTTGGTACCGTACTTCCGCTATCATTTGAGACCTTAGTTTTTTTTTTTTTGTGGGTGTATTTACCTAGTATTTTTTTTACCTAGTTGTATTATATGGGAAAGGAGCTATGTTTGTGGTGACCCATCTTTGTATCTCTCAGCATCAAATTTTTCTTAGAATCTTGAATAGTGTTTGCACACACTGTTTCTTTGTCTAATTTGTTCCAAGTATCTATCACTCTGTGTGGTAAGCTATTTTTTTTTTTTTTTTAGATCTGTTATGTAATTATATATATATATTTTTTAGTTTCTTTTCGTGTCTTGTTTTTCCATTGTCCCATTTCAATAAGTCATTCATATCTAAGATTTCTATTCATTTCATTATTCTATAGTCAGTATTCTATATTCTATTCTATTCTATAAGTCTCCTCTTTCCCTTCTTTGCTCCAGGGTTGGTAATCCTAATTTGGACAGTCTTTGCTCATATGTCATTTCGGAAAGAGTTGGTGCTAGTTTTGTTGTTGCTCTTTGTATTCTTTCTATTTTATTTTATTTTTTTATTCTTTTTGGTACTGGGTGTCCATAGTGTTGTTGCGTACTCAAGTTTTGGTCTTATTAGTGTAGTTTGAATGTTTTTCATCATTTCCTCATGCAAATAGGCAAATGCCACTTTTATTGACCTCAATAAATTGTAGGTTTCTCCGACTATTTTATTAATATGCTTATCTGGTGTCATGTCCTAGCTGATTATCATTCCCAGGTCTTCCTCCGAGTTTACTTTTTTTACCTCTTCTTCACCAATTTTGTAATCTTTTGATGTTCTGTTTTCACTTTTTCCAAATTTCATTGTACTACATTTCTTGATATTGAATTTTACTTCCCACTTTTGAGTCCATTTCCAGATTTTGTCCAAGTCTTGTTGTAATGAGTTGCAGTCCTCCTCTGTTTGTTTTTTTTCTTTTAGTATTTTTGCATCATCTGCAAAGAAATTCATGTAACACTCTACTCCTTCATCCATGTCATTTATGTATATGGCAAACATGATCAGGGCCAGTACTGATCCCTGTGGGACACCACTTATCACTTCCCAGTTTGAGAATTTGTCTCTAATTACTACTCTCATTGTCCTCCCAGTCAGGAAGTCTTTCATCCATTCCAATAATTTTCCTCTGATGCCACCTATTGACTCTATCTTCCTTATTAGTTTATTGTGTGGTACCTTATCAAATATTCAAACTCCTTCTCTCTTCCTCTATTATGTTCCATGTTTCTGTCGTGTACAGTGCTGTTGGCACAATCACTCCTTCATATAACCTCCTCTTAGCATCCATTCCCTCATGTCTTTTTCTCATTACACTCTTTAATCCACCAAGGCATTTACTCGCTTCTCTCAATCTACATTCTACCTCCACCTCCACTCCTCCCTTTCCTGCCACATTCGCTCACAAGTATCTAAAAACTATCCACTTCCTCCAGTCTTAATGTTTCACTTCCAGTCTGCTGTCACTCTCTCCCCTTGTACATCTCATCACCTTACTTTTGCCCACATTTATCTTCAGCTTCCTTCTTTCACACACCTTACTCAAACTCTGTCACTAACTTCCTCAATCCCTCCTCTGATCCTGCTACAAGCGCAGTGTCGTCAGCAAACAACACCTGGTTTATTTCCCAATTTTCTCCATTTTCTTTAACCATCTCCAACCCCTGACCCACTACCCTTGCATTCACCTCTCGCACCACCCCATCCATGTATAGATTGAACAGCCAGGATGACAACACATCCCTGACGACGTCCCACTTTTACCTCAAACCATTCACTCTCCATTTCTAATCCTAACAGAAGCTCTACTACTCTCGTAAAAACTCTTGACTGCTCTTAACAGCTTTCCTCCTATCCCATATATCTGCAGTACCTCCCACAGTGCCTTCCTGTCCACCCTGTTGTAAGCCTTTTCCAGATCCATAAAAACCCAAAAAACATCCTTACCTTTTCCTATAGCTTTCTCACATATCTGTCTTACCACAATAATCTGATCTTCACAACCCCTACCTGTCCTAAACCCACACTGTTCCTCACCAATTTCTCCCTCTGTTCCTCTCCTAATCCTCTTAATCAAGACCCTCCCATAAGCTTTCCCAACTACACTCAACAAGCTGATCCATCTGAAACTACTGCACTCACACTTGTCCCCCTTTCCATTGTAAAGCAGAACTATACAGGCACTCCTCCAGTCCTCTGGCACTCTACCCTCTCTTAAACAATCATTAAATAACATCACCAGCCAGTCTACCATAACTTACCTCCTTTCTTCAGACATTCTGCATGGTATCCATCCAACCCAGGTGCCTTTCCTGCTCTAATTATCTTAACAGCTGCTTTCACTTCATCTTTCCCTATTTCTCCTCCGTTTTCCTCACTCATATATATATATATATATATAATATATATATATATATATATATATGTATATATATATATATATATATATATATAATCTTTTCAACCACAATTCACTTTTAATTCCATGCCATCGCAGTCAGGACTGAGAAGCTCCAAGGAGGCATATATTGGAAATTCAAACGTGGTCGAGCCGAGGACCCGAAGTCAGCTCGCACGTGATAAAGTGTCAGTGACTAAACCCATTATACTGTCATTTAGTCACTTGACACTTTGTTTTGTCCGAGCTGAGTTTGAGTCCTCGACTCGACCACGTTTCAATTTCCAATATATGCTTCCTTCGAGCATCTCAATCTCGACTGTGATGGCATGGAATTAAAAGTGAATCGTGGTTGAAAAGATATTCTGTTTACTGGGAACCATTCAGTAAATGTATATGTTTTTCCATGTATGATGTGCTGATACCTTTTTTCATTAAAAAAAAAAAAAAAAAAAAAAAAACTGATCTTTCCAAAGTAAATTACAAAAAATATATATTTTCTATACTTGGGTAATGTTCCTAATTTGTAATCTTTGGATCTTGATTACAAATAATTTTGACATTATTCTAGTATCACACAAATGCATTTTTCATTTCTTTTGTTGCTTTTAAAAGATTTTTTCTATGGAATGGTCATGTTATGTTACATTAGGTTATATCAGGTCAGGGGCTATTGGACATTATGAATTTCATGTTAAATATCCATGTATGATGTTTGTGTGATTCTGGAAATAACAGCATTACTTGGATTTTGATGTAACCATAACTGCCCAACCTCAAAGAAATTTATCATGCACTAATCTGAGAAATACAATTTCCCTGAATATCGCTGGTTATAAGGTGTGTACAAATAAATAAAATAAAATAATAAGGTGTGTACAAATAAAGAAAATAAAATAATAAGGTGTGTACAAATAAAGAAAATAAAATAAAATAAAGTTCATTCATATCCAAGTAAACAGGATATGGTTGGAAAAAAGACGGACAATAGCTAATCTAGATACGGGCGCATCCGCTCATGGCACTGTAGTAGTATTTGGTTCGGAACAACGGCAGGACAAATGAAAAACAAAATATCTAATCTCTTTTGGTAATTAGCCACAAGGTGCGACACTAGAAGGGTCACATGAGAAATGTAGGTGAAGCTCGGACTAAGGCCACAGCTTAGTGGAGCTTATGGTTGTAGCTGGACGTGGAGCCTAACGTCAGCGAGGCGGTAGCAGATGATGACGGCGAGGCTCGATGGGACGGCTAGAAGACTGGACGAAGAGATGTTGTGTGCGCTGGTCGGTACTGTTCTCGCGAACTACGCACTACGGGAACTTGGAAAAGCTAGCTCCGAAGATTTCTTTGTTCAGTGTGTGACGGGTCGTAGGGTGCGTCACGTCACTACAGCACCACGATCGCACGTGTACTGTTTACGACGCAATCTTTTGCGGCCCGCTTAAATAAGTATGTTTCAGTTTGAATGCTTGCATCATTCAGCGCATGCACAGGGTATTCAAATTATCTTGTTGTGCAAGTGTATGCCCAATTCTTGAAATACAATTTTTTTTTCACAGATTTAAACAGAAGTTTGGTTATCAACCTCGGTAAAATAGTTTTATGAGTAAAAATGTTAAGGTAAGGCATCAATAACCAATATTTTAACCTAAATAGAAATATTTTTCAACCTATTTTCTCTCTGAAACGAGAAGCTTAAGATCGGTAGTTAATCGACATTTGAGCTTAATGGCAATACATAGAGGCATATAGTCACGCGCGAAACCATGCGCGGCGCCGCTATCTCCATCTTTTGCGCCCCGTTGGATTTTGATTTTTGTTTGGCTTAGTTTGAATGCTTGGAGCGTTAAGCACATTCGCAGGGTATTAAAATTATATTGTTGTTAAACAAGTGTATGCCCAGTTCTTCTAAACTTCACTAATTCTTACAGATTTCAATGCAATTTTTTATATTAGCCTTGGCAAATTAGTTTTCCGAGTAGAAATGTAAAGGCAAGAAACTAAATCATATAATATTTAATGTAATAATGTTGTTTATTAGCCTTTATTCTACCGGATATGAGCAACTTTAAAATCGTTGGTAATACCGCAGTTGTGCAATCTAAGTTTCTTGTATCTTAGATGCCTATTCGACATATCGTTGCCATGGCAACGTGATAGGTGTCAGTAAGAACGGTGTAAGAGGAAAGTCCTGCATTGTTTTTTGACATGCTCAGGAGATTTGTTGACCCATAAAACCTTTCCATGCCAAGTTGCATGTCAGTTGGGCCAGCGGTTTGGATTTAACTGATTATTTCTAAATTGACAACAGTTGCCATGGTAACATGGTAGATGTTAGTAAGAAGAGTATAAAAGGAAGGTCCTGCATTGTTTTTGATATGCTCAAGTAATTTGTTTGACCCATAAAACCTTCACATGCCAAGTTGCATGTCAGTTGTGCCAGGGGTTTGGATTTTATTGATTTTCTAAATTGACAACAATTGTCATGGCAACATGATAGATGCTAGTAAGAACAGTATAAAAGGAAGGTCCTGCAATGTTTTTGACATACTCAGGAGATTTGACCCATAAAACCTTCACATGTCAGTTGCATGTCAGTTGTGCCAGTGGTTTGGATTTTATTGATTATTTCTATATTGACAACAGTTGCCATGGCAACATGATAGATGTTAGTAAGAATGGTATAAGAGAAGGTTCTGCAATGTTAATGGCATGCTCAGGTGATTTGTTGACCCATAAAACCTTCACATGACAAGTTGCATGTCAATTGGGCCAGTGGTTTGGATTTTATTGAAAATTTCTAAATTGACAAAAGTTGCCATGGAAACATGATAGTTGTTAGTAAAAAAGGTATAAGAAGAGGGTCCTACAATGTTACTGACAGTGCTCAGGTGATTTGTTAACCCATAAAACCTTCACATACCAAGTTGCATGTCAATTTGGCCAGCGGTTTGCATTTTATAGATTATTTCTAAATTGACAACAGTTGCCATGGCAACATGATAGGTGTTAGTAAGAATGGTATAGAAAGAAAGTCCTGCAATGCTAATAACATGCTCAGGTGATTTGTTGTACCCATAAAACCCTCACATGCCAAGTTGCATGTCAATTGGGCCAGGGGTTTGCATTTTATTGATCGTTTCTAAATTGACAATAGTTGCCATGGCAACATAATAGATGTTAGTAAGAATGGTATAAGAAGAAGGTCCTGCAATGTTAATGACATGCTCAGGTGATTTGTTAACCCATAAAACCTTCACATGCCAAGTTGCATGTCAATTGGGCCAGCGGTATTGGATTTTATAGATTATTTCTAAATTGACAACAGTTTGCCATGGCAACATGATAGGTGTTAGTAAGAATGGTATAAGAAGAAGGCCCTGCAAGGTGATTTATTGACCCATAAAACCTTTACATGCCAAGTTGCATTTCAACTGGGCCAGAGTTTTGGATTTTTATTGATTATTTCTAAATTGACAACAGTTGTCATGGCAACATGATAGGTGTTAGTAAGAATGGTATAAGAAGAAGGTCCTGCAATGTTAATGACAATGCTCAGGTGATTTGTTATCCCATAAAACCTTCACATGCCAAGTTGCATGTCAATTGGGCCAGTGTTTTGGATTTTATGATAATTTGAAAATTGACAACTTCAAGGTTGGCCATGAAAATGCAAATATGAAATGATGGAGATGTCTCACATTGTTTTTTGACATGCTCATGTGATTTGTTAATCCATAAAACCCAAGTATTCCGAATTTTAATAAAATTGGACCAGTAGTTTAGAAAGATGGACTGGAGGTGAAGCTTTTTATTCCTGACGTTTCGTCTATCGACTTTCTCAAAGGAATTCTGGATTCTGGATTCCTAGGAAAGACCACCCGCTTGCGCGGGATCGTTTTTTTGTGGGAGGGGAAGAATGTCTGTAAGAAAATGAAAAGATAGTAGCGTATAAAAGAGGGCTATTGCCACCGGGCGAATTGCGAGACATCAGGGGTTTATTTGTGGTCGTGGCTTGGGAGAAATGGACCGGGAGCTTGGAGGGCAGCGCTTGACGCCGGGGTTAGGATTAGGATCACCAACGAAAGTTTAGAGAATGGTAGGAGGCGTAGTAGTAGAGAAAGGTGGAAAAACGGAAAAAAAATCTTTAGTGGGAGGTAAACTGAAATGAGAAGATGTAGTAGAAGAGAAAGTTAGAAAGGAAGCGAATTTTAGTCGAAGAAAAAGTAAGTGTAGATGTTTGTGCGTGATTTGTGGCTCTGTTCGTGAGAGGTGTATGTGTGTATCTTACGAGAAGTGAGTTGATTTCACTTCCCGCGTGTAGAGGGCGGTCCTGATAAGCCACAGGTGGGGCGAGCGTACCCTGATTATCCCCAGATTGGGGTTTGAAGTCCTTTAGAGTTGATCCAGTGGCGGTGCGAGGGGGGGGCAGACGGGCGGTGTACACCCGCCTGCCGACGTCAACGAAGAGATCCGTAACCAGAACGGCAGCCGCAAGGAGATAACTCCTCGCCGCCACCGCTGGCGAGCGCGTTCCTGATGAGCCACAGGTGGGGCGAGCGTTGCCTGTTTATCCCCAGACTGGGTTTGGATTCCGGAAGAGTTGATTCAGTGGCGGTGCGAGGGAGGGGCAGACGGGCGGGTGTTGTATGGTCTCTTTCCTTCCAATCACAACTCTGAAAACAGAGAATTACGCGATTGGGAATTGTGTGTAAATGTCAGAAGTGTAAACTCGCTCACCAGCGTCAGCGAGAGGCCAGCGTTAGGTTGCGGGCCGGTTGGACAGAAAGGTGTCCCAAGTCTCTCCGTCAACCAGCCTGCGATCAGATTGGGCGTTCTGAGAGAGACGGTTTGGGCCTCTGCTTTGCCAGCGAGAAAGTGTGCGTGTGCCTCTTTTCTTCCAAGCACTACTCTGAAAACAGAGATTTACGTGACTTGGGAAATGTGTGTGTGTATTTGTCTTGGTGTAAACCCGCCTGCCGACGTCAACGTAGAGGTCGGCCATGCCAGACCGGCAGCAGCTAGGAGATATATCTCCCAGCCACCACCGGCCGGCGAAGATTCTTGGGCTTGTTGAGAGAGCTGGTTGAAGAGACGTCCGACCTCTAGGAGCGCTGTCCGACCTCCACTACCTCCACCAGAAAAATATGACTTCATCAGTCCTCCTCGAGGAGTACTGACGTCATATTTTTCTGGTGCTGTTTGATCATCAAACTTTTTGTTGTTTTATTATGATTTTTGTTTTGTTTTATTTGACCAAATGAACAAGACATCTTGTCATCGGAGGTTGAATGGGTTAAGATGCATTCTCGGCAATTCTGAGGATATTTTATTGACAACTGTAGCCACCTACATTTTTGTTTAAAGAATTTTACAACTGAACACATTTTTTCTTCAACTGCACATTTTCATTTACAGCTGCACAATTTGTGTTCTACTGCACGTTAGAATAATCTCTGCAACAGACTTATTGGACCTTACAGATATGCTTACTTATTGAAAGAGGGTGTGAAAAATGAAATAAATTAAGGGTAATTAAATTAAGTTTAATAGCTCACGATGCTGA
Organism: Oratosquilla oratoria; assembly: GCF_046742065.1. NCBI lineage: Eukaryota > Metazoa > Arthropoda > Malacostraca > Stomatopoda > Squillidae > Oratosquilla > Oratosquilla oratoria. The sequence continues at coordinate 21,776,858 of NC_134788.1, read as the reverse complement.
GGTATGGGTATGGGCTGTTTAGAAAAGACCACGGACGTTGTGGGAATTGAAGAGCGGATTGTTAGAAAATGAAGGATAGATGTGTGAAAAAAATGGCGATTACCAATAAGCACTTTGGGTGTGGTTCAGGAGACGCGACCCAAAGAGTTTTTCTCCTTCCCTGTACACTACAACACTACAATTAGGTAATCACACGCACACACAAACACATAAAAAATGCGACTACACACACAAACATCTACATGCGCTTTCTTCCCTACTGATATTAACTTAGTTTCTAAATTTCTCTCCTACTGCATCTTCTCATTTTAGTGTATCTACACCTAATAATTTTTCCATCACTTGGACTTTCCCTACGACTTAACTTTAGACACCTTTCCTAAGTTTGTTGGTTGATATTTTGGTTAATAGATATCCCCCAAAAAGAATGAAATTACTATTTCGAGAAGCGAGCACCGTTGCAGCCATTCTTGACCACATCTAACGCTGGTATTCTTATAAAAAAAAATCTCTCCCTTGAAAACCAAAGTAAAGAAAAAATCTGAGGATTTTCTATTCTTAAAATTTCTTTCCACTCGTGAATGAAAAATCCTTCCCTTGATAGACGTATATTATTGGAAAAGGAAATAAATTTCTAACCCATCTTTCCAACATTTCCTTGGTAACATTATTTGATGCAGCACAAATATCTTCTTTATAATATCATGATATAGAAAAAAGTACAATAAGATTTTATTATAAAAATACCGGAGTTAGTTTAGCCGTTTACGAAGACCTTAATGTTAAGACACGACTTCTGGCTTTGAGGCCGTGGGGCACTGGCAACTGCTACATTATATTGTCTAGACATAATACTACAGCCATCTCCTCTGGTAAATACTTAATATATGCATACATACAGAAGAAAAACAAGTAAATAAAAATATTTAATGATGATAACGCTATGATAAAGATAGTTGGAACAGTAATGCAAGCTACGAGTATATCGAGACTAGCCTACAAGGCCTACATAGTAGCCTAATGTCATTCCTAGTTAGGCTAGGCCGAATTCTTTACCTTACTTAGTTTACTAAAGCAAGGTTTATACGCTACGATAAATTGTAGCGATTTATTGTAATGAAAAATCGCTACAATCTCCTGTTTACCGTTAATGACAAATTGTAAACAACCTTTTCATTACAATAAATCGCTACAATTTTATCGTAGCGTGTAAACCTTGCTTTATGTACTCTAGCACATTTCATTAATGCTTAATATCTGGATTTTTTTAATGCTGTCCCAAAACACATTTATGTTGTTTCAGGAAAACGTAGCTTCCAGATTTGGATTTACATACTGGGATTTGGATATTATATGTTGGGAGGAAATGCTCCATCGTCTAAACAAGAGACCAAGACGTCGCTATTGTTGAATTGTCGTAGACTGGACGAACCCATTTCAGGTGATGACTGAAGAGGAGTTCGTAGATCGCTTCCGGCTGAAGGACACTTAAAAATGCGATTAAGGATCTTCAAAATCATCTGGTAGCAGCAATTGACCAGAGGGATAAGTCATATGTAACTCTCCAGTACTACTGTTCAAGTGGACCATGCAGTGATGATACCTCGAGATACGAAATTAATTCGTTCCGTGACCGCCGTCGTATTTTGAAAAAATGTATCTCAAAACAATTATTCCCATTAAAACTAATGGAAATATAATTAATTCGTTCCAGCGATACGAAATTAGCCCAAAACAAACTTGAATTACACGAAACAAGCACAATTTATAGATAAACACATGAGTGATAACACACACAATGATAAAATAATAAATAACAATGATAAATGTTATTCATCATATACCACGGAGACAGGTAAAAACGGCGAATGGAGGTGTGAGCCAGGAGGAGGGAGAGAGGGAGAGCGGGCAACGAGAGCCAGCGTACGATGCACATATACACGTACAGTCGGTAATAATAAACACGCATTTAAATGTAAAAACACACATAGTAATACAAATTGAATGAAAATAACCAACATTTTCCCTTTTTATATGATTAAAAACAATGCTAAAAAAATTGTGGGGGGGGCTTTTCATGTTTTCTTTTCTTTTTTATTTACTTTTTTTTTTGGGGGGGGGCTTTTCAATTTAATTTTTCATCATCACTCACTTTCACGTGTGGCCCTTTTGGCCTCACCTTCATTAACTTCACCGCGTGGTCGCTTTAAGAGAAAACGATCAAGAGGGGTCTGTTTCTCTCTCTTGTTTGATATGTTGTGAAAGTGTGAAAGGCACGTATCATTAAATATGGCACTTGCACTCCCTGTGAACAATTTCTCAGGTGTGCCTTTTCTCTACAAAATCAGACACTTCTTGCTACTTGCCAAGGATATCACGAATTTCACGTGAAGTTAGCACGTCTTCCAGCTCGACCTTCACCTTACAGCTGAGTTCCAGCATCACCTCCGAGTGGGTCATCTCCTGTAACTCCTTCAGCTCCTCCGTCGTGAGTTCTCCAGCATGCTCCTCAACAAGATCAGCAACATCTGCCTCGTCTACCTCCAGCCCCATGGATTGATTGATTGATTTACGAGTTTTTGGTTGACGGCCAGGCACTGGGACCAAAATGATCATTCAGCGCCAGCCAGCCCCATGGAACCACCAATGGACACGATCTCCTCCTCAACAGGTGGTTCTGGTGGCTGTTCGAATCCCTCAATGTCTTGCTCTGCAACAACATCAGGCCATAGCTTTTTCCAGGCCGAGTTTAAGGTTCTGATAACCCCTTGCCAGGAAAGATCTACGAGTCTTAGATAGACTACAGTGTTGTAATGGTATTTCCAAAACTCACGTAATGTTAGGTTGGAGTTTTCGCTAACTTGGAAGCAACGTTTGAAGAGCTGCTTTGTGAACAATTTCTTAAAATTAGAGATGACTTGCTGGTCCATGGGCTGGAGAATAGACATTGTATTTGCGGGCAGATACACAACGTTTATGAATTTGAATTCATCTAAGATGTTATCCTCAAGGGCTGGAGGATGACTAAAGCAAGGTTTACACGCTACGATAAATTGTAGCGATTTATTGTAATGAAAAGGTTGTTACATTATCGGCTGAAAGAAACCTGCACAGCGAAGCTATAGCGATAATCCCATACCACACTCCTGGTCATATGGCCATTTCCCGAAGGTTGAGTGTGGTTTGAATTTTCCGCCAAAATCATCGGAAATTTAAAATTCCCGGCACTGTGCAGGGATGCGCATTGTCGACCCCACCTCCCCCTCCCTATCCCCTCCCTTCTTACCCGGCTAGCTCGAGCCGGGCGTCGCGTCACTTAGATCGCGGAAACGGGACCGAGTGGTTAACTCGCTGCCCACATGGGAGCAGGCGGTCCCGTTTCCTGCTGGTTAATCGTCTGTTAGTTTTATCGCTTTCCGCTTGGCTGCTGGTTTGTCCCATTCTTCGACTTTGATTTTATACGAGCACAATCCGTCCCCGTCTTCGAGCCGTCCCTGGTAAACAACCCGGGTCCTCTCGGAGGACAGGGGACGTGTCTTATGGTACGGAGTGTGGCGCCCCCCAGGGTCATCAGGCCTCGCGGCAGCCCCATACCTCTGACCATCATCGGTCCTCTATTGCCTCACGGTTTGTATCAGGCCCTAGGCGTAGACTATTGACCATATACGATCGCAATCCGTCCCCGTCTCCAGGCCGTCCGTGGTAAGAACCCGGGCCTCTCGGAAGACAGGGGGACGTGTCTTATGGTACGGAGGGTGGCGCCCCCCAGGGTCATCAGGCCTCTCGGCAGCGCCATACCTCCGACCATCATCGGTCCGCTATTGCCACACGGTTTGTTTCAGGCCCTAGGCGTAGACTTTGACCATATACGATCGCAAAACGTCCTGTCTCCTGGCCGTCCGTGGTAAGAACCCGGTGCCTGCTCGGAAGACAGGGGGACGTGTCTTATGGTAGCGGAGTGTGGCGCCCCCCAGGGTCATCGGGCTCCACGGCAGCGCCATACCACCGACCATCATCAGGTCCCTATATTGAGCCTCACGGGTTGAATCAGGCCCTAGGCGTAGACTTTTGACCATATCCGAATCGCACTACGTCCCCGTCTCCAGGCCGTCCGAGGTTATAGAACCCGGGCCTCATTGAAGACAGGGTCACGTGTCCTTATGGTACGGAGTGTGGCGCCCCCCATGGTCATCAAGGCTCTCGGCAGCGCCATACCTCCGACCATCATCGGTCTCTATATTTTTGCCTCACGGATTGTATCAGGGCCCTAGGCGTAGACTTTGGGGAAAAAAACCATATACGATCGCCAATACGTCCCCGTCTCCAGGCCGGTCCGTGGTAAGAACCCGGGCCTCTCGGAAGACAGGGGGACGTGTCCTATGGTACTGAGTGTGGCGCACCCCAGGGTCATCAGGCCTCTCGGCAGCCCCAAACCTCCGGTCATCAATGGTCCTTCTAACAGCCTCATAGCTTGCTTCGTCAGGCCCTAGGCGTAGACTTTGACCTCTAAAATACGATCGAAAATTCGTTCCCCATACGGTATCGGGTCGTCCCGCCGGTAAGACCCCGGGCCTCTCGGAAGACAGGGGGACGAGTCCTATGTGTACGGAGGGGGTTGCCCCCGAGGAACAACAGGCCTCTCGGCAGCCCCATACATCCGACCAATAAAGGTTCCCTCTACAACGCCTTAATGGCTCCCTTTGTGAGGCCCTTAGGCGTAGACTTTGACCTTTTCCCACTCGTAATACCGTTTCCCATACGTCTTCGATTCGTCCGGTGGTAAGAATCCTGGCCTCTTCCGAGGACAAGGGGACGTGTCCCTAATGATAACGGAGGGTGACGCCCCGAGGGTCATCAGGCCCTCGGCAGCCCCATACCTTACGACCAATAATGGTCCCTTTAACGCCTTAATAACTTATTGTCAGGCCCCTAGGCGTAGACTTTGACCTTTTCCACTCGTACTCCCGTTCCCCATACGTCCTCAAGTCCGTCCGTGGTAAGAACCCGGTGCCTCTTGGATGACAAGGGGACGTGTCTTAAGATACGGGAGGGTGTCCTCCCCGAGGATCATCACTGCCTCCGGCAGCCCCATACCTCCGAGCATCAATGGTCTTCTAAACGCCTCACACGGCACCACCCCACCTTCCAGGTTTTCTTAAAAAAAAAAAAAAAAAAAAAAAAAATCACCACCCAGCCCTTCACATGAGCCACAGCCAACCAATAATCAACTAAATTTGGCTTGATTTTAAAGATGAATTACCTGATTTTCCACCCCCAAGAAAAACACATAAGAACTTTAGACTTAGGGAGTCTAGTGTTAGTTTAAATGAGTATAAATTAGTTCAAAGAAACTACAATCATTTAGTGTAATGAGAAGAGGAATATCAGTTTTAAATAGTACAGTTTAAGGTTGGCGCAAAGTGCTAGGTATTACATCAATAAAATGTCCCTTGACCTTGATAAAAAAAATAATACACAGGTCGAAATGGACACGACTTCTCCTATTCCACTTAAGCTAATAAATAGTCATG